>NC_091054.1:18461167-18833261 GCF_963966145.1 Tenebrio molitor
TCAAAATAGAATTAAAACGATTGAGCACACTTCACATAAATTTTATTTAACAAATAATCGAGTGTGGTGGTGTTTGGTCCCAACAAATGGTAGAAATAAATAAATGAATTTAATAACAGAAGTTGGTGGAATTTGACCCAATGAGATTTGACTCGCGGCCTTCGAATTGCGATCTGACTCATGAATAAATGACTAAGCTGGGCAAATATAGGAGTTTATGGCGCGAACAGCATTATAAGAGTTTGAGACGCGAACTATGTGATCCGGTGTAGATTTGAATTATTTCCCCAATAAAATTGAACCCGACGCCATACCTTGGAATCTCATAGATCACCCTGGTCTACTCCGGTGGTCGAAAATAAAAGGGAAAAAAGGTTCTAACAGGGACAAAGGGTACCGCTCTTCACGTGTCAGCTGGCTTAGCTAACTCTGTGCTCTTACGCCGGACCACAGCTAATTGAGTGCGACGGACACTGGCGGTAGCTTCCCGAACTCGAGACTCCAAAACATAAATAATGAATGGAAATGTTTTATAATGATTGTATACTAGTTCCCCTTGACGAGAGCACGTTTTCCCAATCGGTAAATGCAAGAAGATCACATACTTCGCGATAAAGAAATTAATTCAAGATTATAAAGTCACGTGGTCGTCAAATGCTCAAAGAAAATAATATAATCTTTACGATAGTGAACTGATGTTGTGTGAATAATTAAACCGCGACTACAATTTAAGTACAAGAATTAGAAAAATAATTTACCTTGTAAATGTGAAGTACGTAGTCACAAAATGGCTGCTGGAGGTAACGAACGTACCTCCGGCTACTTTTGGAGATCAAACACCGAGTGAATCAAAAAAGCCTTGTTTCCCGTTCCGCATTCGCTTTTATCATTTCTGGCGCACCCCACTTTCGCAACCCCTACTTGACCAAAGTGACCAATCAACTCGGTTCTACTTTACGCCGATCGCGACATCTTTTCGATATCTCTAAAACTTTTGAAATTACAGTTTCCGTTTTCCATCATAATCTTAAATGTTTAAATTTAGACTTTTGTTGGGATCATACCGAATGTACATAATTTGTTGTTGAATTAGAACTCTGAAAAAGAACACTAAATTACTGACTCTATACAATAATAAAAATCAGCACCAAGAATTAGACAGGATTAAAATGAAACAAACAGAATTAAAATAGAACAAACATAATTAAAATGGAACAAACAGAATTAAAATGAAACACACAGAATTAAAATAAAACAAATTCACCTTATTTTGAAACCTAAATTGGGCTTGAAACGCTGTTACGTAAGTGTCATATCATGCAACTAAACTCCATTGACCTGCTACTTCTAAAAATTGTTCTACATTGGTTTGATTCACCAAAACTGTTCTAATTAATTCGTAATTTTCATTATCTCTCTTTCACTCACACCTCTGATTTCTACGACTACCTGGCTTTACCGTTACCGTGTTGTTCCTGTTTTCTACCGACTCCCTTTCTACTTTGCTTTTTTACTTTTCTAACTAAAAGTGCAAACGATTCTAGTTATTTTGTACGATAAAGCGCTCTGTTTCTAATTTGCAATTCTCACCCTTTAATTACAAATATGCCACAAATTTGAGAATGCTAAAAAAAGTAAATTAACGTAATGAACATTGATTTGGTGGTTCTCTCAATTATCCCCTGATTTTAACTGGACTCCCCAAATTGTCGAACGAGTAAATTTGGCAATGTTTCTTTTCCCATGAAAACTGTTATCTTTGTGTTGTATTCGGACCAGGCGCGTACCTGCATTTTCAAAGAAAGGTTGGCAGATTTCACTTGAGGAATGTGGTACCATTCTTGCCGACACGGCATCAATAAAATTTACAACTGACCAGCACTTCCGTCGCAAATGAACTAAATTTAAAATATTTCGTTGAAATTATTTTAAATTAAAATTCTTAATTTTCGAACCTATTTGGACCGTTACAATACTAGCTAAACGATGAATGAAAAAAATTGGTACCTTACATATCAATTTTTTTGAGAAAATGACAAATTTTACTTCAAAAATTTAATTTAATTTTTAATTTAAAAATTCTTTTATATGGGTTTATTTAAAATAGAAGATTTATTTCAATAGACCAAACAATTTAGAAGATTTAAGGCAGAATGAAATGGAACAAATCAGCCCTAACATTATTGAGCGCAGTGTACAAAGTGTCGGTGAGTGCCAAATAGTTGGCGGGAGGCAATTTCAACATTTGCATTACATTTTATTGTTAAGCTTAAATGTTTGTTTGTTTTAGTTTGAGGTCAGTTAAAATTTTTTTATCAAAATTTAAATTAAATTTTTGAAGTAAAACTTATCATTTTCTCAAAAAAATTGTTATGTCAGGTACCAATTTTTCTCATTCATCGTTTAGGTAGTAGGAAGGTCTATCAGAAACAGAAGCAAACAGTGGGGGTTCCCATTTAAAAAAATTGGTGATGACATCATAACTCAAAAATGGATGACGTCATGAACAAGTGAAGCAACTTAAAATAAACACTATGAGAAATAAAAATTGACCGGTTTCACGTTTTCTAAAAATGTCATTAGTTTCGACATTACTGAATTTATTCCATAAGTAGTTTTCACACTGTATATGACATTTCACATTTTTTCTCTCATGGTGATACCTTCTAACCCATGATCTGGGACCACTCGTTTATGAGCAAATTGGAATTCGCCCTTGAATATTTGTCTCTCCAGTCGTATATTTCTTGGCATCAATTGGGTCTCATAGATAGAAGAAGATCTAGATTTAGGTGGTATGAATGAAGACACAATCAGAAAAAAAATTGGACAAGGAATTATTTGAGATGGTACTAATCCAGATTGTGTTTGAAGAGGAATTATGCTAACTCATGGATTAGAAAGTACCATAGTTAGCAATAGAATTTGAACTTTGGTATTACGGGAAATGCTTTTAGCAATACAATTCAAGACTAAGTATAATACCATAAAGAGAAGTTTTCAAGAGCAAAGACATTTGGTGCAATTGTCGTGATCAGCTTCTTTTTCGAATCTGCCACATACAGACTATAGTTATAGCTTGGGATTATAGTTTGTCGTTTCGATACCTTAGAAGAACTGAAACATCATCTATAGTTTGCTTAGAATGAGATGTCGCAATGAGATATTGATGACCTCATTGAAGGATTTTCCGAAGAATTGAAGAGTGCTTTGTTGATCGCGATGATGATATTTTACGAAGAAGAAAATTCCTTTGACAATTACCTTTGGTTATAGATTAATTGAAAACTTGCACCTCTAGAATCTAAAATATAGTTTCTTGTATTTTTTTTTTCTAAAAATAGTTAACAAATAATATTTCTATTAAGTCACTGACAGGTTACTTCTTGTTGTCTGACTTATTTTCTTCTTTCTCCCTACTTCTGTCTTTTGAACTTTCTCCTCGCCTGAACAGTAAGTAAACATTTTAATGTTATATCTTTCTAATTACCTTTGCTAAATATTCTTTTTTCCTCGTTCTTCACTTAAAAACTCAAATTTGTCACTTTGAACTATACAAGGTGTAACAGAAATAAGTAATTTTAACCAGTAACAGAACTCGTCATGATGATCGGCAATTTTGTTTAGCATTTTCCCCCCCATAAAATAACGACGCGTTTGTGTAAACCTTCGAAGCACAGGTTCTAATAATGGACAGTATTTTGATTTCGTAAAAATGGTTAAAACCGTTGTCACATTTACAGTCACTTCTGGTCTCCAGTGGCGGGTAGCGAAATTTTTGGAAACTTTTAAACAATTTTAACTCATTAACGAGAACGTTTACGAACATTTTTTTTTTAGAAAAGTTGATGAATTTTATTATCAGTTAAAATTAATGTACTTATTTCTGTTACACGCTGTATATGATACTCGAGTCTAAATTCTACCACTCATGATGATATTTTCTAACCCATGATCTGCTCATGATCATTTCTTCATAAACAAAATCTGGATTTGTCTCCGAGCATGTTCCTATTATGCGTCTTCAGCGTTGTCGTTCTTGATATCATCGGAGTTTTGCAGATAGAGAGAATTCACAAAGAAATCGGTTGAGATGGGAATAATTCAGATTTTATTTGAGAAAGAACGATGGCAATTCAAGGGCCAAGAAATGCCACAGTTATCAGTAGAATTTGGAGAATTAGAAACAGTTTTTTAACAAAATAATTTAAGACTAGATGCAGTAGGTAGACAAAAGTCGAGATTCGTAGAGGGAATTGATGAAAAGCTGTTCTCATTGTCAGCTTGCTCTGTGGATCTGCCACCTATTGAAACGAGTGGGATGCAATATTTCTTTTCAGAATATAGAGTCATCAATAATTTGCGTGGGGGAGAGATGTATATAGCAATAAGTTACTGATGACCTTGTTGAAGCATCTTCCAAAGTACTGAAGAGTGTATTGTTAATCATGGTGATGTTATCATATCAAGAAGAAGATTTCTTCTACATTAGTCTTCTAGAATCTAAAAGATCTAAGATACATTTAAATGTTAAACGTGAACCGTGACTTTTTGATGAGAGACTTACTTTGCTTCTTCCTTTCCAGTTTCCATTTCTGTCTTCTGAAATTCTCACCTTGACAACACTCGAACGTTCTAACCTTCTACCTTTCTTAGAAGTATTTCTAATTTTTCTTCTGCCTCATTCCCTACCTAAAAATCCAAAGTTCACCGTTTGAATTAGTATTGCAAAAAACTTCAGGTGAAAAGCTCTGGAGCTTTCGTCTTGCAGTTTAAATTCTTTCTTTTTTCACTTCTTTCGTCGTTTACGTGTTCTAGGTTTATCTACCATCTAATTAAACTCAAAATTAATTCATTTTATCTCTCGCTCTTTTAAATGTTTAAAATTTCGTTAACAAAATGAAAAACTCCATTTAATGCTGCTGTCCGTGTTGCGTTTCTCTTTTATTCCCGAATATTTCTTTTTAATCCCGTCAGTTAAATCGAGTTGATTTTTGTTGGCATCGTTTGAGCCCATTACAGACCTAAAACATTTCGCGGAGGGTTATTTTCACAAAAAAGTCCCACTGAAACAGTAAAATTCAGAACAATTTTTTTTTGTCAAACAGTGACGAGCTTTTGTGCGCTAATCCTGCGTTTAATTTAAACCAACACGCGCAGGTATATTCCCGGGTAATACTACTTTTGCTCTCTTTGAAGTGAAAATCTATAACCTACTCCACCATAAAAAGGACTAGAACTGCCGTTCGGACAATAACGGTTGGAATAATTATAATAAAAAGTCGCGTTCGGGTTTAGCAACCGGAAAAATGTCAAATTAATCAGGTGGGAAATTTAGGGCGGCTCGAAAGCTCGGATTTGGGCGAAATGGGCGCTTGCATATACTGGGCAGAAAAAAATTGGGACAAAACGCAAAAAAGACATATCCGTGAGATATCTAATTCATCAGATTGTCTCCAATTGTAAATTATTTATGTCTCAAAATTTTACTATGGTAGTTCTGGTAGAGACAAAAAAAGTAGGAAAATTGAAATAATTTTATTTTTTGTGCTAAGGTACTTTGAATCCCTTCAAAGTATAAAGTATCTAATTGTAAGTAATTTATGTTTCAATTTTTTATAGTAACTGGTACTATACATGGTATTTTGCAAATGATAATGAGCCCGACGCAATTGAAAATGCAACCCACAATACATTTGTAAAGCAAACTTGAATATTTTCCGCTTCCATATTCAGGTTTGCTTTGCAAATGTATTGTGGGTTGCATTTTCAATTCAGTCGGGCCTATTATCACTGGTGAAATGCCTTGTATATAGTATTTTTGGTAGACATTATAAAGTAAAAAATTATCGAAATAAAAATTTTAAGAGTAAAAAGTATCTAGGTACTGGATCTAGAGAATATGAAGGTTGTTCCATTATTTTGCATTATAGGCAGCACACGTTGTTCTAATTTTTCCCTTTTCATTCCTCGACGACATTCTGAACAAATGTTGCAAAACTTTGTCTGTGGTCCTTGAATTTGAACAATTTTACGACAGGATTATTCCATTATGCAAGTCGGTTTAAATTGGAAATTTCTCATAAATTATGCAAGCTGTATATGTACATGAATATACTCACTCTGTTAGTGCTAATGGAATAAAATTTGTCTTGGTTGGTAAAAACCTTTTCGGTGGTGTTTATCAAATTTAATGCTTTGTTAAGTGACAGAGGGTAGAGTGAAATATTAATGGCGCGTGGTTACAGTGACACGGAGATGTTGGAAAGAAGGACACAAATTATGTAACACTTGTCATTCTGATCAAATAGTAAATAAATTTACGACACTAAGAACACTGCTACGAAGTGTTCCTTCAAATATTTAACGAATGGGAAGTTGAAATCACTTGATGGGATTGTTTAAATTTTGAATTTCATTATCGAGTCACGAGTGTTCCATTGGAATTAATTAAACCTTTCAAATAAGCAAAACACTAGTAAAAAAATACTTTCAATTGACCACGTTTTTCAATATTTCAAAAGAAGTTGCTTGAGTCAAATTAGCCTAACGTGGTGTATGAATTTTTGTTTAAATAATTTTCAAGACAATAAATATGCAACAATAAAAAGGAGACTTTCGAGATAAATACAGGGTGTTCTCGAAATGCATGTTAAAAAAATGGTACATAGTTGGTGACGATGAATAGAAGTTAAATACGATTTTTTTTCTAGTACTTACGTAAAAGTTTTTGTTTTTGAGATATGTATGAATCATTGAAAATTTGCTAGAAATTTCCAGTACGCTACTGACTTAAAGTAATTGAGAAAAAAAGATACTGGAAATTTAAAGCAAATTTTGAGCAAATTTGCAATGGTTTATAATTCAAAAACAAAAAGACTTTTATTTAAAAAAAAAATGTATTTAACTTGCTACTTGAGGACACCCTGTATAATTACGATAATCGACATTTTAAAAATGTAGAAATAGTATTAGTAGTGGAAGAATGAACAATTTTCTATATGTAAACATTGTAAATGAATCTACCTCTGCAATTAAAAAACATTCTACGAGTTAGCAGGAAGTGGGCAATAGATGATAATATTTGCACAGTTTTATTTTTATCTGTTGATTAAAAGTTATGACAGGAAGGAATAAATATTATAGTTTTACCGGAAGATATTTTATCTAACAACTCCAATTTATGCAGTTTGTTTGCACTAACAGTGGTGATGATACAAGCTAATTTGTAATTTGTCTATTTGTATAACAGTCCAGTCAAATTGAAAATTTGCTTGCGTTAAATCCAAGAGTTACAAACTTGTTATAAACAATTTCACAGTAAATGTCTACACAAAATTCTTTGAATTTTTGTACCTTCTGAGCATTTGATTTTTCCCAAAAAATTTATTTACATATTATGGAAATTAAAATAATTAGCTTGGAACGAATAACGAACATTGAATTTTAAATGATTTTTTTATTCCATTCAATGAAATCATTTTCAGATTCTTGGCGTTTTTTTTTTTTGACTATTTAGGTAAACAAAATGTCATAAACAATTTCGCACAAGCCTACAATTTTTTTCTGATGTCTTGATTTTATCCGAACGAAAATGTGAGTGAAAGTAAGAAAAGGGGTTTTAGTATTTTTTCTTTGTATTTCTTTTGATCAAATGTTTATAAATTTATCAGGCCGAAACGGTAATTAATACGAAAGAAAACTAATAAAATGTTTCCTATATTTTTTCGATATCTCTCTTTCTCGATGTATTTAAGTTACAATAATTGTTTTGCAGTATTCGGCCGCGTCACGCCATAGCCATTTTGCCTCTCTACACTAATTTATATAACAAATTATTCAAGAAATAATGGACATACCTGGCAAATGAAAGTAATATTTTATTTGGCAAATAAGTAGATGACCGTTGTTGTGTTATAGTTTTTTTCGTATTGTAAACCATTTCGGTTGTCCAAACTTATAAAATAAAAATGAATTAATACATAATTGAAACCTCTTCTTACATTTTCTTTTAAAAATCTCTGAGCTTAGCACAAAAAGACTGACTTCTACTCTTAATGATATAATTTACTAATTATGTAACTATAATAGTTGCTCTACAAATTTTTATTATTTTTGTAAATTGTTTAAATAGTTGCCTTAGTATTTCCTCCTGTGTGAACTTATAACAGGGTATAATGAATCTAAATGTACCAGTTTTATATACAGGGTGTTTCTGAAAAACGTGTGTTAATTTTAACCAGTGAAAGAACTCGCCAATTTATGAAACTTTTCTCTATAACATTTTGTAAAATTCGTAAAAGTATTCCAAGATTTTTTGCCCCACAATTTTTACCAAACGAGTCGTTTTGTGTGATTAACTAGTTTCTATGTTTTGTAACCATGAGAATCTAAATTTTGATTATTTATTTTTTTCTATAACAATGGAGCTTTTTAATAAAGCTCTGTTTCTATCACAACAGAAAATTTTTGGCCCTTACCCATAGGCGGGTATACACTTTGATGGTTAATTTATTCCAAATTTTAAATCAATTTGTAGTGCTTTTTCGTAAAAATGTTATAGAGAAAAGTTCCATGATTTGGCGCGTTCTTCCACTGGTTAAAATTAACACACGTATTTCAGAAACATCCTGTATTTTTGTATTCATACAATTAATGCAAGTGATTAAATGGCCGCCGGCGTAGATTGATCAGACTATAACACGAATAAAGAGATGAAATACAATTCCAGGAAAACTTCAAAAATCAAATGATGATTCAATATTACGAAGAACAATAAATTGACAATACATTTTTTACTAGGGTATCATTTTTCATGAGACGCAGAGCACAAAAAAAAATTACTATCAAAGCGGCAATTATTGTATTTATTATTAAATTAAAATTCAACTGAAAGAACTAACCTATAACGCACAATTACGCACTGCAGCATCATCTTAAATTTATTTTACTGAAAATATTTTGTGCAACACAATTTATCAATTATTCCCATTAACGTTATCATGTTTGCAATCAGTCTGTTTTAATCACCCTTCCAGAACAATAATTTTCATGCAAATTAGGAATTATATCCGTCTCTAATTGGACTGTATTGAATTTGTACATGGGCTAAAACATTTTTTCAAATTAATTGGATTATAAAGGATACAATGTACAATTAACTGTCCCAATTAAAAAAGAATCCATATTTATTAAAAGTGTTTATTTGGAGTATGGATTGTGCAGTGGTGTACCCAATACTTATACCTAATTTCACATTTAAATCTTTATTTGTTTTGTTAATTTTTCTTGAATTATCTTCTTTTCTTGTTTTTTCTTCTAGCTCTCTCCTCGCATTTTTTTTTTTGTAGTTTTTGAATTAGATTTAAAATATTATGAACTGTAGTCTTTGAGAAAATTTCTTTTTACAATTTTTTGAAACTCCCCCTTATACAATAAAATTTATCCTTGTATTTTTTTTCCTTGGCTCTCTTCCGAGCCACTTCCAAATTTTTATAATTAACTGTGACATAATATCTGCACTTTGCACTACCACCCCTTCCCGCCCCCAACTTTCGCTTCTCCACCTGCCCACGCTGCCCCACCTGTTTTTTCCCGTTTAAGAATATTAAATTTTCGAAAGCACTCCAGTATTCACAACTGAATTAAAAACCGCACCATCTCCTTTCACTCAGCCTCTCCATTAAGACGATTGCTTTCGCAGTCCTGCCGTGCTAAAAGCTCGCCGAACAGCTTTATTTAAAGCCCATCGCACCTCTGCCGTGTTTATTCCCGTCCCTTTTTATTTTATTTTTTTCATCATCATCGTCCCTAAGCGGGCGCGACGTGCCCACCTGTAAGGAAGACCGCTCGGAGGGGGCAGTCGCGCGCCGCTTCCCGTCGGCGGACTCGCCGCCGATGATCACCAGTTGGTCTCGCGCGCCGCCCCCGGAACGCCGCATCGACGATCCGCTCGAACGACGCGCGAGTGATGGTGTGCCGTGAATTCTGAGCGAAATGGAGAAGTTTGAGGTGGTGCTTTTCAGAGTGGGATTTTTTCTGGCGGCGGTTTTGACAGGTGAGTACCGGAATTTTCCGGGGACGGGATTTATGCGCCCGAAAACTTGCCCAACTGTCGAGGCGTTCTGTTAGGCGTGTTGCTAATACAGGAGTGCTTCATAATTTATGAGCCACATTCCGGTGCATTATGAAAATTATTAGGTCGAAAATTTGTGTCGAGGATGCTCCCTTCAAAGCTGCAATTTTACGACGAAACTTCTCCACTCATTTTTTTTTTTTTCAAATGAAACTTTACAATCATCCATCTCCTGATTTTTTCTTCTTTTCACATTTTGTCCCTCCCATTTTAATTTTCTCATTTATCCGGATGTTCCATACTAAGTGGTGTTTATTAGAGGCGTTATAATTAAATGTGTGTGGGGTAATTGCCCGGAAAATAGTCGACTCGCTTCTGCTAATTCCTAGTTTGTTCTGTGCCAGTCACCTTTTCATAATTGGGATATTTTGGGTTACGAGTTAATTTTCAACCCAATGATAATTGAATTTTGACCTTGCAAATCATCACACTTTGGACCTCTCCAGAAACATTCATTTATTATTTCCCCATCGATAAATTTTTTTTCGTATAGACATTTTTATTTGCTTGCTTAACAGAGCACTCGAGAAGTCTCTCGATAGACTTTTATTGCAGTTACACAAGCATTATGCTAAAAGTGTTTCACGCAAGGATGCATTTGTTGAAATTTATTTGAAGTGGAGATGTTGCTTTTGGGCTCATGTTGGGCTTGGGGAAGTGCAGTAGCAGTCGCTGTCTGTGTGATATTCCCTAGCTGAGTTCTCTTTGACGTAGCTCTTCAGAATCGAAACAAAAACATTTGTCACTACTTTGAATATTTCTATTCTTGCGTGATTTCTTTATAAAATGTCTTATTTTACTACTGTCACGTATCTGAAACATTATGTATATCACAAAGAAAATTATTTTGCCATCTCTGTCTTTGTCTGGTCTGATTGCAAATGCCTAAAATTAAAATTATTGTAATTTGAAGTTCTGAAAGATTATTAATTGTTAAATAAATGTGTATTGTATTATTATCACTTTTTGTGTTTGTTTTTTTATCAGAGAATTTCTACACTGTTGGAAACATACATTCAGAATATAAACGAGGTCATCAATCAAATGTCGTAGATTATAGACTTCTGAACACATTTCTGTCGTTTCTTCAGTTATGATCAATAACTTTCCATAATCTGGAAAAGGAATTACTTTTATAAAATCGCTCGTCTACACTTTATACAAGAAAAATCTGTTCGTTTCAGTCTGCACAAACAGAAAATAGATTGCGAAGTATGTTTGGAAATGCACTAAAAATTTAAATTAAATCTTGCTCTAGGAATAGTTAAACAGGAACAAATATAAACAAGACTGCTGCTTTTACAGCACGTCGTTGAAGAAAACAAATTGGTTGAATTTTAAATGAAATAAATTTATATCTCAAGGGGAGTCAGTTTATAGAAAACAGCAAGCTTATGCTTTAAGATTTTTTTTGCAGTGTAAGTAAAATCTTTCCTGTATCGGGACTATTTAGTATTATAAGAAAAAGAAGACAGAAAGGTCTTCAATTTGAGAAAATAATTATAATTTTGTGATAAATAGTATACACTACAAGGCATTTTAAAGTTTAGGAAAAAAAGTGTATTTTTTCCACTTTCAAAAATCGAAAACCTATTTAAAATTATTTCTACCTGGTCTCAAACATTCTTTGTAGTAGAGATATTTTCATATTTGATGGCGGAAACAAAAGACTGAGAAATGTCACAAATTTGTATTGTCAGTGTCAAACGTTCGTGATTTCGACAGAAATGCAGCAAATTGGCAATAAGAAAGTTATTAATCGTCGAACTAGAGACATAATTTGTAATACGTTTGATTATATGAGAATAACTTTTCCTTTTGAAGCACTGACAAAAATTGGTTTCCTTAGAATTTATTTTTTCAATCTATTTAGCGAAAATTTAAATTTACCTAGACATTCCTTTTTACGGCGTTTATGAGAAATTTGACACTGACAATACAATTTTGTGACATTTCTCAGTCTTTTGTTTCCGCCACCAAATATGAAAATACCTCTATCTAGATTGTATGTGAATTTTTCCAAAATTTTTAGACGTCGTTTAGATTCTTGTGAATCATGCTAAATTGGAGCATTTCGCGGCGCGCTTCTCGACATCTTTTATGGTAGCTGGAATAATACCATCTGTGGCTTTATTTTAAACATATTGTGCTCTGTAAAAAAATCTAAACAATTTTGGCCCAGCTGTCAGAGTTTTTGACAACTTGAGATCAAAAAATGTAATTTTCAAAACTTTAGTAATTTAAAAAAATTGTGTTATTGAGGTTGTCAGTCGGCCAAAATTCGATCTGACAACTGTAAGAAAAGTTTCCAAAGTTTTGAAAACTTGTACGTGTCTCTTAGTATTATTATTATTTTCAAGAAGTTTCCTTTTTGCTTGCAAACTGCATCGAGCTCGTTACACTCCGCAGATCCCTCTCTGCTAATCTCCACGGCGGCAAACAGCCTCCAGATGTAAAATCCTCGGCTAAGGATGCGCTTGCAATTCTTACCTCCTCCGGAATCGCACCGGATTCGATTTTTGTGGCGGCGCCGCGCGCGCTCTGTAATGCAAGGAGATTTGGGTTTGTGTCTGTTTTGTTAGGCCGTCGCCGTCGCAATAACAATATTTTGACAGCACACGCGCAATTTTCGCAATTTCCACTAATCCAACTTAGTCTTTTCCTTTCAGGCGAAAGAAAGCGGCTGGCTCACCCTCCTGAATTGTCTTAACTAAACATTCTTGTTGTTTTTCGCGCGAACGACTAATTACGACGAAACGATACGGTGGCCGGGTCGGAGGCGGCGGTTATTCAATTAGCACGGGCCGCCGCCGGCCGGTCGTCTTCGCAGGACCGGGGGAATTTCACCTCGTGTGTGTCGAGGACTTCGGCGTCTTCCGAATAATCAGCAATTAATTCGGGAAAAAATTAGTGGAGGGAGTTTTCGTCCAGTTCTTCTGGATTAAGAAAGTTAATAAAGAGGAGATGCTGACCCAGATTTATATTCTCTTCTTCTCTCTGTCGGAAAAGCTATACCTGACTTGCATATTTTTTGCTTACTCCCATATTTCATCGGATACTTAAAATAATTTCTTGGGAGGAATATTGGAACGGGTGAGACTGGGGTTTAATAAAAGTGGAAAAGTGGACGAGGGGATTAATCCTAGAAAGGAGCATAAGTTGGAGCGGCGTTATTTACATTTCTAAGTGTATCACTTGTTTAAGGCTCCCAAGGGAACTGTTAAGTCTAATTCAAGAGAAAATTGCTCCATATACAAAATGAAATGTTAAATATTTTCACCGCAAAGCAGAATCTCGAAATTATTATTATTATGACTATTGTTCCTAGTGAGAACGGACACATTTTTTACCTACACAATTTAAGAAAAAAAATCTTGTTAATTGTAGACTTCTGTTTACTTTTTCAGTAGTTGGAACAAAATTAAAAAGGAGGTAAAATTCATTGAGGATTTTTACTCGTTCAACAGGAATGACACCGGAAAAAGTTGATAACGTTTGCTGTGAAACAGTTTTGTATAGAGATCACTAAATGAATTGTATTTTACGCAGACAGTGCAGCCAGAAAGTTCAAGCGGGAAGCTTCTTCGTGAGAGAGGGTTTCTCTTTAATAAAACAAAATTTGAAGTTTCTTAATGAGATGTTTGATGTGCCTAATACCTTTAATAAAGCGAGTTGGATTTGATTCTTTTCTCATAAGTTCTGGCAACTTCCTACATGACGTAATTTTTTTTTTTGTAAAAATTTGAGAGCAACCGAGTTGTGTAATGTGCTATACTTAATTAGGACACAAATCTGGAGTGCTTTTCGTAACGTGTCTTGTGTAACACATCGTAGTAAGGGTTATCGGAAAGTTCAAGGTTCAGATTAGAAACTTTTACGTAATTAATATTGCTTGGGTTAATATGTTCAACAATAATAAATATGATGATATTATATTTAAAAGAGGTCTGTAAGAGAAGAAATCAAGATGATTGTGAAGATTCTACATTCAGACGCTGGATCTCCAGCCAAGAAATAAAAACAATACTATGTTTAGTTATATAGTACCGAGCGATCATTTAAAAAATAAATCGAGTTTGCTTTGGAGCCTATGCTATAGCATGGGTTGCCATAGGTAACACGCCGACTCGATTTATTTTTTAATTGATCGCACCGTATTATAAAAAATATTTTTCTAAATTAAAAAACTCGGGAAAGCTCAATTGGGACGGTACGAACGTGTAAATGATAACACTTGACACATCTGTCACAAATCAAGGATATACAGTGACTCACCAGGGTTTTTTTTCCCATAACTCGATCATGATGAAAGGCTCCAACCACAGGCGTCGTCTTCAGAGCGCTACCTTCCGAGGTTGCGTCGCATGTTATGGTAGCAATTGTAACAGCCTCAGGGCCCGATTTCAAGTCATAGTCGCAAATAGGTGGTGCAGCGCAAATGTATAGCTATCTTTGTCCTACACATTAATTACCAATATGCGTCATCTTTCTCGCTTGCGACGTTACTATGACAACAACAATTGCGACCGTCGCAAGTCAACTTGAAATCAGGCCCTCAGTGTGTAGTTTGCGATGTACAGCCCGCCCGCAGTCTTCGCAGAAGGAGACCGCCACTGTCAGCGTGAGAGCGCGATAGCTCCCGTCCATTCGTTACTAATGTCCCTTCAGTGCTTGGGAACCGGGATTACCTCATAACCTTTTATCAAACAAACATACATATGATCTGTGCATTTGGTTGCTACCACCGGCCATCCCTACAGTATACGCCCGATCAACGGCCCAGCCCTGTGTGTGCCTAACGTGTCCCACCAACTCGTTCGGTGCTAGAGAATATACCATGGTATCTGCCAGAGATTTTACACATTGATATAGTAAAAAAAAAATCAAAATTAATCAAACTTGAATGTTCTATATTTCTATTTTTTGAATTAACAAAATATGTTTTATAATAAACTAGGCAAAAATGAATAGGGAATTCCACAATTTTTCTTGGAAAGCAAAATAATTGCCCCAATCGTCCCACGTATTCTTAAACATAAGATAAATTTAAAATGTTACAAGTACTTGAAACATTACATTTAATGTGTATATTAATATATTTGTAACACATTTCATTACAAATTTTAAACGGTATTTATAAAAAATTCAAAAAAGGAAAAATTCCCTATTCATTTTTGCCTAGTTTATCTAATATTTACTATATAGGGTACGTCTGCTTAAACTTTATATTTGAATATCTTCGTTATTTTAAATGACTGCTCAATGATATTTAGTCTTAATAAAGGCTGCATTGCCCTCTTTACATAGGCACTACAAAAATTAACAAGGATCTGGACAGAAGAGGAATATTCAAGAAAAAAATTAATGAAAAAAAATTATTTTCACCATTTTCTAACAATATAACTTTTAACATGCATATCAAATGTTTCTGTGTAGATTTTCTGCCTAATAATCATCCTAGTGCTTATTATTGACGAATAAATTAATGTTAAATAAAGACAATTTCCAGACTTCATTCACCAGTGTGTATTTACGTAAAAAAATACTTCAAGGCTTACTGATTTACAAAAAAAAAACATAATTAATTTATTATTTGACAACGTCAAAGTAAAAAAGTTCGTGAAATCTTTGAAATAATCTTTTATACAAGATGTCGTTCTCACAGCAAGAGAAAATTAATATTGTTTTTACGTATGGAGAGTGTCACCGGTGCTATCGAGCCCCAGCAAGAATTCTTCAGGCCCGTCAAGAAAATGATCAATTTTCCGAAATGAATATCAGATAAATTGTAAAGCTGTTTGAAGATACTGGCAGTGTTAAAGAATTGCCACGAGTAAGGGATGCACTCCCCAAAAATATTAACTTTCAAAATGCCGTTGTTGATTAGGTAACTGAAAATCCACACACAAGCACAAGAGCAGTAGCGGCTACACTGAATGTCTCACAAAGCACGATTATTAGAACTTTAAAGTCTTTGAAATTTCATCCATATGAAATGATCCTGCAACAGGAACTTCACTGAGGAGTTTTTATTCCAGAATTGAAAGGTGTGTGGAAGTTAATGGTCAAAATAAATTTTGAGCATCTACATACATAATTTATTTTGAGGACATTTTTTAAATTTTCTGTGCTGCTAATTGTGTTACAGATATTTTAATTGTTATTATTTTTTTAGTGTGTGCTTAAATTATTTATTCACCTTCACCCCCTCTTTAAGCTTGACGCACCCACTTCCATAATAGCCACTTTTATAAAAAAAAAACAAAAAAATAAGGAGGGTATCGGCTACCGGGTACCCCATGATCCATTGTTTAAAAAATCAAATTAATAACATTTGAATTCGTTTTATTGAAAACTTACTTTAAAATAGTTTAGTAAATTTTTCTAGAGTAGACTGATCCCTAGGATGCAGACGTACCTACACCGGAGTTTGTACATACATACTTATTTGAATTTTTATTGTATTTTACCGAATAGTTCAGTAGTAAAAGAATTTTAAATAAGATAACAATGCCCCGTCAAATTGACGTATCTAAATTATTTGCTGAAAAATGAGTCAACTGTGAAACAAATTCGTAACAACTTTTTACGTATAAACTCTGTTTTGAACACAGCTGGAAAATTAGTTCTTTTTAACACTAATTTATTGCGTAGTCATCAGTAAAAGTGTAATAAAAACAATACAGGGAGATACAGAGGCCACAGCTGAATATGTTATACTCCGTAATCTGAGAAAAAGCCAAAAAAAAATAATTTTACTGCGGTTATTTTTCAAATAACTCTGTATCCTTGCCTTACCTTAATTGATAATTAAAAAAGATATTCGGATATAAAGTTTTAGTAGACGCACCCTGTATAATACAGGGTATTTGGTGTTTAAGGTAACAAACTTTTCTAAGATGCACAGCTGGGTTAAATGAATAACCTTTCTTAGTGAGATTTTTTCAATTTGCTTTTTTTAGTATGCTGAACTAAACTGACTAAACTCTGTTTCCACTGTTTGAGAGCCACTGTTCGTATTTGTAATTATTAATACCAAGCTTATAAAGATTTGTAAAGGAAAATGCCTTAGCTGCCGCCTTTATAATTTAGAAATCCGGTGGATCTCACACAGTAGTCCTTCAAATTGAAAAAATCATTACTAGAAAATTATAACACATACTAAAAAATGTTACTAGAATTAAAGTTTTATTTTGTCTATTTCTTTACACAGGAGAAGTTTGTTACCTTATACCCCAAACACCCTGTATTTTCTAATAATATAATTGGGTGTATCCTTAAAGTTGGCGTTGAAGAGCCGATTGTGAACGCACCACTCGTCAGTCTGCAGAGTAAAACACAAACAACGCAAAAAGTGAGGTTAGATTTAAACAGCTGATCCGTGATCTGTAATCCGTGGTGCGTTCACAATCGACTCTTCACGCCTATTTTGAGGATAAATTTAAATGAACACCCGAAATAATAGGTGGGTATCATAAATACCCAAAGAAGTAGAAATTGTAGAAGTTAATAGGTAATAAACCTGGAGAAACTCCAAAAGAAATAAATACAATTTGAATGTGTTTGAGATTCGTTTCGAAAATTTTGAAAATCTTGCAGACTGGTATAAGCTTCAGCTGTGGAAGCAGTAAAGCTCTAGGTCCCCAGAACGTCCACAATTAATATCACTACCACAGTCAAAAAGTTTTGGTACTGTCTCTCTAGTTCAAGCTTCATTTTTCTTCTGATCGATGTGTGTTGTGATGGTCAAAAATAATGATGTAGTGGCGATTTGTTGTAAATGAATAATATTCGATTAGCACTTTACTTAAATCGCTTGGATATACTCTGGGTAATTGCTGGGGTCAAGGGGTGTCACAGAATGATATAGGTCAACTCTTGTGCCATCCTACTTCCGACATATTTCGGGAATTACAAATTGTCCGCCATAAATGTAATTAACACGCAGATTAATAGTGAGTAATTGAGTGTTGTTTCCACATATCAAAAAAAAATCATGAAATATTGTTGACTTTTTTACTTACACACCTAATACTAAAGTTTTGTAATTGTAATATTTCCACTCGAGTTTTGTACGTCAGCCAGAAGCTCCAATATCGGCGCAGCATAGTTTTAATTAAAATTATGATTAAAAAGATGTGGTGGTGAAACTCGACTAACTATTGCATAGCAAAAAGTGACCAGGAAAACAATTTATTCAAAGCTTCATTCTTAATTATTTTACGTCAGCGTTTAACGCTAATTACTGTTTTAAATTTCCCGAGGTGTCCAAACTTTATCCGAACCCATTGTAATTAAATTGGCTTCACTTTGGACAGTTTTGATTTTGTGACATTTCGGTGGAAAATATTTCGAGGGGCTGAGACAACCGAAAACATTTTTGTTCCAGTTTCTGCAAAAATATTACTGAAAAAATTGGTCTTTCGTTCTGTTGTTGTCGCAATTACATGTTAATCAGATTTTTTGTAAATGAAATTTATCAAATAAATTCGTCGTTCTTGTCTTGCCACCCTTTACTAAAACCACATGAGTGATCTGCAGATTGCAGACTCATGTCTACAAATGCTGATGATAGCAGTGGCGGCTCGAGTGTAATTAACAATAAAAGTAGAATTTCTCGTAGAAAAAAATATTTAACTATATCACTTTCCCAATGAATGCTGTTGGACTAGGTGTTACTGACGTCATCACCTGACTCATTGTTTTGTTGGTTGCATACGCTCTTAAAAATGTCCATAAAGTTTCTACTTGTGTAGTTTATGTTGTATTACAATAGTGTTATACTGTTACCGAAATAACATTTTATTTGGCGATGCTAAACCTGCCGCCCCCGACCAGCCGCCACTGAACGACTGTATTTACATGTAAGCAGAGTAAACGACAGTTTCATCGTAAATACCTCTACGTAATTTCCACGTTTCCATTCGTTTCACTTGAAATGAAAATTCCACCAAGCAACACAATTGCAATATTATACCTACATCGAGATTTATTTACGTTTTATTCACGAACGGATGAAATTTTGGAAATGAAATCAAATACGTCAAGTTAATTAAAAATCAACATTTTTGCTTTCCTCTCCAAAATGAATTTCCTTGATTTTGGGATTTTTCAAAAAACATTCCACAAATACTCTCTGGTCCTCTAGTTGTTGAAAAACTCCTTCCTTTTGATTTTATTCCACGAATCAAATTTTGCCATTGACACAATAATTTACTGAATAGTAGCATTACTTTTTTAATGATGAGGCTTGGTTTCACCTGTCTGATTTCGTGAACTCTCAAAATTATAAAACGTGGTAAGCACACAATCCCTACAATGTTAGTGAATCTCCACTGAATCCGATTAAATTTTGGTTTGGACTGCAATGTCTCGAAAGCGAATTATTAAACCAATTGTCGTTAATTAAACTATAACGCTCGAAGATATCAAATACAATGAATACATTTCACAGCTATTTTCAGCAAGATTCAGCTGCTGGTGCTGCTGCTCACACGACACAAACCACAATTGGGTATTTAGAGAAGTTCTTCCCAAATCGAATGATGAGTGCAGGATTGTGGCCAAGACGATGACCTGACTTGACTCCTCTTGATTTTAATTTTTTTCCCCATTTAATGCTAATGTCTTCAACAAGTTTATTCAACAGTTAAAAAGCAATGGAAGTACCAAAATTGGCAGTATTTAAAAATTGTTTCAGACAATAATACTTAGATGGTAAAGAAGAATAAAAGTTCAATACAGTAAACCGCATGCAAGCACTCTCTATTTCCATTATTTGAACACACAAACGTCACTCTTTGTGCACAAGACATATTATATTTAGAGTTGCAGTTACCGACACAGACGACTTGATGCTGTAAAGGAGAGCTTCTTAGGGTATTGATTTATATTTATTCATACAAATTTCACGTTGTTGTCAATTTGAAGAAATAATTAACGAAATCGACTGACGCAACCTAGCTTGCCTGAAATGTCAAAACCTTGCCTTCAAATGTTTGCATGCTAAGCCACTACAAAAGATCGGAAACAATACAAACAAAGTAACAACCGATGAGTGTGTTGAACTCCATTTGTAATTTAATAAAGTAAAATAGTATTGCAGCAAAAGCAGATTTTATTGTGTTATTTTCTTTGCCCTCAATAAAAACGGATAATAAATAATTTTGCACCTAACCACTGAATTAACCACTTGAATAAAACAAAATTAACACACGAGTGGAGTCGGACATGATTTGCTGCCAGTTTATGAATGACAGCAGAGCACTTCACAAAATTCTGCTTATTAGCTTTGTGGAGTTATTAAATCCTGTTCGGATGAAATTAGCTAATTCGCAGAAACTTTAAGAGAATTAGTGTATTTTCATTATTTAGCTCGATTTGTGGTACAGGTTTGTGATTCGGATTTAATTCGAGAATAATGGACGTGGCGTGTACTACAGCAAAATATAGAGGCTGGCCCGCGGTATGATCAAACCATACAGCTAATAATTATAATTAGTTTAGCGAAGTTTACTCTATCACTGCCAATTATTTCAAATTGTTGTTATCTTTCGACCTTCTACATATCCTGTGGCACTACATTTAGGTCATTTATCATTATGGATACTGTTATCAAGTAATGATAACATTTGTTGGAAAAACTGAGCGTCAATAAAATTATCCAAAAATCCATCTTCCTTTAATATTGACCCCACCACGATAAATATAGGATCCTGTGCAACCCCACCTGCAAAGCCATCTCGGTCCAAAAAAAATCACCCCAGCTAGGATAATTGTAGAATATTGTGTATACCAAATCCCAAAGCTTACATCCTTTCCTTGTCTTATTTATAACAATGGGGCAGGGAAAAATTTGCCCACAATTTTTTTCATTGATTAATTCCCACATACATCAAACGTTCGTATTCAGCCAATCACAGCGCTTGCTTTCATCCAATCAAAAATGTTTATCGCGGATAAATCGTCCTTCTAGTCTATCTTATGTCAAAAGCGGATAAAATTTCATGTTACTCCTGTCAGATTTTCAAATTGTTTTTAATGTGTTTTTAATAACTGTAAATATTATAAATAAATAATTAACGTTAAAGTTTGTATTCTGGAATTAATCTTTCCAAAAATAACACGACCTGATTTTTTATCTCATTTATCTGATAAATTTCCCAATTTTCACTCAAACATTTTTGCTTTAGACAATTTTACTCGTTGAATTTGGGAATTTTTATTCAAAGGTTAAACCCTCGAGCTAAAGCTCTCGGGTCTAACCAGAAATCAAAATGCCCAAATTCAATTAGGAAAATTTCAAAGCAAGAAATTTTCGTAAAATTGAAAAATTTATCCGATAAAAAAAATAGGTCTTGTTATTTTTAAATAGTTTGCACTTTTAGCCACATCCTATAGAGAAGTTCTGCTTGATAGTGAAACCGGCTTACACCTCCTCGAACTCACTATTTCTTTATTTCATTGTACGCTCCAAAAAGTTCTAAAATAGTAGATTATATCATAAAAAGTAGAAGTGAGTCTTTTTGTGCTAAGCCCAGAGATTGAAGACCGAGACAAAGTCAAGGTCGGCAACTGGGCGAAGCACAAAAAGACTTTCTACTCTGAATGAGATATATTCAAGCAGTAAAATTACAATTTTCAAATTTTAAGGCACCAGTAATTCCTACTTCCCTTGTAATATTATTGGTACTTTTTTTTTGTTATAAATACAAGAAATTATAAAAAACACATATGCGGTTTGCAATCGATCATTGATAAATGTAGGATTTGCGGAACTGAAGGGGAAACCATTGAACACATCATTTCTTCTTGCACCGTTTTGGCTCAAAGCGAATATAAGAAGTCATGATATATTCGCAAAAATTATACACATGAATTTAGCAGCTAAATTCAACAATTCAACCACATTATATTTATAAACCAGAAAGTTGTTTGGAAAATGACAATTACAAATTATATTTTGATCGTACAGTTTTAACTGACATTCATATTCAGCATAACAGACCAGACATTATTATTTTAAATAAACAACAAAAGCAAGCAGTTTAAGCAGTTTTTATTATAAATTCTTTGAAAAAATTACAATGCAGTTCCTACCTTAGTTAATAATAAATCTAAATAATTTGCTGAATTTAAATTTTCCTTTATTTCAAATGTTATTAAAAATTCCAGCCCAGATATGAATTTTTTGAGGATACTGAGTTCTAGTAGGAATATTTACTCGAGGGTTTTCTTGAGCCCAATATCGCATGTTTTGAACATTTGGTTCGTTATTTAGTGTAAAAGTAGATTCGTCTGTGAAGCAAATTGTCGACAGAAAGCGACGATCATTAGTACGCTCCTGTATTTCATAACAGGTTTCACTCTTGCTTTCTTCATCAACAGCAAAAATCTGTTGATGACACTGTGTCTTGTAGAGATGGTATTTGTACTTCCTGAGGATATTCAGTATCCGCGATTTACATAAACTTACTCGTACTTCAAGAGAAATTTGTCTTAATCTGTATGGAGTAACTATTAATTTTTCGCTGACTTAACCCAACAAATTGACAAATGCTGTTCAATTTGAAAATCATGGCATGTCATATTTAAAAATCACCAAGTTTTAAATTAGTATTTTAAAATAAAAATAGCACCTTTAATCTTATTATTAGTATCATTTCAAGCGCAATAATTTTATCTTTCTATTGATACCATTACCTTACCTGTAAGTTCAATTGGCGAGCAGGAATCAGCAAAAACGTTCAATACAATGTTAATTGCCTATGTTCGAGTTTCAGAATGCACAGACTGTATAACACAAAAATTAATAAATATTTAGAACTCTCCGTTGCTATATGAGAAATCTTTGGTGTTTAGAAAAAAATTCGATTTTACCACTTATAATTTCAGCAACGGGAATAGTACCTCAATCTCTTTTTAAAAATTTAAAAATTTTGGACTTAGAGAACACATTGGTGGTTGAAATTCAAAAAGGTATATTATTATACTCATGTCATATCGTGAGGAAATTCCTTAACATTGACACAGAACATAAAACACAAAAAAGTCAAAATGTGGAGGCGAGACGCCGGTAATTATGTTGATAAGCACTGCACTATTACTTGATAGTAATATCCGTAATAGTGTATGTACTCCGGCAAAATTGCCGTGCCGCCGGGTGGTGGAGGGTTATATTTATGTTTAGTATCCTGAATTTTTACTAAGATAGCAGAGCCCAAATCTTCGATATCTCCCATTGTTAAATTGGTGATTTCATCGCATCGACAAACCCTGTCACACCTAGTATTCATCCACCGCACCTACAATAAAAATTTATAATTTTTCCTCTAGGGAACTCCGAAATTTTATCTATGTAGTCAGATACTTTTCATCAGAGGGTAATGTAGAAATCATACACTTTTCGCCGGGGACGTGGTGGGAATAGATTTTCATAGAGTTTGCGGCGATCTGCGTACAAATGCATTTCGATTTCAATAGCGTTGGACATACATACTTCAGTTATTCAATAAATATAACAAAAATTATTAATGTATTAAAAATAAATAAAATAATAATAATAATAAATAAAAAATAAATATTAAAACGTTAATGGCAAACGATTACAACTTACAACTGTTTACTTTTTAACACTGAACGGTCATCTGGCGCTATTTTTGATTTAGACATTTGACATCGACATACATGCCACGGACACGCCCACAAGGGGCGACTCCTGAAACACCACAGTAGAACCGGTTATTAAATATTGGGTAATAATTTCGTTATTTCTCTTTTTTAGACTTTTTTTAATAGGGATAATTTAATTATTAAATATTTCGTGTGATTGATAATTGTAATTGATAAATAAATCGTGATAAATAATTCAAATGACCTTACATTTGACTCGGTCGAGCCGCCTACTTCTAGGATTTGAAGCATTTCTACTCCGCTCAGAAAAAAATGCCACTTTAACCGTTTCTACGGAGATACACAAAGGCGCGATTTTCGAGCGCTTGAAGATAAAATGTCCTATTTTCTCCACATTTCATTAACGGGAATTGTTCTTTCGTAAACATTTTTTGATGAAAATAGTACTGCAGGGAACGCTACATTATACAAGATACATTTAATATCTGGGGCTAGACGTTTCAACGGTAAAACTAAAATATTGCTAGTTGAAAATGGAAGAGATAAATGTAGTCTATATTTCATGTAATTTGGTTTCATTTTATTTCTCTTTCTTGAAGACAACACATTATATTTTTGCTTTTATCTTTTGTTGTACGTTGCAACTTTCTCTTCTGAATTAAAATAAAATCAATGAGTCGTTTCTCAGAAGGAAAGATCCCTTAATGAGATCTTTCTCTTGTTTATTAATTTGTGTATTGTTTCGGTGCACTCGGTATCTCAGTGTACGTGAAAAGCTCCGTGCACTTCTGCTAAACTCTGCCGTTGCAGGAACAATCCAAAGTTTCTCACCTTTGTCTTGTCGTAAAGCAGGGGTGCAGACGTCGAGTCTTAACTGCTTCTAGAGTGGGTAATCGGTGGGTCTTTGTGCCGAAACGTTAGGTTTTACGGTTTTAACGTAATACTGGGTGATTACTGATTAGGTGGCGGTGCGATGACCCCGCCACTACACGCTTTAAAGTTGGCTTAGCAAGCTCCGAATATTCCTCAGGAGATAAGTCCCGCGTCATGTAAAATGCAGGAGAGGCTAAACGCACCCAAATTAATGAAAAGCTGTGTAACGGACTAAATTGGGAATTAAACAAAAACAAAAAATACATATGTATACGGTTGGCCAAACGGCCGCCACTCGGATAAATTACGGTTAAAAAGGGCCGCGATTTGCATAGATATTAAAAAGGAGGACGGAAATATGTTGCAGGAGCATATCAGGAAGTGTGCAGCAGGAACGCATCACGCAGCGCTCTTGATAAAACGACGTCGATTCCGTTCTTCCTGCGGAAAAAGAGCGTAATTGGTGTCTGGCTGGCAAAAATCAAAATTAATTAATGTTATTCTTGCAGCGGCCGAAATTCGAAACGTTCGGCTCTGGTTCCCGCCAAACTAAATTAACATTTTCGTTTCGATGAAAGTAGCCGAATTAATGAAATATTGATGTTCCATTTAGCTGATGAAACCGAATTATCCAGCTCTATTGTCAGTTTGAAATTAAGTCATCGAATCAGGCGACATTATCCGCCTGAATAGTGACCTAAATGTTGCAAAAACAGAATTGCGTTACTTGGACGTGTTTGTTAGGTACGTTCGGAAATTGTAAATTGTTGGAAGGAACGGCTTGCAGCACGGAAGAATTGTATCGTCGATAATGAATGCAGGATCGGTGGGTCTCAGAAGTGGGATTCTAATTGAAATTTAATTCGAGAGGGAGTGTGGAAAAATTTATGTGAAGGTTTAAGTCTATCGACAGTTTAGAAAAAGTAAAAGATAATGTGGAACACTTTTGACAGAGTATTCTTCAAGATGGAAAAAATCTACAATTGAAAAAAAAATTGCAATAATTAGCACACGTTTCGAAATTGTGTCCTAGGATTTAGGAGTTAAAAATCGGAAATGATTGTAATTTACTTCCTATATGCGTTGAAAATTTCTTTACACTATCTAGACTCTAGACTTTATGTAAATTTTCTCATAATTACTAAACAACATTTAGAATTATTTTAACGATTATCAGCCAGCCGGTGACAACAGACGAATTGGTAGGAAGATACAGTTCTGTATGGTTTTCCATTTGTTTGTTATAAACAATATCGATCATAACAAAAAGAGAGTATAGTATCCCTTAGAAAATAAAAATTTCAATTTAGAAAAATAATCATATACACTACATCCGTGCTAGAGGGAGCATTTCAAAGTTCAGTAAATAATTGAAATTAAAAATCGAAATTATTTCTAACTTATACTAAACATTTTTTGTGGTATTTAGATATTCCGTTAATTTTTTTCTGTCGACGAATTTCGTGGCGCTCTCATTTCTAAACTATGACTTTCTTATAGGAAATTTTCTGCTCTACAAAATTTTTTTATAGAATTTTGCTTTCTCTGCGGAAGTTTTCGATACGAAGGCAAATTATACTCAAAAAACGTAATTTTTAAAAAATGTATAAATTATGAGCTTTTGTCAGCAATTTTTCTTGCATTTTTCTTGCCGCTCCACATAAAAAAACATCAAAATAATGTGAATAAACGAGTACACACGGGAGTTAAATTGGGTGCAAAACAACTCAATATTTCTGGATTCAATCGTTAATTTAACAAAAATAAATAAAAATCTCATCACCGCACTTTTCACCTAAAAAATGACAGTGACAGCGACAGAACTGACAGTTCACATGAAAGCGGCAAAAATGTAATAACATGGGTATGGCCTACTTCGACTACAATCATTTAGAACAACCCTGTACAACGTGATCAAGAATGACTGAATCTGTTGGTAACAATGAAAATTTGAATGATTTTGGTACCACTGTAATCTAAACGCATTTTCGGTTGTCAACTTTGACAGAGTTGACAGGCGAATTTGACGTTTACCATCAAAGGGTCATTTTTGTAATAGCATAAACATAACCTAATTTTTTTTTTAATGTCGTGTCAAGTTAAAACATCCGGTCAGTGCCAATTACGAAACACAAAAACACCAATATTTTTCAATTGTTTTATTGCCAACAGACTCAGTCATTGTTGATCACGCTGTACAACACAATACAATACAAATTGAGCTCACTGCATCGCGACATAATCGCCCCAAATTTATCCTTGTCATATCGTAATAAAATGAAGTAAAGAACACAATTAGCAATTTTCTCTGTTAAATAATTTCTGCTTTGAGAAAATCGATTCATTAATATTTGAAATTACATTGTGGCAAAGAGCGAAAAAGTAATGATGAAGAGCCTGGGAAAGTATATGAAGAAGAAAAACCTAGAAGTGAATATTGAGGAGAGGAAAATGACGGTGTTCAACAAGAGAAAGAGGAAGAATGAAGAGAATGAGTGGAACTGGGAAGGAAAATGGAACGAGTAAACGAGTTCAAATACTTGGGTTACATATTAAACGAAAGGAGGAGAATGATGATTGAGAGCATAATAGAGAGTATATTGATGTACGGGGCAGAGGAATGGAAGGAACAAGAAGAGGTAGAGAAAGTGTAAGACAAATATTTGAGAGGGATGCTAAGAATGGACAGAGAAACGCCAGGTCACGTAGTGAGGGAGGAGTGCAAGAGGATTAGGCTGAGAGTGAAAGCGGGAAAGAGAGCGGTAAAATTTGAAGACAAAATGGCGGGAGGAGAAGAGTGCAGGATACTAATAGAATGCTGGAGAAAAAAAAAAGAACACGGAGAAGAAGGAGAGAGAGAGAGAAATATAATCAGAGAAACGAGTATGCCAGGGAGGAAGTGGAAAAATTAAGAGCAAAAGGAAGATGGAAGAATGTAGACCTGTGTGAAAGGGACAAAGACACAGACAAGCAAGAAAAAAAGGAAAGAATCAAAGATTCTAGATACAACAGGGCGTATGAGAGGTGCATGACAGAGGAAATTCCGGAGTACCTGTGGAGAGAGAGTGCAAGAGAGACAAAAATGATGGCGAGAAGGAGAGAGAAAATAGAGATGGACGGAAGGAGAGGAAAGAATGTGCTATGAGGTGAGAGAGATAATTGAGCACATGTGGAAAGAGGGAGAGAAAGGAACGGGGAGAAATATTGAATAAAGACGGAAGGGAAATAAAATGGATGAAAGAGATATGGACGAGGAGGGAAAGAATAAAAAAAAAAAAGGATGTAAAAGAGACGGCAACTCTTCTTAACAAATTTTGTACGTCTGATGTTATTTTAGCACTGTTATGACTGATACCTTGAGCACTACTTTTACATTGTATTGTGACTTTTTACAGTGGTTTTGGTGGCCATTGCTCCCACCCGCAAACGAGCAAATTTAATAAACCAGATGCCTAGCTGCGAGCTAAATTCAACCAGTTTTGAACCGTACGCAACGAACTTTTAAAAGCGTTGTGCAAAAAAAATTTGTTTCAAAATATTATGCAAAGCTAGACTTTTACATTGAACTCGACCAAATTCAATTCTAATTTAAATCCATTTGCGTCAAACTGAAAAAACTCCAATCATTTTCGTTTCATTTATTCGAAACTATAAATACAATCCAATTTGGAAATATGCAGCTGGACGTTACGGGATCTGCATTTTCGAAATATTTAAATTTTAATTTAGTTAATCTGTTTTACACGACAACTTCCATTTGCGAATCTAATGACAGGGAGGTGCCAATACTCGTTAATAAAAAATGTCCCGATTAAATTGAATTTTCACTATTTGCCCATTTGTTTTATTTAACTATCAAAGCGCAGTTTTCACAGTTTAGGGAAAACGGTGTTGGAATTATTTGATCGGTGCAAAAGCTGCGATAATAAATAATGAACGTGGCAGATACCAAACGATTCAGTGTTTAGTAGGTTTGCAACGTTGAATAGTGACAATGCATGTGGATGCAATATGGCATAATAGTGTCGCTGATAAAATTAATTGGAGATCGAACGGTTTGGAACGTGCATACAAATATATACTTGTTTTTATTTTGACAAACTCAAAATGCTATACAAAATAGACTCGGTGTAAGAACAGATCCTTGAGGCACGTCGGCTTCAAGTTGTCTTGTTAACAAACTTTTTCCAATAAGATTTTTTCCTCAATTTTTAATTGCAAATCGGGCCATTTCCCATTCAAATCCCGCCTGTGCACTCCTGGCAATTCTTCGTTTTAATAAACGAGGTGATTTTTTCCGGGAAGTTTCAGTATTTAATTTCGAGCCGGTATGTTTACAATAAGGCGAACGTGACGGGAATAAGCTCCTTCCTTTTTATTCAAACTTGCAACGTGTTGTGCTTCGGAAAAAATCTTGGCGCGCCCCTCGACCACCTCGGAGTCACTTGCCGAATGTAACTTTAATTAAAACACCGTCCTCTCAACGGGATAAAGTTATATTGCTTCAGAAATTATCCTCTTTGAAAGCCTTTTTTCAATTCGAAACGACAACCCACTGATTTTAATATTTAAGAGGCCCGACCGAGATTCGATTCTTACTTTTCCCCGGACGATTTTTAATATCTCGAAAAAATGGCGAACTACCCTCTACCAACCCGTCCAATCGATCTTACTAATTAACTTTACACCACTCACACATTTATTTGGCAATCGCCACGTTATCCAACAGTCTACAAGATGGCAACTTCGAAAAGCGCGCCACTACAGAAGGCAGCGCCTCGGTGGTTGCTCCCTGAACGACAATCCTTAACACTGCTACTGTGTCAACTTGTCTTTTGTCTCTCGATTCTCGACTTCACATTACTTTGCTGGTGTTCCCCAGAGATCAACCTTGGGTCCATTGTTATACACAATATACGCCTGCAACAATAATACACTTCCACTTTGTCCTCTCCGGTCAAATACCAATTTCCACCGAGACCCGTTTAGAATATTTTTGGAAAACAGAATATCGAACAGCTGACTATTATTAGACGTCTCATAATTTACATAATGAATAATGTATTTATTGATTACTTTTTCAATTATCATTTACATTAGCCTATTTATGACTTGATTAAAACACACGAGTAGTTATTGGTTACCAGTACAAATAAACAGTGTTTGTTCGTGAAATAATCATCAGTTTACTTTGTGTGTTTAGGGATCGGAAACGACGTTCGTTTAATGTTGAACAGTTTTTTAATTAAGCCTTGCAAGTAAATAATGATTTAATAATGGTAGTCACCGGTGCTCAGTTTTGTATGTTTTGTAAAATAAAATGCTCCAAAAATGCTATTGTGCTTCTTTGCTTTCTCCCCGGGTCGCTGGGGAACGCTCGTGACTTAATTTTTTTAAGTTGGCAAGACGTTTCTACGAATGAAATGGTTAGTCGGGAGCAAAGAGGAATTCGTTGAGGAAAATTTCCCTAGACCTGACTGCACATCTAGTAATTAAAAATTTTGTTTTATTGCAGAGCTTTAATTTGAAAGTAATTAGTTTATTGTTCTCGGATTAAAGCTCCGCACCACAAATAATGGAATACACTAATTCTCTTAAACTTTCCCAAATTAAATACTCAGTTCAATTGGATTGGAGTTAACAACTTTACGAAGCTAATAACTTTATCAAAATATTCTCAAATCTACTGTCGAGGAAGCAAGTCGCGTTTAATTCGTCTTTTGTGTTAATTTTCTTATTCTTCAAGTTCGCTTGGGCGTAAGAAATACGGTGTAGGTTCCTCTGCACAAGACACCAATCGTATGAAGAACTGCAAACTGCAACTCTGTGCCTTTGCACTTTTTTCTAATTGTTTTTTAATCGCCCCGCTCGGTTGAATTATTCGCCGGCTTTAGAGGATTCCATTCGTACCAAGTGCAACGAATATAGGATTAAGTATTTATTCTCACAATAAATCTCCCTAATTACCCCTAAAAACTACACCGCACTAATCGCCGTTCAAATTAGCCGCGCTATTTCGAATAAGGCGGTAAAAATCAATCGGAGGGAGGGGACTCCGTCGTCACTTTACGAGATCCGTCTTCACGTCTTCTGCGGCCGTTTTATTCGGTGCAAATAAAATTTTTTAGATTTATCGATGGGCTCGGCGAGTTTTTGATAGTTCGCAAACTGCGGATTTGTGTCAGCTTGAACGATAAGCATTTTCCCGATTGGGGAAACTTCAGCTAAGCAGGCCGAAATCGTGATGTGCTATGATTCGTTAAAGAGCATTAGGTCAATCTGTGTTAAAAGTTGGGGCGGTTTTCATAATCGCGAGATTGAAGAGGGTCGCACGGTCGGGGCTTAGGCCCCCGCAGGGTTCCGCAAAAATCGACTCCCTAAAAATAATAATAACAATAATAATTTGACTTGCGGTCAGAGAGAGTTTAAGCAGCGCAGGATGTGGTCAATGTTTGGATGGGGGGCTGCCGGGGACACCCAAACCACACCTCGATACTGTGCTTTTCTTTTAATAATAATAATCATAATAATAATAAGTTTTAAGAGTCATCGATTGACCAAGCTAGATAGTTATTATTATTATTATTAAAATTTTTTTTAAGAGGCTTTATTTGATGTGATTTACAAATTACAAATTTAAATCACCACTGGTGAGAACAGATGAATATTTGTTCTTGACAACTCTACGTTGAAACATTGTTGATCTCTTGTGCTGGGTCGAGGCACCAGGAAAGACAGTTTCCTAATAAAACATTGCCGGCGTTCATACGGTTCACAAGTTTAAACAGAAAACGTAGCGATAGAATGAGACGCCTCGTTTCTAAGCTCTGAACGGAGAAAATTGACGAGAGAACCTTTCTCAGGATTAAAACCAAACGACTTAAAATGCAGGAACTTTAAGAACTTGTCTTTGTATTTTTTCAATTTTAAGGCAGTGGGTGTTATAGCCTGGAGACCAAACAATGCAACCACATTCTAGTCTCGACCTCACAAATAAAAATATTAACAGAGAAACGTACGGTAGTGCTGGAAAATTTTGCAGTTGTGGGTGAGAAAATCTAATGCCTTGAATGATGAGAATTTTATCCAGTCGTAATGATCCGCAAAAGCTAACTTCTGAGACTTTGACAGCAGAAAGATTCTGCAAGACAGAGTCACCAATTTTGTATCCATAAAACCTGTTGGTATGTTTCAATGAGAATGTCATCACGTTACATTTCGAAACGTTCAAAGAAAGTCAGTTTCGAGCACACCACAGTTCCGCTTTGTATAAATTCGATTAAAATGTAGTGTGGTTTGCATAAGTTGATACTGTATGGTCCGAATAGGTTCGCTAAATTAAGATTTTTCTAATTTTCTCTAATTTCAACGAAACGTCCTTAACAACTATTTTGTGAAGTTCAAACAAAAGTTGAACAATTCTTAGTTTTAGCAGAATTGCAGGTGCCTGGCATTGCAAAGGTCAAACTCTTAGCATTTACGTAAAAGCATTTCAAACCCAATTTAGGTTTCAAAATAATGTTAATTTGTTTCATTTTATTTTTGTTTGTTTTCTTGACGCACAATTGTTATTGTATAGAGCCAGTAACCTAGAGTCATTTTCAGATTTGTAATCAACAACAAATTATGTAAATTTGGTCTGGTCTTAAAGAAAATTAAATATCAAACAATAAAATTCATGGGGGGAAAAATTGTTACATAATTTTTTTTTAGAAATATCGGAACACCCTCTTGATTGGTTAATATAACGAATTTCGAATTTAACAGAGCTGATTCGTCATTGGCTAGAGTCAAGTAGGGAGTGAGAAAGTGGGGTATTTGAGAGAAGCGAAACCACTACAGAAATCTCGGGGCTTGATCTCTGAAGTAGCTGGTGGTACGTTCCGTACTCGACACAAGTAACTTATTTCTCTAATTCTTTAACTTGATTTATATTCACGATTTAAATTTCACTACCGTTATTAATTGTTTTCTTGCATTAAAGTAAAAAGTAAATTACTTTCTTTGAGAATTCAATTATAAGAAAAGAGTGTTTCTTTAAAAATCTTTCATTTTATTTGTTTTAAATTCATTATCGTAAAGTTTTTTACATTTGACGATTGGGGAAAAGCGTTCTCGCCAAAGTGAGCTTCTCTAAAATAGTAAAAGATTTTCCAATCATTATTCGATCCTTGGATCGCTCGCAGTCGGGGAGGCTCCGCCGGTGTCCACCGCTTTCAATTATCTGTGGCCCGGCGCAGAGCACAAAATGAAGCCAAACCACCCATTAATGGGGGATCGTTGACAAAACAGCCGATACGTGAAAAGAGTTTCTCATAAGCCTGATGACACCTTATCTTTTTATTTTCTCCGATATCACTCGAGACTTGACCGAGAGGTTCCATGAGTATTCACGAGGAATTAGACATTCGATGTAACAACCAAGTAAGAACTAAACAGTTTTATCAGCGCGTCGTGCTGGAAAACATCAAGAAAAAAAAGTTTTCCCAAAATTATCTTCTCTCTAGTTCTATCTTTTTATTTTCTTCTCTAGTGACATTTTACTTCATTTAGTTATTTCTTTTGAGCCGCACCGCCAAATCACCTAAACTAATTTCACCCCATTACGCTATAATCACAATTTTACCCATTCGTCAAAAATTATTCTTCAAATAACACGACACTTTATCTCTCCCGTGTCTGATAAACGTCAAGCTAACTAGGCTAATGTCGTTACGTCCCGGTGAAAATAAAACCGCGATTTCCCACCATCCGGCTCATTTTTGAAATGTGTGATATATCTTGACAACTTTATTAAATTTCCTTCTAATTGCATTACTTAAATTGTGTGCGGTTCAGCGAATCTTAATAACCGCCCCACTTGATTTAATTGAAATTTCTCGTATGGTCTGGCAATGGGTCGGGTTATTATGACAAAACTTTGCGTTTAATAATGCAATTGCAGTTCTGCGTCGCAAACTTGCTCGATGTGCCCCTGCCAATGATGCAAGCAGTTATGTGAAGCTTGCCAAATGACACAGCAATTAGCAAGAATAACACATCATTCATACGAAATAGATAATAAAGACCAGAAGATAATAGCAATAATCATAATAATAATAATAATAGTCAGGGTGTGGGACGGGACTCTATGAGTGAATCCAGGCATTAAAAAAATTAATATAATACTTATGCGGGCGGCCGTCCATCCATATATTAACCGTAACCAGTGCTGCTTAGCTCCTATGATCGGATAATAATTTGTGTTTTCAATGTGGAAGGACTGCCAAATTTTATTTATTTTTGGTGGGATTAAAAACCAATGTTTTTATTTGTTTTTACTTGTAGAGTTCTTTAACAAAAGTAAATCATTTTTATTTGTGTTTGAAGCTCTAAATCAGCGTCCAAAAAAGTTTTCAACTAGTAACCCTATCAATCATTTTGCTTTATTAGTTTTTTTTTCGTCTCGTCGAATAAAGAAACAATATATCTGGAGGACTAAATAAGAATAATAAACAGAAGTGAAACTCTCCACAGCACAAAGCCCGGACTCGCGAAAGCAAACACCTAACCCCTATAAATCAATAAATACCCCGAAATCGGTCATCAGAAAGCGCTGCACCAACCCCTTAACGTGGGAATAACGAGTCGGGGGCGGCGTATTAATCCGCCGTCCCGTTAGCATATTGGCCTTTCTGTTCCAGACATTTAAGCTTGAATCGGAAAATGATGTAATTTTTCCATAGACCCGCAACCCTTGATGAAATTAGAAGAGTCGTGCGGCAGTTGACGCATAACGCGGATTTCCAGGCCCTAATGGGATAGCCGGAGTGGCGAAAATTTTCCGGAGCGGAGCCGGAGCCCGGATTACAGGTGCAGCCGTTAGCTTTTATTGTCTCCCTAACAAGTGAGGCGATATAACGACACCTGCAGCTACACGCCCTAATGTACACGTGCCCCGATAAATAAAGACCGGAGGAGAGGATAATGCTGTTTACCGAAATTTACAACAGATTCTTTATAAATATTTTCTTTGTCAAAATAGAATTACGGCCCACGCGGCTTAAGGGGATCGGGGAAGGAGACGCGGTCACAGTTTTGCTGTTGCTGGAATAATCGGGTGTAAATAATGCGGGGGGCACTTTGCCCCGATTTGGACGAGGGGATGGGAGGTGGAGCGCGGGAAAACAAATACCTGCGGGTTTCTGTAAATATTATTTGATATTAAAGCAAGCAACATAAAAACAAATTGTGTGGAATTAAGTGAGGGCTTGCTTTCAGTGATGTTATTAAAAAGTTGCAAAATTGAAATTTTATATCATTTTGTAAAAAATGCTACTCAAAAAATCCGAAATAAATAATATTCGCAGATAATGTGTGAAAAAAAATAACAATTCTTAAAATTAAGCGTTTGTTCCAGGAAACTTAAAATTTATAAAGAATCAATCTAAGAAAATATCAAAACAAACAAAATTGTAAGTGAAAATTTTCATTTTTCTAACTGCAGCAGAAGAAAATAAATGAGTTCACGTCCGATTTTTGTTTTGTGATCCGCTTGAAGATAAAATGGTATACATCATTCAGAGTAGAAGGTCTTTTTGTGCTTCTCCCAGTTGCCGACGTGGACTTCGTCTCGGTCTTCAATCTCTGGGCTGAGCACAAAAAGACTCACTTCTACTCTTAATGATACAATTTACTATTTCTGTTTTTTTAATCCGCTAATGATTCCGTCAAATTTCCGATCATCTCTATCTTCTTGTTCTTGTACTTATTTCTTCTTTTGCTTTCTGAAAATTTTCCTTTTCTTTCCACACTCGATGACAAACAAGAGAAACTGTTTCATTTCACAAATAATAAAACCCAAATTTATTCAACTGTAAATATTTCGCAATGTGGAACAAATTTTGTTGCGATATTGTGCATTTTCGTTAAGCAATTAAAAAAATTAACTATCATTAACTTTGTTAACAAACTAAATGTTCTTTCGTTCACTGAATATCGGATTACGATATGTTGTTTCATGTCTACATTAGTTACGCCAAGAATCAATATCGTTGATAACAGGAATAATTAATGTTAATTATTTTTATTATTTCATTCTCTCTTTCGCATTATGAATCTTCAATGGGTTAATTATAAAGGGACTAACTTTATATCGACGTTTTCCGATGATGCATTGTTTTAATCAGGTTAATAATTATTTACAAACAAGCGAAAATTAATAGAAATTTAATTAGTACAAAAGCTAGTCACAGGACATTAATACTTTGTTAACAAAAAGTAAATTTTATTTTCCTATTCCTATGATTTGTTTAATGATTTTTAATTAATAAAAGGACACTTTCGAAAAAAAAATTGAGAAATAAACAACTCATGTTTTCTTTTTTTTTTTATAGAAGCTATAAAGTAGAAATGTACACGTTTCACGGCAAAATAAAAACTTTTCTTTGCCGAACACAAGCTAACAGAATATTTTCGAGAAAACTAAATTCCTTAACTCGCTATCTGCCGTATCACTCCCAAAATATACATATTATTAAAATATCCTTTGATAAAAAGCTACCTTTTTCTGGGTTTTATTTTTATGCGCCCCGAGTACTTCATTATTGATTTCTTCATTATCTGATCCTTCGCTCGGGCCAGTTTACTACGGCAATAAGAAAGAAAAATACTAATACGTGTGTGTGACATATGTAAAACAAAGCATAAAAATTGCTGCAGGGCTCCCTTGCAGGTACCGTATTCGCCCCCCCACGTGTGAAAGTAACACGTTGGCAACACTTTAGTGCTGGTGTGAAATTCACCTGAAAACATATTTATGTAAAGTCTTGTAAAAAATAATGAATGCTCTGGAATCACGGAACTGTATGATAAATATGTTCCGCAAGCGATGAGGGGTGTGTTGCGATATGGATCTGATAATATGACTTAAGTCAATTAGGACGGGGTGTAAGTGTTTTAAAAAATAGTGCTTGTAAATGAATTGGCGAAACATTGGAAATCCTTTAGCATCCTCGAGATTGTCTTGTCTCGGCCGCAAGCGGCCTCCCCGACAATTTTTCTCTCGGTACGGTAAAGAATGATTTCGCGGCCTTCATATACAAATAACGATTATTATAATTTATTATAAAATTGAAAGCAGATCACCTGAAGCTTAATAATTTTTATCTCGAGTTTTTAAATTCTGTGATTTTCTAAAACATACAGTCAGATTAAATTCAAACTTGTTTAACTTCAAGTTTTAGTTTGGAAAGAAAACTAGTTTGAACCATGTTACAAGCAGATACAGATTTTCAGTGATGTTCTGCTTATTAAAACTTGTTCAGAACAGAACAGAATTTGATTTACTTCATTCCAGTGTAATAATATTTTAGTAATATGTACAATATTCATGCAGGAATTTTTTTACTGTTAAGTTACTTATTTTGTTCTTGTCCTTTCAGGCTAAAAGATACGAAACAAGTTTTGTTCTTTGGACATTGATAAATTAGAACTAACAAAATAATGTTCAACAATGTAATGAGCTTAAAGCTGCCACTTTGCCAGCTTTGATGAATCTCGCCTGAAAGTCCAACAGCCACTGGTTTAGCCGAGACATTTCTGATGATGAATGATGACTTTTTAATTGATAAAATAATCAATACACATATTTTATTAAAATAAAAAATGCTAAAATCATGAGCTGACCTGCCGTCACCGTCTAAATAATTAACGACCGTCCATTAATTCCAACTTATAATTAGCGTTTCACCACGTAACACAAAGACTCCTGTAATGTAGTTATAAACCCCGACTTACCCTGTGCATTATCTCGGGCTAATTTACCCCCAAACAAAACATGCAAAAGATGCCGATAAAAATGAAATACGCAGGCGATGGACCGCTGGACGTGGGGAGCGCACTTAAAGGGAAAATAATGGCCAGCTCCTTATCACGGCATCCCTCGAAGACGAACATTTGATAGCCGAGGCCGGGAAAATCTCTTTGTGACGTCACCTGCAATAACATCAAGACGTATAAAATCCGACTTAATGGTTAGAAAACGATTGTGGCAAACCATCACCTTAATTTAGAGATAAGAGGCTGAGAGAACAGAATAAAGTAAGACAAGTGGAGGAATTCGCAACTATTGCCTTTTATCGAACGGCTTAGGATTTGGCAGGAAACATTCAAGGAATCGGTCGAGGCTTTGCGAAAAAATTAATGAGATATACGAGTATTAAATCTGGATGGGGAGAAATGTGCAAGTTGCACCGAGTCTTTGAACAGCATCTCAAAGAAATTAGAGATGCCAATATGGTGTTTACAGACCCCGGGTGCAGTCGTTCACTTTAATTTGTTTGTGCGTAAAAGAGCAAGCCGAAGAGAAAATAAGTTTCAGGTAATTTGCCCAAGTTTATTCGTGTTTGTGAAATTGTGAAAAGTAACGAAAACACAAAAATAATCGAATAAACAGCACTAACTTGGGGCAAATTTGCTTATCTGTTGTTGTAAATAAAACAAGTTGGTAAGTGGGATGTCGGTGTAATTAACTGTTACTGCCTATAATTAAACTCCATTCAGTCCACCTACAACAGTACAACTTCGATATTTCAGGAATTCTACGTTCGTTTCAGGCGATTTCACTTATTTATAGGCTGTTTTACATGTTTCGTAAATCTTTGTGCAAATTTGACCGGCAATAGCCGATTATTGTTTCAGGCCGTCGACACGGCATTCAGGCCGCCACAGATATTGTTTTTCATATGGACTGGAATTATAATTGCATTTTATTATTATAATCTGGTAATTGAGATGATTTATAAAAGAAACAAGAGCAACATTTTACATTCGTAAGAATGGGTAATTTACCAGCTTTATTGCGAAACGCGACGCCACCGGTAAGCAGATTTGTCGGTGAAATGTCAAACAAACGTCAGTTTTAAAATAACGGTGTTAACCTTGAAAAAAAGTTTTCGATTTTGGCAAAGTTTACAGACTTTTTGAGTAATTATATAAATAAATAAATATTATTATGATGAAGAGGCACGGCAGCGAGGCCGCATTTTGTAATTTCAATGTGGTAACTTCGATGAAATTACAACAAAACGCGGTTTTTCCGTCGACCTCCCATCCAAATATTGTCCGTATACGATATTGCTTTACGCTAACGAACGAATGACGATAGAGCTTTCACAGTTGTTGGACCGCCGTAGTAATTATTATTATAATTACGTGTCACGTCCTTGTTTGCATAACTGTCAGTGTGACATTTGCAAATTCATTTCCATAAATTTTTCGTGAACCTATCCTCAATCAGAATTTCTAATAAAATGCGGCTTGTCACATGACATCCTTCCTCACCGAAACAACATTAGTCTTTTTACATCAAAATAAAACGAGACGCCGTCACGTCGCTTATTATTTTTTGTAAAAATCCAAACGACAACTCGACGCTGAAATCCGCGTCTTTCAGACCTGCTGCTAACAGTTGACACATAATCCTGCACCAATCAATACAACTTCTGTCGGAGACAAGGGTAGTTTATTACACATGTTACATTGTAACATTTATTGTTCGAGTCATAACCTCGCCTGAATTCTTCCAATTTCTCCTCTCTGCACAACCTGCCTCATATTTTTTTCATATCGGTCGGCGATGCCTCACGTGTATCCTTACCCTTACCCTTTCTCCGCCATTTCCTTGTTAATTTCGCACAAATATCAAAAGCTTGATAAAGTCAGCCAGAGGCGGCTCGTCGCGATGACGTCACTGACTGGCATTTGACGTGTGTCACGTGGCCACTTTACCATGCCATAACCTTTCTAATCTATTTTATTGCACAGCCATAAACGCAGGACGCCGTAAAGTTTATATATTCAATTGAAAAGTTGCCGTGCCCGGACACGTGAACTCGACTAGCTTTGAACGCTTTAATCCGAGCTTTTTCGCGTGGAGCGGCCAAGAAAGCTTCGGCTAGTTTTAATTTGCGAACAGGTGGAAAGGGGTGGCGCGACGCTGTTAATTACTAATTATTAGCGGTGGTTGGTCTGAATGCGAGGGGTGGCCTTTAATCCCTCCAACATAAAATTAGTCGTGTATCAAAACAATGCACGACGGGCTAATTCCGGGATTAAGCGGGAGCGGAAAAGAAGGACTCGTACCGCAGGAGCAGTACACTTGACATCATTAAACTAATTCAAACGGGTGGATGTGTGTCCTGGAAACGGAGGACGTAATCCTGAATACTTCAAAGGGAGGGAAATAACGCAAAAAATTATAAATAATGAGAGAACGAGACAGGATTTTTTTAGTTCGCCTCGTAAGCTATTTTGCGCTCTTTTGATTAATTCGCGTCGCACTTTGGAGCAAGAGTATTAACAATTTTTTTGGAATTAAAAGTTTTCAAAAATTAAAACAATTTGGGAACAAATAACACCTCATTAATTTCCTTCTCTTTATCCCTTCACCCCCATTGCCACAATATGTCATTTCATACAGATTTTTTCATGTTAGCTTCATAAGCCATTTTGTGCATTCTTGATTAATTCGCATCCCACTTCGTAGCAAGTGCATTATATTTTTTTGATACTCCCGTTGGATAATACTGCAATTATTAAAGTGTTTTTTCATTGGATAACAGGATTCATTACCCACGGCCCGTTGAATAATAATTTCAAAACTCACTTCAAATACCATAGCAACTAGTTTATGAAGTCCGATCGCAAATTTTAATCCAATGGTATCAAGTATACAAAGCAATAATTTTAAAACGTCAGTTTCAGTTTGTCTAATAATGAAACTTATTTATCAATTTCTCTTCATATTCGTAGAAAAAGTATCGTATTCTACTCGCAGATAATGGCTATTACTCGCTCGGATGAATTACTCCACTCGCCTGCGACTCGTGATACAAAATCATCCTCACGAGTAATAGCCATCATTATCTGCATATACTATTTCTGTGGGAGTTTCCAAAAATTAAAATAATTTGGAATTCTTTAGAAACGAAAATAATTACTTAATTGAATGTTTAGCTTTTACCTAAGTAACTAAAAAATTCTGCGTGGCAACTCCGACTCATTTCCACCTCTTTTGCCGCCCCCGTTGCCATGACATTTCATTTCAGACCGATGTTTTTAAGCTTGTCTCATAAGCTACTTTGTGTTTTTTTGATTAATTCACAGTCTACTTCTGCTGAGCGAGTGTATTATTAGATTTTTTTTTGGAGTTAAAGTTTTCAAAAATTAAAATAATTTGGATTTCTCTACGAATGAAAATAATTATTAAATGATTAGTTTTACCTAAGTGAACAAAAAATTGTGCTTTCTGCGTAGCGATTCGGGTCATTTCCACTTTTCTCCGCCGCCCCCATTGCCATGACATTTCATTTCAGATAATTTATTTTAGGTTTTCCTCATTAGCCATTCTGTGCTCTTTTGATTAATTCGCATCCCACTTCGAGGCAAGTTTATTAAAATTTCTTTCGAGTTACAAATTTTCAAAGGTAAAATAATTTGGATTTCTCTACGAGTGAAAATAATGCAACTATAAATTTCACGTTAATGACCTTGGTCATGACATTTTATTTCAGACAGATCTTTCTAAGTTGGCTTCACAAGCTATTTTGTGCTACACATCCCACTTCTGAGCAAGTGTATTATTAGATATTTTTGGAGTATAATTTTTCAAAAAATAAGTAATTTGAATTTCTCTACGAATCAAAGATTGTGAAACGATTAGTTTCGCATAAGTTACAAAAAAAATATGCTTTCTGTGTGGCTCATTGCCACCTCTTTGCGCCGCCCCCATTGCCATGATATTTCATTTCAGACAATCTTTTTTAGGCTTCCTCATAAGCCATTATGTGCTCTTTTGATTAATTCGCATCCCACATCTGAGCAAGTGTATTATTAAATTTTTATTTGGAGTTACAAGTTTCCAAGAATTAAAAAAACAGTTTGTGCTTAAGACCGCACGAGAGAAGTAAAAAGTTCTATAACTCTCGTAATTGATTTTAAGTATGTAATTAATTATATTACATAAATTATATTATTATGGATGATAGTACTAGGAGGAATCAGGAACAAGGCATAAACAATAATTAATAGGCGTATTATTTAAACTTAACACTGTTTTTAAATAAACACCGAAAATCTGTACTTTTCAATAGAAACTGCAAATACGTCCGCTTTAAACAGACTGGCAAAATTTGTGAGGTTAGGTTTTGATGTTTAAGTTTTATTTTAGCTTTATTTTCTTGACTATTGTGTATTGTATTGAATAGAACACCACTTTTCTGCACAAATTTTTCTAATACATAGTTGAATTGTTGAAGCCATATAACTGCGAATTATCTACTAAATCCTACATCCATCTGTCGTGTCTTTATCGCTTTTATACTCCTGCAGCTCTGCACTGAGGTCACTTAAATTTAAAATGAACAATGAAAATTTGGAAGTGACAAATGACTCCCAAGATTTTAGCTTGCTGCGAACGATTTTAGCGTGATGCGAACGATTCTAGCGTGTTGCATGAAACTAATTCGCTACCCGGGGGAATAAACTGTATGTGGTTCGCCTAAAGAAGTTTTCACTTCAAAAAATCTGAATTTGTCAACAAGTGAAATTAATTTAATTATTAGTTTCACGTAAATGACATTTCATTTTAACGTGATCTTAAGTTCACCTTCTAAACCAATCTGTACTGTTTTGATTAATTCGCATCTCACTTCAGAGCAACTTTGCAGTTACAACTTTGCAAGCGTCATATCATGTGTATTTCTTTACAAATGAAGTTAATTAAACGATTACTTTCGCATAAGTGGCCAAAACTTCTGCTTTCTGCGTGGCGACCCCTTCCACCCCTTCCCGCCGCCCCTTTATCATGACATTTCATTTCTTTTGTAATTTTTGACAGCGCGTGCGGCCCCATTTATGCGTGCTCAAAGATAACACATGTTCCAGATCGTACAAGCCGATTTACGCTCTGTTGCTAACACTGAATTAAATCCAACGTTTTTTGAGCACATCGCCTTCGATCCGCTTCCTTTTTATAACTGTGCGGGTGCGTAGATTACGTTGTCCGAAAGGAAGAGTTGTTTATGCGTGGCGGTCGCTGCAGAGCCGCCCCCGGGCCCGTCGATATGTCGTGTCTTGGCCAAAACGGACACGAGGACGTTCACCTTGAGATGCCGGAACCCACCCCTATATTTGTCTAGTTGCGTCATGCTGGCTCAAAAAGTGATGAGAGATCGTTGGGACACGTCACCCGGCCCGGTCCTGGAGATCGATTGCTGTCACCTGTCCCAGCCTTAACAGATGGGGCCAAATTATCCTTGAAGAGAGGGATTCGGAATGTCCTTAACAAAAACATTTCAAATCAAATTCAAAAACAAGTTTTATTATTTTTTCTCGCATTGTGATGGTCCGAGTAGGTTCGCTAAATTAAGATTTTTTAAAAATTCTTCCCAACTTGTGGTTTTTCGTAGAATCAATACGTTTTTTATTTGTGGAGCAACGACAGTCGCAGTTATCATTTGGACGGGTGGCCCTTCTGAAATCACGTTCTGTAATAACAATAGTACTTTTAATAATCCATATTTTTTTCATTCTTAACATCACGTGATGCTCGTATTAACTCCTGATGTTTTCTAATAATTTCTTGCTTGTTGTAATCTCTGACATTGTAATACACTCCAGATGTTGACATAATTTATGAATTGATTCCTCTCCACCTTCCTCTGACAATATTGATGGAGCAATTTCAGTGTAATGCATCGATGTCAGAGAGACAAAAACTCCACCTATAAAATGCACGATTCAAAAAGCGAGTTGATGACCCGTGAAGTAATGGACCATTATAGAACTTTATTTAATACGAATTCGGTCCGTTATACAGATGGCGGGCACGTATTATACCCCAAAAAATGTTCCATAAAATGAAGCACGCCCGACGAATCCTCGATTGTAATTGTCAGGTTGTCCATTGTTTCGCGAAATGCGAAAGTCTTCGACGAAGACAATTCTACAAAATATGTTCAGCTCTAACGAAATGGCTCTCGAGCATGCAATATCCTTGATTATTAGTTGAAATGTCCGTTTTTATACAACACCCGGCACAATTCATTTTATAATGCAAATTAAGGAATTCGTTATGAGTCTCGTACGCTGCAGTTACATTATTTCTTTATTAAGTCGAAGCAAAATGTTAGACGCGCTGTTTATCATCCCCGCCGCCAACACAATGGTCACGTGACCCAACCTGAATAATTCCGGGGGCGGTTTTACACGCACAACTAATTCCCGTAATAATTACGGGTGTTGGGCGTCTTTTCTGCAAATGTGGGATTCGAAGAAACTACCCCCGTTGCGCAACAATATTTAGAAAAAAGGCGGTTATCAAGATAATTCGCACCGAAATAGAAAGTGGGTTGCGTAAATGTACGAGTCGTGTTTTAACATTTACAGATGTGGTTGATAATTTGGAAATGATTAAAAATAAATTTGGAGAATCAATTCTGGGGTGGTTTGGAGCGAGGTGTCCGCGGTGTGCTATCGATTATGTTATTAGAGGTACAATTGAGCATGGAAAGGTGGTTTTGTTTTAAAGTGGGCGGGAGTTGGGGGATGAAAGAGAATTGTTTGTTTCGTTAAGGTGAGGGTAAAAGACGTATGGAATTAAATAAATTATGTAAATTAGGGTAATGTAATAAAAAGAAGCGAGACAATTCGTAACAGGAACGAAGGGTTTTGGAGAAAAACAAGCAAATCTTATACAGCATGGTGGGAAATGTAGCGAAAAAAATATAGATCTGAAGTATAAGAGACACAAATCCGACTTAAAGAATAAAACATGAAGGAAGTAAACGTGGTCCTATTTGGCTTTATTTCAAGTTTCTGGAATCTAATGAAATTTTATTTGTTTTATGTTATGATACTCGTATGTAGTCAGATGGAACCAAAAAAATGTACTCTTTCTAAGATACTTTAGATATATATATTTTTTTAATTGTCGACAGTTTAAATAAATCTTTCAATGCGGGAAGCGAAAAGAAAAAAGAAGTATAATCCTGGGACATCTATGAAGGGGTAGAAGTTCTATGACTTTTTGTTCAATAAAATTACAATATTTACGTTAAGATTTGAGAGAGATCAAATATAAAAGCAAAATTGTAGTGTTTGAAAAGCTGTAAATATTGGGTGGAGGCGTTAAAATATATTTGTATTAGATTTGTGGATAGATCAGAGAAATGAAAAAGTTAAGAATTGTCTTAATAGCGTGTAAAAAGACGAATTGGAGGTGAAAAGAGGATAGCTAGATACTTTTGTTATTTAGAAAAATTGCAAATTTGTATTTCGCAAAAATGGTGGAGGTGCCGGGAAATTTAGTACGAAATAAAAAGATCTATTTGACGGCTTGAGCTAGATGTAGTCAAATACTAGGTTTTGTGGACTGACTTGGAACAAATCAAATATAAAATGTCGTATAGCTCTATCTCTCACACCTATTGAGAAAAGTGCCTTTATATTTGTGGCGGACCCGGAAGTTTCCTTCTAAGTATAAAAGGAATGACGATTACGATTACAATTTGACCTGGATCTAATCAGACAACTGTTTTGTAGTTCTCATTGTGACAAAAACAATGCGAACAATCTGTAGCATGTATTGAGAAATTTACTTTTGCGCTGGTGAAGGCTCCTGAAATTTTTTTCCTCTAAAAATATTATCTCCCTTACCGTTTGAGCCAGATTCAATCTGATAACTACACCTTCCAGTAATAATTTATAATTCTTCCTCTAGAGAACTCAGAAATTTTAGCTTTGTAGCCAGATACTTTTCATCAGAAGCAATCATACACTTTTCGGGAATTTGGTGGGACTAGATCCTACATAGAGTTTGCCGCGATCTGCGTCAATTCTGGTGATGTACAATGCATTTCGTTTTCAATGGCATCAGACAGTTATTTGCTAAATATAACAAAAATTATCAAAACGTGAATAGCAAACGATTACAAGTTACAACTGTTTACTTTTTAACACTGAACGGTCATCTTGCGCTATTTTTGATTTTGACATCTGACATCGACATCCATCATCCATGCGATGGACACGCCCACAACGGGCGACTCGTGATATACTATAGTGGAACCGGTTAAATATTGGGTAATAATTTTGTAATTTCGTGACAAATACTTCAAATGGAAATGACCTTAATTTGACTCGGTCGAGCAGCCTGTGGATACTTCTACTACTTGCACTTGAAGCATTTCTACTCCGCTCAGAAAAGAAAATGACACTTTAACAGTGTTCTGTTGAGATACGCAAAGGGGCGACTGCTTGAAGATAAATTACAGTTATTTCATATTTGTACTGGAAAAATGGAGAAGGAGCCAGGAATTCAATAAAAATAACATCTTCAAGTCCAACCTGTAAACTGTGTTTTGTAGATCTCATTACAATAAATAAAATGGAAGAAAAATGGTTGGAACTTATTGAGAAACAAAGAAAAATAATAATATCTACGTTACGGTTTGAGCTAGATTGAATCTGAAAACTACACTTTATAGAACGACTTATAACGATTCAAATGCAGAAAGCAGCATGACTCTATCTCTAACGACGAAATAGAAAAATGCATTTGTATTGTTTACAAAAATGGTGGATGCGCCGGGAAAATTTTCAATAAAATCAACGATATTTTCATTACGGTTGAGTTAAACCCAACCTAGAAACCGTGTTTTGTAGGATTTATTCTGATGAATCAAGTGCAGAAAACTGCATTACTTTATTTATAATAGTCTGAGAAAATTGCATTAATGTGGTTTACAAAACTGCTGGAGGCGCCAGGAAATGTTTTCAATTATGATAACGATGACTTCTTCGTGGTATGAGTTAAATCCAATCTAAAAACTGGGTTTTGTATATTTCATCATAACCATTCAACTGCAAGCTGCATGGCTCCATCTTTAGCAGCTGTTGAGGAAATTGTCTTTATATAGTTTTATTTCCACCTTCTAAGTAAGTGACACTTTACAGGCATTTGTGATAACTAAGTAAATGAGTAGTTACGGGATAACATTTTACGGGCTCGCAGAAAAGCCTGTAAAATTTTACGATCCTCATCAAAAAATAATTACTTAATCAAAACTAATTAAATCATTTTTGACACAAACAAATTTGACTAGCAATTTTTGCAATTACATACATATTTTCATATCACTCTTTGGATCTAATCAGCAAAAGAACCGCACTTGCAGCTTTGGCAATTCCTTGGATATTTCCATCTACTTCAAGAAAATCGCCTTCAAAGTCTTCATCGGCCATTAAAGTCATTCTTTCTTTTCTCTCTTTTTGCAACAATTTTCACAAAACTTCTGACAGTATTTTTGTTGTTTATCACAAGACTATGACGACGTAGGTATAAATTGCCCTACCGCCTTTCCTTACAAAATGTCATCTTTTTATAAACATAGATAATAATTAAAAAACAATTTTTAATTGCTGAAGATGGAAATAAAAGTTTGTATCCAACTCGCTTAGCAATTAATCTTTACTGGGCTCACTAGATTAGGGAGACTCGCTCCTTCGCCGCTCGTCCCACAAACTTCCAGCTCGTCCGTAAAGAATAATTTACTAAGCGTGTCACATAAATAAATATAACAGGACAGTTCCTAAATTGAAAGACACACGAAAAAAGTTTGATATGCGTATGTTACTTGCCATAATAAATGTTTATTTATTGATAAATCATTGATAAAATGTTCATTCGAGTTTTTTTTAGTACAATTTGTACTTAAATCTAGTTACACTATATCCAACCAGCCTGTCAACCTGTTACTAGATCTTCTTTATTAACTTTAACTTCATCGGTGGTTTGAAATTAACACCGGATCGTTAAACGGATTAAATGACGAACAAATTGCAATAATGTTAGTCTTTGAGTTACAAAGAACTAGTTTCTGCTTTGATTATTAAACAACGAGATATGTTTCATGTGGGTTATTTCAGCTTTTGAAGCGTTTGTGGTTTAGAATAAAGTACTACACATTCACTGTTACGCGATATCAGTGGTTAATACATGAACCTGTCGAACCCAAAATAAATTCAAGTAATAAAACAAAGTAATTAATGCAATTTTAGTTGTACTGTACATTTGTACATTTTGTACCAAACTTAGGATGTCAGCTTGTAATGAAGCAAAAATTTCCCGATAAAAATTCATTGGTCATTAATTACATAATAAATTTCCCGACAACTTTCGTCTTTTCGTTTGGCAGAAACTCCGATCTTGCATGATTGAATAAAAGCTGCTCAACATGAGACCGGTACTTTCGACAAGTTTACCGATTAAATTTTACAACGAACCCTTCGAAAACTTCTCCATTAAATACGTACACACAATTTCTAATATAGACTTTCCGAATTCGGTGCCCCACTCGCCACTTCCGATGGCCGTCCTTTATCATCTTTACCGCTCGCTTCATTAACTCCGCAAGACACAACGGCTTCTTGAAGCCAGATTGCTGTCTTCCAGGCGGCCACGAATTAAATCTTTTCACATGTTTCGCAATGAGTCAGCATTTCTTTTCTATTTTCCGGTGGACAGCGAGCTTTGCGATATTGGAATGAAATTCTGTCGTCGAAGTATTAGGCAGCTGTCAAGTCGCTGTATTTACTTTTATGATATTAAACCGTCACGCTTTTATAGTCGCTTGAATGTATTACTGTAATAAATACATAATTCTTGATCTTTCTATTAAATGGAAAAGACAAAAAGTCACGAAGTCGTTCTTGTCTTTTTAAATAAGCAAATAGCTGAAATATATTTTTTTTGCATATTGTAATGAGAGTGGCACTTTTTTACCCGCAAAATCGTAGTGAAAGTAGTACTTTTTTCCATCATCTCGTTGCAGATAATTGTCAAAGCATACCTATTTTTTTTTGTTGTAATTTTTCATAAATCCTTTTAGACAAAATTTCTCAATTTACATCGATATGCAAAAAAAATAGTGTGTACAACACGTTATGAAAGTCTCTTTTTCTCACTTATTTGCTTGATTAACTCGGGCTACGCCCTCTGTAAATTCGTGAAAAAAAGTATGACTTTCATAACTAGTTGTACAAATAACTAACAAAATGGTGGAGGCGCCGGGATTAAAAAATACAATTTTTTGCTGATTAAGCGAAATACTTATTTTAATATTAAATGCTTGAAGTGAGTGTTTTTTTTGTGCATGAAAATAGTGATTTGTACCACTAGTTATGAAAGTCATACTTTTTTTCACGAATTTGCAGATTGCTTATAACGAGGGCATAGCTCGAGTTAATCAAGCAAATAAGTGAAAAAAAGAGACTTTCATAACGTCTTGTACACACTATTTTTTTGCATATCGATGTAATTTGAGAAATTTGGTCTAAAAGGATTTATGAAAAATTACAAAAAAAATAGGTATGCTTTGACAATCATCCCCAAGGAGATGGAATAAAATTATGCAAAAAAGTACTACTTTCACAACGATTTTTCCTGTAAAAAAGTACTATTTTTACTACGATTTTGCGTGTAAACAAGTGCCACTTTCATTACGACATGCAAAAAAATATTTTTAATTGACTTTGTTGTGATAAATCGAGGATAAAAACAACACACCACTCTGTTTTATACATATTGTTAATTAAGAAATGTGCAAACATAATTATGTTGGAAAATAGTGGAGGCGCCGGAATATTTTGTAAATAATGTCATGTTTTTTTCAAGAAATTCGTCAATATTCCTTGTTTACTGTTTGAGGCAAATTTAATTTAAACATTGTTTTTAATAAAGAATCAAACTCATAAACTGCGTAACTCTATCTTTAGCACCAGTGTAAACTGCTACAACATATTTAGCAAAATGGTGGAGGTGCCAGAATTTTTCAAAAGATTAATACATCTTTGTTACTGTTTCAGTATTTTTTCAGTAGACGTTGTTGTGATGAATCGAGTATGACTTCACCTCTTGTGTTAATTAAGAAATGTGGAAACATGTGTTGAAAAAATGGCGGAGGCGTCGAGATCTTTTTCTAATTGATCGATGTCTCTGTTTCTGCTTGGAATATACAAGGTGATTCACGAGTAATAATGAGCCTAACAAAATTCGTGATGCAAGCAACAATACATATCCCCAACAGATTTTTAGCTTTGTGCTTTTATTGATTATTCCACATAATGATTTTGAGTAAATTTAACAAATTTAAAATCGGGCATGTTGACTTTATGTTGTAAAATTAAAGTATATTTTTTTAAATTCACAAATCGGTGCAAATGTAATGTTGGCTGCATCACAAATTTCGTTAGGCTACTTATTGCTCGTGAATCACCCTGTATTAAGCGTGAACACTGATTTTAGTGGAATTTTTTGGGGCGAATAGATCTCTAGACACTCCATTACTTTACATTTAAAAACAGTATTAAAAAAAACTCTGAAATATATTGTGCAAAAATGATTGATTGGAGGAATAAGTATCTTTTTTTATTAGATTTCACTGTGCTAGTTGGGGTTAAGTGTCACAACCTTACTTAAATTTGACAAGTACGTAAAAATGGTGAAAGCGCTGGGATATCTGATAAAAAAATATCTGGTTCAGTAATATCTCTGGTTCTGTTTGGAACAGATTAAATATAAAAATGGATTTTAATAGTGTCTGCAGAAATCCGATGTATAAATAAATTAAGAAAAGTGCAAATACTTTTTCAAACGCTTTATAAATAAATTCGCTGTATTTGATGCAAATTTAATTTAATTTTTTTTTTCTATTGAGTTGTGTTAGATTAATCGAACTCAAAAACTGACCAACTCTGTTTCTAGTGTCAGTCATGTACATCGTGTAAATATTTTGCAAAATAGGCCAGAATTAGAAAAGCCTATTCTTTTATTGTTCAACAATGTGATATCAAAAATGTGTTTAAAATTAATTAAAAACAATAAATAAATCTTGCCATGATGCATTAACTACAAAACGTTCTCGTTAATGTGTTAAAAATGTTTGAAATTTTCCAAAAATTTCGCTACCCGTCACTGGAGACCAGAAGTGACTATGTGACGACCGTTTCTAAGCATTTTTACGAAATCAAAATACTGCCCATTATTAGACCCTGTGCTTAGAAGGTTTACACCACGGCCTCCTAGATTCATAAGAGACTCGTCTCTTATCTGGCCTGCCGCATTCGTAGTTCTAAGCATTATTTTTGTTTTATAGGGTGCGCCACAATACGGGGCTTATGTGTTGTACTGGTTGCCTGCCTTGCAGGAAATTATTGTTTTATAGAGCTGTTTTCAACATTTTTCAACAGTTTTAACGCACACATACATCTGACACTTTTTCAAAATCTCAAATCAAAAACATTTTTTATGAACGGTAAATTTAATTTCAACAAATTTCTTTTTTATTATTTTTTGTTATTTGTCTGTGAGTGCAAGTTACAAAAATTTACAATGACAGGAAGTTCTAATTTTTAAATAAGTGTCTCACTCACATTTTACCATGAACAGGACAATGAATTAGTGGATTTTCCGAAAGATATGAGGCCAAGATATTCTTCAAAACAAAATTTATATTTTCCTTTGGAATGCTTGGTAGAATTTCTACTATTATTAAAATTATTGTAAATTGTATAGTTTGCAAACGAGAAATTGGAATTTAAGTTTCTTCACTTGCAATGGGTTTAGGGTAGATTGTAAAGATTATAATATTGCTAGTTACTAAAAAGGGATGCCGAATATCGGCAAAATGCAGATTGTTTGTCCCTCCTGGAATGAACTGCTCATAGTCGTAAATCTTCATTATTATCTATAATGTTTAACCTACCCAAAACCCATTGCAAGATGCAAGTGAAGAAGCTAAAATTCCAATTTCTCATTCCCAAACTATACTAGACCCACAAATTGATCATTGGGGTAACTTAGCCTTCCTCTATCTTAGTAATAAATTAATTCCAGTAACGGGATTTTCTTTTTCGAATTTGAATCTTGTAAATGTGACAAGCAATAATCACATCCATGGATTGCCTTCGTTATTTTCATAATTAAGTAGCCACATAAAAAAGCTGTTGCCGCCGTCTCAATTTGAAAATTGGTACTTGGCAAATAACTAAAAGAAGACAATTTTTCTAGTTTTTCCAGAGAACTATCTTGCAAGGTGACTGAAATATTTACATTGGTCCTTAAATTTTGGAATCTTGGTAAAATTTTACTACTTGCATATTCTGCGGCACTCATGATATGATCTCTCAGTCCTGTCTTCGAGTGTCTTCCATGCCGCATTTAAAGTAATATCATTGGGTAGATTATGATAAGAAGTGTTAACTTTATGTCGTGAACTAATACAACATTTTTTCTTTGTTTGTGGTATTTTTTAAAGTTTCGACTGCACTTAGTTTTTCAAATTGACAATTTATTATATAAAATGTCATTATTCATACGTATTTTTAGTTGCATATACTAATATATGGATCACATTAAAGTCGCTAGATGGACATACTATACGGGGAATTTCATAGAGAAAATAAAATACTATAGAATGAAAAGTCCCTAATACATTTTTGGAAAATCGTTTAGCGCACCCTCACCACACCGCAAGAGGGCGCAAATGTTTTAAAAAGTCAAAACTTTAAAATCAAAGTAATTTCAATAATCTAAAAATCAGTCAAAGTAGTGTCAATCTTTATGTCATTATCTAGTAATTCAAAATGAGGCTGTGTCACGTTCACAAATAATGTAGTACCGCTGCTAAGATTGCTAAATTAGTTGTTGAGAGAATCAAGCAAAATTTATATAGAAAACAGTCAACAAATTGAAAGAAAAATAATACATCAAAAAAGTCAAAATGCGGAGGCGAGACGCCGGTAATTATGTTGATAAGCATTGCACTATAACTTGATAGTATTATCCGTAATAGTGTATGTACTCCGGCAAAATTGCCGTGCCGCCGGGTGGAGGTGGGATAGTGTACTTCAAGACCAAGAGATTACACCATTATTTGATACACCATATCTTATTAAAGGAATTAGAAATTATAGGATAACAAAAGATTTGGTTTGGGAAGTAAACGAAGAAATTTTAAGTGCGAAATTGGACCATATAGTGAAGGTTTATCTTTATGATTCAGCGTGGGGCGAATTAAGAGCCCTCCACAAAATTACGGACATGCAGATAAGATTCAAAAGATGTCCTATGCAACTCAAGTTTTGAGTCGTCATAATCATGATTAATTCAACTATCACGCTATTAGTTAACTGTGGTAATTTCTAATAACATTGTTGTTAATAATCTAATATATATTTTAACTAACAGGTAGAACAAACCTAAATGATGAAGACTTGGGAACTGCAAAAACAATAACATTTTTGACAAACTCTTTGATAATAATCTGGAGGGCGGGACATTTCGCCCACGTTGCGAGAAACCTCTTGCTTGTGGAGTTTACAAAAATCCGGGGCACACAAAATTTTGGCAGGAAGCAGTCCTACACTTACGCAATATGTACCTACTTTGGAAAATGTTTTGGATTAAAAAAACAGCACTTCCTTCCATAAAAAAAATTGAATGAAAACATTGGAAGGATTTTTGGATTTATACTAAAATTTAGCAGAAAGTGGCAAGTGTGAGTTTTTTAGAGTTTGTAACAAATGTTAATAAGATTCATAATATTTTCAAAATTATATTCAGAACATAATTTCGGCCGATAATATTAAAAGCAAAATTTCAACGGTAATTCAAACATAAGTACCTAATATGTATTAATTTTTCGTTCACTTAAAAATAAAATTGAAGATGAATTTATTGGTAAAATAATTCATTTAACCACATTTACATTAAGGTGTAAAATTGAATTTTAAATGGTAGGATACGAGAACGATAGCATTTAGGAATAATATTTATAAAAATGAAGCAGAACTGTATCAAAACGGTTGAAAATAAAATATCGGAAGTATTGCTGGCGTTTTAATTTGTTGTGAAAATTTGGGATGATAAAAAAAAATCAAATGAAAGGTAAACTCATCCAGTAGGCTGTGATTTTGCACCCTCACCAGGATAAGAGATGACGGTAAACGCTTTGTGCCGAAAAAATGTATAGGGAGTTTGCGTTCTATATGTTCTTATTTTGTCTATGGGGAATTTCATAGACAACACAGTAAACCTATAGAACGCAAACTCCCATAGTTTTTCATTAGTTTTTTGTGTCCCGACGCCATCTACTGGCTTGTGGTAGGTGCAAAATAAGACACAGCCAGCTGGATATCCTGGCTTTTTTATTTATTTTAATTTTCAAATAATTTATTTATGAAATTAAAAGACTACATTTATTTTGAAGTTTTTATTTTCAATTTTTTTCGATACATTTCCATTGCATTTTTATAAATTTTGGTTTGGTATTTCTTTTCCTCACCTTCAAAATTTTGCTCTTTATTTTGACATCGAATTTTGCATGTAACGTTTTCGGTACATTGCATCCCCTAGTTGCAGCCCGAATTTTGGATTAACATTCTGCCTTTTTATAATTTTAAATATGCTCAGCTTTTCTCATTTTCTTTTTGAAACTTCCACAAGAATGTATATCTTCATTACTACATAAAACAGGATTTACACAATTTACTTATAGCGTCTTCAGTAGAAATATCGTAGATCAGTAGATCGGATGAAAATTCTATAAAAAATAGTTTTCAGTTAAAATATAATTATCAATATTTTTTTACTATTACTGGAAGTAAGTCTGGACTGGAAAAGGAGGGAAGTTATATCGAGGGTATCTACGGCCATATTCGTTCGTGCCGAAGTCTTTGCTGGTAAAATGAATTCCGCACACAGTGTAGCTGTTATACCTACACTTTCATAGGCTCCAAAGTTGATAACTGCTTGTTACCCGTCTTTTAATCCATTCCATAAAACGCCCAGAATATTTAATTGGATTTGGAAATCTATGGCGAGTTCCACATGGTTTATAATTCCTTTGCAGGGTGCAAAGTCGCACAATAGTAAATTTATTACTTATGACTTGATATATCAAAATATAATTTTTTAAATTTTGGCATAAGTTTCCGCGATTTTTATTTTTATAAAACGGCAGCGTCCCCTGACGGCTTGTGGTGGGTGCGTTTCCAAAAAAATGGGGAAAATGCATAGGAGTTTGCGTTCTATAGGTTTACTGTGTTGTCTATGGGGAATTTATGGAGAATTTTCAAAAACAGACATTTATCGAATGCAATAGGCCGGATAAGAGACGAGTCTCTTATGAATCTAGGAGGCCGTGGTTTACACAAACGCGTCGTTAATTTATGGGGGGAGGGGGGCAAATGCTAAACAAAATTGCCGATTTGGAAAAAATGGTACATAGAAAAATTGTTCATCATGACGAGTTCTGTTACTGGTTAAAATAGATGTACATACTTATTTCTGTTACACCCTGTACAAACACGATTTTAGAGCGAGCTTCTGTAAAAAAGAAAATTAAATTTTATTCTTTCTAAATTTTTTTGAAAAACAAATGTTAGTTCTGTTACTTTACCGGATAGGTAAAATCTACAAGCTGTTTAGAAGAGACTTTATCGCGACGAATTAAGTAAAGAGCGATCAAATTAATTTGTAATCGAGTCATCCAAGGATTTAAATCCGTATGTCTTTTCGATTGATATGCTCAGATCTAATCTACGTTTTAAGCTGTGTTTTTTGTTCAAGAAACGACATACGATTTCGTATTCATGGATAACTCGATTACAAATTAAGTTGATCGTTCGATACAAAAACACGCTGTCATCTCTAGCTTTAATTAAGAAATGTGTAAATATGTGTTGAAAAAATAATGATATTTTATCAACCGATTCATCAATATCTCTCTTTATGTTTTCTGTTCTGCGCTTAATCGAGTTTACTCAGACGAACATAATGCAAATAACTACACGACGCTACTTCTACTATTAGTTGCTGCTGCTGAAATGCATCTTGCTAAAATGCTGAAGATATTAGGATATTTATGAAGCTTTTACAGCTTCACTAAACTAGTTGAGGGTTTAGCGCTAAACTCTTATCGAAATAAAGTAAGAGAAGCCATACGACTGGATCCCTAAAACTAATTAAGTAATCAAGAAATGCGTAAATATGTGTCGGAAAAATGGTGGATACGCTGGGACATTTTATTAGTATATTTTGCGATATCTTCTTTTCTGCAATAGACTACATCAGAAAACAGTTTTAATGGATTTTATTATAGTGAACATAAAGCAGGGTTTTCACAATAATACTTTCATCATAAATTAGGAAAACTGCAAATATCTCATCAAATATGTTTTCAATAAATAATAATTCTTCGCTTTTTTTTAGTTTTTGTTGACGGATTTAATTAAAAAAAAATTCCAACTGAGATTTTTAAATTAATGGAATGCAGAAACTGTATAACTTCGTGATCAGATTGAGCCAATCCAAGTTTCGGATTCATGGGTTAATCGCGCATTAAAATTTAATTCGAATTAAAAATTTATCTCTTTCTATAAACTGGCACTAATTAAGTATGTTGCAGCAGTATTTTACAAAATAGTGGAAGTTTAAATTTTTTCAAAAATAATTGTATCTATATTATGTAGTTGTAACGATAAGTATTACGCGTGAGGATGATTTTGTGTCACGATCAGCAGGCGAGTGGCGTAATTAATTCGAGCGAGTAACAGCCATTTTCCGCGAATAGAATACTATACTTTTTCTACGACTATGAAAAAACTGACGTTTCAAAATTATTACTTTGTATACTTGATACCATTGCATAAAATGATATTTGCAGTGAGTTTTGAAATTATTATTCAACGGGCCATGGGTAATGAATCCTGTTATCCAATGAAAGACACTTTAATAATTACAGTATTATCCCATAGGAATAGAAAATAGTATATTATGTTATGAGGAGCAAAAATGAAGTTTTATGTGCTGCGGCTGGTAGATTGGCTGCCGAACGCAGTGAGACAGACAAACCAGCCAAAGCACATAAAACCATTTTTGCTCTGAATAACATATACTATTTTTTCTTCAAACCTTCATAACAAATTATTTAAGACATGTTAAGAAACCAGGTAGGAATTTCAAATGATTTAGCTAGTTTACTTTACTGCCGCTCATCAGCGGAGATAATAACTTCACGGACGCCCTCAGCGGAGATAATAACTTTATCTGCCGCTCTCAGCGGAGATAATAACTTTATCTGCCGCTCGTCAGCTCGTTAGATGCCATGACAATGAAGGGACACTTTAGCATTATCAATGCAGCAGGATAATGTCATAATTTACGGACGTTTGAAGAATAAATATTTTTTTCTAACACTAATATCTTATACTGTTTCCATGGTGCATTTGAGCTCACACCTTATGTTTCCCATAAAATACGCTTTTCTCTATAAGACACGTCGCCTATAGCAACGTATCTTATAGGGTCATAAAATACGCTCACACATTTTATTCATCATTTTTACAGTAATTATCACAAAAGTGAAAAGTACAATTATTGAATTGGAACTGCCACATTAGCTTCGTGCTCTTGTTCCTAACATCTTCTTCTTTAACTTCTGCTGTTTCATCCAATGCAAGTGCCCGGCCATCGAAAACTGGCAATCTTTACATTTTCTTCAAATGATTCTTGCCGTAGTGTGAATTAACTTTTAATGAAGTTCTACACACTTACCCCATATCAAGAAAAGCCAAAATGACACCTTCCGGCCTTGAAACGAAACATACACCTTTTCATATGCACTTTTAGACGTCATTGGTAACAAATTGTCCCTTTTTTCTTATTTCTTCTGGAACGTTTTGGCACATTTCAACGATGAAAATTGTTTTTTTCCAAATTTGTTGATATTATTACCATAGTGCCCACGGCAACCTCCGCATTTTGTGTATTGTGACGCGCCTCGAATAATTTCTGAATTTATTAAAATTTCTGATAAGATGTTAGTGTTAGAAAAAATCTTGAAGACAACGCGTGTTTTATAGTTTAAAAATCTCGATCTATTAAATCCTCGCTCCCTGCGGTCGCTGTGATTTAAACTACGATCTCGATTTTTAAATCGTCTATAAAACACTTGTTGTCTTAATAGCTATTAATAACAGTGATCGTCATTAATCAATTACAAAAACGAAAGAAAAATGGTGGATGCGCTAGGATATTTTCTTAATAAATTGTTCGCTATCTCTACTCCCGTTTGGGACAGATTAAATCCAAAAACTGTTTTTATTGGAACTTATCAAGACGAATAGAATACAGAAAACTGCGTGACTCTATCTTTAGCAATAGTTAAACAAACTAAAAAAATGTATTTCTTTTACAAAAATGGTAGTGGAGTCAGGACATTTACGAAACTTTTGCAGAACTATTTTTAGTGAAGCAATAAATTAGAGTTAGAGACACATCCCGTGTAATTACATGATACAAGAAATGATAGATTTCTCCGTACCAGTTGGGGTTAAGTGTCAAAATCTTGCATTTAACTTTAAGAACAACGATTCTAATCCAGCTCAAAGCAATTAGAACTAATGAGCTGAATTAAGCATTCTGCAATAAAAGAAAAGACAACTGCAGTGGTAAAAAGACGAATTTTTCACCGAAGCTTTTAGAGCTTTTTTCCTCTTGATCCGACACGGAATTAATCGCAACGCGTTTATTCAAAAGCTGGTTAGACGAATTCTCTTGTCACCTCATGGAACGCATATTGACTCTCGAGCGATGTCAAACGTTCGCAAGATAAAAGTTTCCTTTGTGAAATTATTAATTCCGAGGCCGCAAACTTTTCCATTAAATTTCTCATGTATGGGGCTCGTCCGTGAATTTTTCCTCTTATTACCCTTCCCCTGCAGACAAGTTTAAAAGAGCGCTTCCAACAATCACATACATTTAAAAGTTTCCCGAGACAAGACCGTAAACAAAGGGAGGCTGCGTGGGGAGATGTTACGCGGCGATAGTGCACCCTTCGAACTCCCGAACAAACATCCCCAAAGAATAGCGTCGTCTGGCGCCATCTATAAATTATGACCATTTCAAGAAACGGGGTCAATATTCGCGTCTAATCCGAGCCGAAATTTTGATAGGTGGAGGGAGAGGGGCGCTTTTTCGCTTAATACGGGAGCTTTGCCAACTCATAAATATGAATAATATTCGGAAAGCTTCGAATGTTGTGACTTGACAAACTCGCTAAAATATTGATAGGCCGCATGCATATATTGATCAGGGCACTATAGTTGTGTCAATATCGCCGGACTAGCAAATAAATGGTTCGACCAACGTGGACCAGTGTAAAGGATTTTTTCCATTTGATGATTGATCGTCGAATGGCGGCCAACAAGCTGCACGAGAACTGCACGATTTTATCGGAATGGATTAGCACCATCACATTAGTTTTGGAAAAAATGAGCGGGGTGTTACAAAACAAAGGCGCGGACCGCAGATGCGGCTCGCTCGGTCGCCGAATTAATATTTTTAATTACGCCGTAATGATACAAAAGCTACTCTAATTTCCTTTATTTGGGCTAAATTAGAAAGAATGATTAATCAAATTTAATTGGTGGAGCGACGCTTAATTCAGTACAGCCCGCGCGAGGGTGGGTCCGACACTTTTAATTAGATTTAGGAGCTATTAGGTCATATGATGGACAAAAAGTAACATAACATTTTTAAAAATTAATTCTAACTGAATAGAAAACTTGACGTTGGTTCTGCTAAATTGACTAAAAAACATTTAATGGAGACCTATTTGTGCACTGCACGGAAGGGTTGAGAGAAAAGCAATATGACACGGACCTCACCCGATCATTAATAATTTTTCTAAAAGATTATTATCGATGTAGATAAAGTTTCTAAAGTGTTTTTTCGTGTTCTTTTCATGAGATATGTAACCGGGAAAGTGGTATATAACTAAATATATGTATAAACTTTCCCGGTTATATACCTAACTGGACATCTGTCAAAGATAACCTCAAAACTTACAATAAATTAATATTTTTTAAGACTTTGCCCAAACGAACACGAAAAATGTTATTTAATATTCGTGCGCTGTCAGTTTTCAGGTATTCGGCCTTTTTGCAGCACTTAGCTGACGCCTCATGCTTAAAATTTCGGTCTCATACCTGAAAAGTGATCTGACAGCGTTACTCATATGAAAATAACTATTTACATCGTCTACAAAAACCGTTTCTACAAATGAGTGGCATTTGAAAAGTTGTTAAAAATTTCGAAACTAGTATTGGTCTGAAGTTGGCCCCTTGGGAAACACCGAATCTGACAAAATTAGCAATCGATGATGATAAATTTGAATATACTAATCTTACGTAATGTACAATTGCAAAGTTGTAAATAACTCTAATTTTCTTATTTATTGGAAAAAAGATGTTTTCAATTGGCAAAGTTCTTTTATATGTCTGAGCTTGAGAGATAAATTAGATTAGAGCTATCGCGACATAGTTTTGTTTCTGAAAAAATAATAAGTAGAATAATCACATAGTTGTTCTCACGTGTAACAAAATCCAAATACTATTTTAAGAAATTTTAAGAGGTCATATCCGATTTTTTGTTGGTGATCCGCTTGAAGATAATAGCTATTTATGCACCAAGGGCGTTACAATGATGATTACGCCCGGACAACGATGAATCCAGCTCGAGGGCTTCAGCCCGAGAGATGGATATCGTTCGATGGGCGTAATCATTCGGTGACGCCGTGGTGCATACAAGATTTTATTTTTCACTATACGTGTTTTTCAAAAAAAAAAATTGGCATCTTTGCAATTTTGAATTGATGAGGGCGTTATGAATTCATTACGCTCGCTTATTCTTATTACGCCCGCTTATTCTTATTACGTCCGCTTATTCTTATTATGCCCTGTATTATTCCCCGGTTGTTATGGACATGTTTACGTATTTCGTATCCTAGGAGTTATTATGCAATTATACTAAAGTGAAAAATAAAATAGTATATACTCGTATCATTCAGAGTAAAAGCTCTTTTTTTATGCTTCGCCCAGTTGTCGACCACAACTGCGTTTCTGTCTTCAATCTCTGGGCTTAGCACAAAAAGAGACACTTCTACTCTTAATGATATAATATACTATTTTTCAAACATGAATTTTTTTCTAATTATTTACTGATTGCATATAAATATATTTATTCTTGTAGATACAAGAAACAAAAAACCAAATAAATATTGTGTACCTAACTGATGAATCGCAAATAATGAGAATTTATACATTAATAAAATGTAAATCAAACGAAAAATAAGCATATTTATATCGGAGAGTTTTTTCAATTAGCACAGAGAAATGTTTAATCCTTTGCGCGGTTCTGCAGAAACTTTTTTTAGTTGTCGCCAGCTTTGTTATATTTTTTTCTTAATTAAATATTTGCGAAGTAACTTTGGAACATTTGTTTTCAGTACTTTTTTTGTATGTATTTTAGGAAACAAAAAAAAAACACCTGAGGTATTATGTCTTGTCAGATTGCTAGTTTTTACTTTTTTTATTTCCTTTCCATTGAATTTTACAAAACAAATTATTAATTAATTAATAATTAATTAAATGAGGTGTGTACCTAAATAAATTTCAGGTCAAGATTCCTTTGCCCAACATTTTGATTTTTTCGTCAGTGTCATTGTTTTTCATCCTGTGCTGTTTTTAATAAAAAAGAGTTTTTTCACTACTAGTAATAAAGTCTAGCGTTATCGGTTGTCATAGAACACTGAGAAGTTTCGTGTTTCTACGTTGGCCCCGTGACAGGTAAATAATTTTTCATTATTAACCAGTGGTGAATAATGGAACAACCGTCACCTAGCAACGAAAGATTGTCGTCTATTTCATTGGTTAACGTAGCCGATTTTCATACCAACTGTCAAGAAGTGACAACTCGGACCCGTCGCATCCGACACAATAATTTGATTAATAATTATTATCAGAAAGGGTTTGAACGTATCAAGTAGTGAAAAAAATAGTATATAAACCACGGTGGAGAAGTCCCTTATAGCCTTCGCGCCTTACAACCCTCGGCGCGTCTCGGGCTCTAATCTTGGCGCTCTGGCTATAATCATGAACTTCTCCACCTTGGTATATAATATACTATTTTTCTTAACAAAAATGGTTTACTCAACTGAGCAAAAAGCGTTGATGTGAAAATTATTTAGCAACGACGCAAAGTCAAATGCAATATTGTTTGCAAGAATTTGAGTTTCCGTTTGTACAAGTTGTCGCTGATTATAAACAATTTCGAAAGTGTTTGGATCGTACTGTGAGTTTATTTCAGCAGACTGGAAGCATAACATGAAAAAAGAGGTACCGGAGGGTCAACACTCTAGAAGTTGTCAATGCAATTGAGGCAATTATAATTATGGAAAACGAAAAACATCTCTCCGTCGTTTATCTCGACAAATGAATCTTTCTGCGGAAGCGTGCATGGTGCATCAAAAACGATTTAAATATATATCCTTACCGCATGCTTTCGAACTGTTAACTGGTGATTTTGCACAAAAGCTTGTGAATTCAGTCTTGTGAATGGTTTTTAAATACGCTGTATACAAAACTGTTTACTGATGAAGCTTGGTTTTATAAGACGGAATATGTGAATTTGAATATGGCGTGTGCAAAACCCACACTTGTACTTTGGCTACTTTTTACTGGAGAAACTTGGTGTGTGGGTTGCCATTAGTGGTAGAGGATCAATTTCTTCGAAAGTAATAGAAGATAAAATTAAGATGGTGATAATTTTAGGTAACATAACTGCAGATCTGTATAGAGAATACATTTTTTTTATAATGAGCTGGCTACAAGGGATATTTTAAGCAAGATGGAGCAACACCTCAGTGTGGATGCACCAAGATAATTTTTTTAAATATTATAAATGCAATTGAAAACAGAATCGGAATAGGTATATCATAGAAAAGATGGTGGATATTTTTAACACCTTTTACAATAACATTTCATAAAATATGTACTTACTTCCTTGTTTTTGCATGGTTCAGTAAGGCTATGTTAAGCTTTTACATATTTTGACACAAATTCAGGATTTCTCACTTGACAAAGATATGTAATATCATGAAGCACCTTGCTGTCCTTGCTCAGCATATTATTTCCATTGGGTTCTTGACCAACTTTATTGTTGGGCACCCCTTACCAATCTAATTATTACAAATTGAATTGAATGTGACACTGTTAAATAAAACGTATTTGTTTATTTCCTAATTACATTACTGAACTCAGTCCGGGGGAATATTAGTAAAAAATGATTCCTTCTGGTATCAACGACTCAAAGGGATTACATTTTATTGTTAATTTATGACATCTGATTAATTAGAGTGTTCCGCTGTTAATTAATTTAATTGAAAAATATATGTAGGTTTATAAATAATCATTAGTCTCTACATAAATATTATTTCAACTAAAGATATTATTTAAACAATTATCTTTCCAATTTCGGATCAGAATTACTTTGGATTATTTTTCCAAATATTGAAATTTGAAAATTAAAGTGTCTTTTTACACCGGAAAACTACGAAACATTGACGCTACATTTAGCAATGTCCCAAACACTCAACAAAAGTTGATGTCACTACTTCAGTCTTCTCCCTCGCTCCAAGATACTCACACCCACCAACTCGTCTCTCCAAATTAAAAAAAAATATGAAAACCTCAATACTTAAACCCCATTAAATTGAATTTCATCCCTTCTAATAAATATTTTTTAGAACACTGTGATGAAAGCCCCCCAATTTCAGAACCAACCTTTATTCTGTCGAAATTAAAATTGGATTTTGCAAAAGCAGTACCCAAGAAATTTCATTAGATTTAATCTGAATGGGTTTAATAGGATAAAATTCGTATTATATGTTAAATAATAATTTGCTGCGCAGGTAAGTGGAATTTAATCAAATACGAGTATTTCGCTTAAGACTGTCATCCTGATCGTCGCTTGATATCCTCCCAAACTAGGAATAACGAGGAATAAATTGTCACTAATTTCATGATTATGTGTATCTTGTTTATTTTACCAAAATATGGGCTAGATCTGCAGAGCTTCACCAACGTTCTATTAGAATTTATTCAGATTGTTGAAACACTCATTTTTGCTCGGACAAAATTGTTTTTTCAACTAGAAAAATTCAAAAAATTACTCTCCTAAGAATCTTCTCCATAGAACTAAATTACATTATCGATCAATGTAACCGACGTTTCGACAATAAACAAAGCTCTCATCGAGTGCCTGAAGCTTCTTAAAACTTCCAATTTCTTTCGTTCCTTGCAGAACGGTCGAGACAATCTTAACGAACTCCGTCTAAATCGCAACATTTTCATCCAACAAAAACTTGCCTCGTACATTTTACCTTCATTAAAAAATAAAGTAATAGAGGCATTAATTAAAAACAAATCTGATCCTGCATTAACAACCAAACAAACATTCTATCCCTGTTTTAATTAAAGAATGCGTGTGTGGGAGTTTGTTAGGGTCATTCGCGTAACGAAATTTAGTCTTTTTGTGTTTTTCGGAATATATTTTTACGTAATTATGGATTATTTGGTTACAGTAACGGTGTTGTTGCTGATCGAACGGACAGGTGCTCTGTTATTTTGTCATTCTCCATCTGTTCTAAAACAAACAGTAGCATAAAAAGGAAAACGGAATATTCATGGAGCTGTTCAAACAAATCCACAATTACATCGCATCTCTCTGTTTGCTCTTAAACAAACCTCCCTCTGTATCTTTTTTTCGAGCAAAAAAGCGATCTTAATACGCCAAAGCACTAAATTAAATATGGTAAAACTGGAATTAAAAAAAAATTGAGAGAGAGAAGAATTATGTTGGTGTTGTGGCGAAACGGAGAAATTTATTACATCCGGATGGCATTCCGATAATGTTTCAATAGGAAATGTCTTGTTTATTTTGTTTTTGAAGGCAGGATGTGGAAGGGACGGCTTAAATAAAACATACCCCTGTTCGCACTAGCGTCCCTTAAAGGGCTAATAAAGTATTGAAGAATTCTTGCATGTTCCCGGGCACTTGGAAATTCCGAACCATGAGAAAAAGTGTTTTCAGTTGAAACAGAATGAGTAAAAGGGGCCTGTAACAAAGTTTAATTACGTTATTACCATCTAAATTGAAGTTCGGATGTTAGTATTAAGAAAATCTCTATTACCTGGAGTCCAATTAGGAACTGTCGTAGGGCTCTTTCGATATTTGCACAATTACAATGCGGAAAGTTTTCTTTCGTGGAAAACTCGCCGAATCGAAGAATTATGCTAAAGTGCGGAGGTGAAGTGAAAAAAAGGAAATGTGGAGTGCTCGGAAGACGATTTAGTTGCAACGAGGTGTAATTAGAGTAATTTATCCAAGATGCATCAGATTCTGTAAAGGAAAAGGGAAAAAGATATTTTAATAATTAATTTCAGAGAGAGGAGATGCGTTTGAAAATGAAGTTGTAGAAATTGCAGGATCAAAGAATTAAATTGCATCAAGAATAACCACAAACGAATTTAAAATTTGAAATTTTCTGACAATGTAAAGATCAGATTAATAAAGGAACATGAGAGGTGCTACTCAAGGGAGTGACTTGGTCCGACGTTGTTCAATATTTTATCTAATCCCGTGGGATAAATGACACTTATCCCACTCATTTGAGTGGAATAAGGAACTTCATTACCGGACGCATTGCATTACTCCACTCAGTGGGATAAGTGAGCTTCATTACCCCACTCAGTGGGATAAGTAAGTCATTATTCCACTGAGTGGTGTAATGAAACTGGCGGAAATAAATTAGATTTACCTTTTTTTTTAATTCGGGGCGGTCTTAGATAAAATTTTGTACATAACACGTGGGCTAAGCATATTACAGGAAACTCGTGTGATTACAGATGAACTCGGGCTAACGCCCTCGTCATCTGCAATCTTCACACTCGAATCCTGTAATATTGCTTTTATCCCACTAATTGTGTAAATAACTATTAATGGTGCGAACAAAAAATAAAATTTCACAAAGAAAAAAATGTGAAGTCAAAATTAAAAAAAAATATATATTGTGTACAATTTTGTTTGTGCAATGTTTTAATTTTTAATTACAATTGTGTAAAAATCAACATTCAAAATTTTATATAGCTCTTCGTGTGAAAAATGTGCTCCAATGAAAATCAATAGGCGGGAAGTCTGGACTATATGATGGCAACATCGGAAGAGATTATAAGTTTGTAAACTCATATAATTAATTGTGTATCCTTCAGAAATATTAGTATTAAACAGTTTCTCAGTTGCTCGCAATGTTGAAGCTTCAAGAGGAATCTTGTTAACAGTGAATTGTTAGATGGATCCCAACGATTTTCTTTTGTCGTTTTATCGAGAAATTGAATCTTCAGAAGGAAGTCCAAAATAATTCTACCTTGAGAGTATCACATTTTAATAGTAAATTTGCTATCTTTATGGTTCATTTGCCCAACGGCCTTTCCAAAAATAACATTTTTATTTCTCTCCCCCACCCCTTTCTTTTTCTCTTCTTTCCCTCCTCTTCTATATCTCTTTCATCCATCTCATCTCCCTTCCGTCTACATTTAGTATTTCCCCCCGTTTCTTTCTCCTCCTCTCTCTCATCTCGCTACATCCATTCCACATGTGCTCTCAATCCTCATAGCACATTCTGAACCTTCTTTCCTCTCCTTCCATCCAATACCTGTTTGCTCTCTCTTCGTTCCCACTTCTAAACCTTGTCATCATTTTACTTTCTTTCGCACCATCTCGCTCCAGGTACTCCATAATTTCCTCTGTAATACACCTCTCATACTTCTTGTTTTATCTTGATTATTTGATTCTTTCCCTTCTTTCTTGCTTGTCTGTGTCTCTGTCTCTTTCACTCAGCTCTACATTCATCCATTTTCTTTATGCTCTAATCTTTCCACTTCTTCATTGACATACCCGTTTCTCTGATAGTACTTCTCTCTCTCTCTTTCTTCTCCGTGGTTTTTTCTTTTCTTTCCAGTATTCCGTTAGTATCTTGATCTCTTCCCTTCCATCCATTTTGTCTTCATTCTTTGCCTGTCTCTTTCCCGCTTTCACTCTCAGCCTATTCCTCTTACACTCTTTCCTCACTATGTAACTTGGCGTTTCTCTGTCCACTCCTAGCACCGTACATCAATATACTCTTTATCATGCTCTCAAACACCATTATTCTCCTCCTGAAACCACCCCCTCACTTTCTCTCTCCTATTCCCCAAACGCATCCTACCACCAGTACCAACCTTATTTGCTTTCGTCACTATCTCTGTGATATGTGCCTTATCCGTGGATCTTTCATTGTATGTGTAACCCAAGTATTTGAACTCGTTTACTTGTTTTATTTTCCTTTCTTCCCAGCCCACTCATTCTCTTCACTCTTCCTCTTTCTCTTATTGAACACCATCATTTTCGTCTTCTCAACATTCACTTCTAGATTTTTCTTCCTCATTTCTCTTGCACTCTTTCCTTCTATTACCAAATCATTCGCAAACGCCAGGCTCCAAACTTTCTCTGTACCTCCCACACTCCCCCCACTTGTGCTTTCTTTAACATTTCATCCATATCTGGTAAATTTACTATTTGCCAGAAAATTAAATTTTTTAGAAGAAGAATTTTATAGTCTGTCTCGTTCGAAGTATCTCTGTGTTGACACTAATCACATTCTAAGAAGAAATTTTCAAATCGTAAGATGGAATAAAATTTCATTTTCGTCTTTATTCGTCAAGGAGAGAATCATCAGAAGCAACCGAACAATAGATATGTCCAAAATATAACACACATCACCCATTTATAAAGTTTTCAAATTCACTAATTATTGATCGCAACAATCAGCGAAAAGTTATGGAGATTTTAATAATTAGATAGAGAATCTCGAAATCTCGGCAACCCAAAATTGCTCAACTCTGATTGGTCAAGTTTAGGACGTCTTTTCTCGATTATCGCTTGAGATAAGACTTTTTTTCTTTAAAATTCAGATTATCACTTTTACCCCAATATTCCCTTTTTCTCTGGGGAGGCAGTTTTGCGACACCCTGTATAATATATACTTTTTAAATTTACCTGAAAATTATTTTTAGAATAAATAGGTATAACGTATACTTGTTAATACCGTGCCTTCAAATAAATTCGGAATTAAAGTTGGCTGTGATTTTATTATGAAGTTGGTAACATGCAATTTTTAAAGGCACCTTGGACAGCACAGTACACATGTTAATCGTCTATTACCAACCGTTACCAGATAAAATATATAAATCATAGCCTACTCTAATTCGGAATTTATTTGAAGGCACGGTACCTTGATAGCAACACAACCATCAAATTCTACAATAATTGAGGTAAATAAAATTTTCTTTTGCCGGTTATGCTTGAAATAGAATGTCTAAAAAACCTGACGGATATAACATTTTTCTTCTTTGCAAATTTCTTGGAGTTTTTAAACCGATTTATTTCATTTATTTGTGAAATAAAATCTTTAAAAGGAACGTAACGTTTTTAAAATAATTCTACCTTGACAGTGGAGACGTTTTAAAAATAAATTTATTGTGAAATTTTTTATCAGCGGCTTAAATTATAATATTGTCGGGGAATGAAATTGTCCTAGGTCGCTTCCGCTGAAAACAGAATCTTTAGAAAGAAGCTAACCAGTCCTAAATATCTACGTGAGCAGTATTCACATTTTTAAATGAAATTTTCAAATCGTAACATGAAATTTTTTGGAAATAATTCAGAGGATTTTTGCATTTTATAGGTAAGTAAAATTTCATTTTGATATATATTTTATTTATCTGTAAAATAGAAATTTTAGAAAAAAGCTAACATGTCCAAAATACTTTTTCATTGACAGTAATTACATTTAGAAAGGAAATGATCAAATCGTACAATTGAATTTTTGGGGAGTAATTTAATAGTATTATGCAACGAACATTTAAGCATGGCTATTAAGACAGGAGTATGAGAATTACGGCACGAGCCGTAGGCGAGTGTCATCATGAATACGAGTGTCTTAATACTCATTAAATGTGAGCTGCATACAGTATTTTTTTACGACCCGGTAAACAGTAACTGTGAACTGTCAAAATTGAAAAATGTTAGATCTGTCAGACGCTCATGACAATATTTGATCTTGACCGCACATTGCGGTGATGTTGCATTTCTATTGGTTATAAACTTATATCTTAATGAAAAATCTGTATCTTAATGAATCTCATTAAAATACAGAGAGTAAATGTTTAATAAATCAATTAAAGTATAGGAGTAGAAAAGTGTGCTTTTTGCAATTTGTACCGCAATTTTTTTCCTACATCTTTGCGTGAAATAAAACCTACACAAGGAACTTACTTAAAGACTTCCTTCCACCTTAAAAATAATCACAGTGAAAATGGTAATTTTCAAATTGTAGGATGGAATTTGTTGAAAGTGTTTTAAAGTTCATTTGTGAAAGTTAAAAAGAAATTAAATTTCTTTTTGCCATTCTTGCTTGAACTACTTATAGAAGGGATGACGAATGAGGAGCTTCCAAAATAATCGAAAAATTCTTTATTGTATCTACCTGATTTGAATCCTAATGATTTCAAGTGTTAGTCAGAGGCGTTGAAAAAGTAGTTTTTCTGAGTTGGAGACCAGTAAAGACGAATTTCTACGATATCACCAAATCAAGAGTAAACCACCTTCGTATCCTGAAGACCTCTTTGGAACATTTGATCCAAGTATTAATTAAGGTCTGGACATTGAGAAGTTTCTAATTTCTAGTTCGAGACGTTAGATTCAGACGACCACGAACTCAGATTTCGGTGTAACAGGAGGATGGATTAGATTAACTTTTTTAATTTTTGTGTAGCCGACGTCCATGTAACTTCTGTGAAAAGCCCGCAAAGTTTAATTTACTTTTGATTGATTATGAAATCTTATAACGAACTCGTACTATTATACACCAAGCCAATAACAAAACGAAAATAACGTTGAAAGCTCGACGCACCCACAAAAAATTAGAAAAAGTTCGTTAGCGAAACAACAAAAACTACTTTTAATAGGATGTGCCGGAATCAGCTCGGATTACATTTTTTCCCGTATGGAGAATCGGCAACTTCCTCACAAAGCAAAGCCACCAAGAGCGTTATTAAAATATTTTTCGTGTGGGTGGTCTCATTGTCGTGATAAAGCAAACTTTGTCGACTTTCCTCTCTCTTTTATTTAATTGCTTCGCACAATTTTTCACTTAATCCCGCTTAGTGGGAGCTTGTTAGACATGTCGCCAGAACAAACGATCTCGAGGATGTCGTCTTTTATTATTTCGATTTGCAATCGAATCTCGAACACAGGTGTCAGCGCATCCAGGATGAATAATAAATTCTGCAGGATTTGACTTGAGATGATGCCAGATTTTTCGGATCACCTTCAAAATCTCACACATCAAATAAATAAAATATGTGGTCGGGCATTTTCAAAAATCGACAAATCAAATTCCAATTTCCCAATTCCCAACGTAATTAGTTGGTTGGCGGCGTAAAAATGCAATATACCAACTGGTTAAAATTGATGCAGTGTTGTTTTTGCAACCGGAGGCAAATATCAGCAGAGAACGTTATTTTTTACGCTTTTCCCACATATTTAACTCGCTAACTTGTCACTGTTAGCTACAGAACTTGTTTACACCATTCCAGCTTTGCATTTGACACCACTGTTGATAATTTTATTTGTTTTGTAATTGACACAATAAAGATTTGTATCCATTATTCATGGAAATCAATACGTCCTCTGTTATTACATGAATTGTTAAATATTTGTTGTCAGCACGCAGTAATTGTTAAATTATTAAGTGAAATGTATTGTCAAATTGGTCATAAAGTAAAAATACGTCGATACAAAAATTTGTTGTATGCAATTCCTTTAACTCATAACATTTTACATTTGAAACGAGCGTTCATTATCTTTTCAAAATTCGATATCTGCAGTCAGTCTTGCGAATATGCAGCGAATTGCTTTCGGTTTCTCTAAATAGAGCTACATTGTGAGCAAGTGCAAGCATTTTGCAGGATGGTTCGCTATAATGACTCCACTTTTGCTATTTGTACAACAATTTATTTAATAATCACATACAAGATATTCCTTTTTTACTGATGAGGCTTGGTTTCACCTTTCTGGTGTCCCTAACTTTCAAAATTAAAGAACAACACATAATCTTTGCAATATTATTGAGGTGTCACTGCACTCAATTAAAATTGGTATTTCTTTAATAAAACTGAAAAAACTGAAAATTGAAATTATCAAAAAGGATATAATACTCTTCGTGTATTGTTTCCTCTGCATTATTTGCTTTCGTTCTTTACGCAACTTGATTACTTTTCATCGATTTTGTAATTTAACATTCAATATAAAATTTTAAGCACATTATGGTGTTTCTAGTATCAAACTAACACAATTGCCACCTTCCAATGTAAATCTTACAATTTATTTCAAGATCGATGAAGAGATTCACAAACACTCAAAAGTGTAAATAACTAAATAATGCACTTTATCCATGGCTATTTTATTTAACACATTGATGCACAAAGCTAGTAAAAAATGAACAGCTTTGCTGCACATGTATGTTGTAAAACACAACAAATTACTCGAGCAAATAATATTAATTGCGTTAAAAGTAACAGACTGGTTAAACTGGTGACGATAATTACGCCCCTGACACTCACATTCCACTTGTCTTCACAACCTTCAAAAGCGCGAAAACCTTAATTTGTTGCCCTCTGAATAATTCCAAGCTCGCCTCATAACATATTCAAAACTCCACTAACACGACTTGGTGACACTTTAACTAGATACCTAGTTAGTTAGAATTTAAAATTCACTTACCGAATTACTTAAAAACTTATTACCGTCTCAAAGTAAATGTTTGGGGATGGAGATTATGAGCTCTTAATTGTTTGGTAAATTCTTGCGGAAGTTCGCTGCGGTTAGGCGATTTTTCAGTGGGCTCGACTTTGCATCACTGAACTTAATGCAATTCGTTAATTCTTCTACTTCCGTTCAGAAATTAGACGTACATTTTTTTAATTAGTCATTTGCGACAAAACACAAAACTCTTTGTTCCGTAACGTGGAAAATATTTCGTTTAAAATGAAATAAAAACAACAAAACCATTTATTTGTCAAGCGCGCATTAATTCTCTTTGTTTTAACAAAACACGATAATATTAAATTGTTTGATAGAGTAGCTGCATTGTGCTTTTTTCCTAGATTTACAAACAGATAAATTTAAACGTAGCCGGATATTGATTTAAACGAGTTTTAAATTTTATTGGAAGTGAATTTGAATTTGTATCATTTAAAGGTACAAAAAATATTTACATTTCTCATATATCATTATTAGTCACTGTGGTGTCCCACAGGGTTCCGTTATAGGTCCAGCTGTATTTCATATTGTTGACTTGTTTCAACAATAAACAATTTTGAATGGCATGATTCAGACAAACAAACTTCTAAAAAGCCTAGCAATATCTAGATTTGCTTCGGGTTTTGCAAGAATACCAATCCTGAAAGAACTTTTCGATAAATATTGATCGTGTAGAAATATGGAAAGAATAAATCTTTAATCCTTTCATGAACATTTCATTTGACCTGTGTGTTCGATTGTAACGCCAAAACAACTTTATTGACTTTCTTTCTGACAGAAAGTAAAACGAAAAGTGATATTCTCTTTGTACTTCCAGTCAGTAAGTTTATTACCCGCACAAACACGATTATTCGGGGGCGGTGACAGTCAGAGGGTAGTTATTAATTTAATCGGGGCCAAATTGTGGTTGGTTATTATTTAGTTAGAGTTGTTTGATGTCAAGATTTGGTCCTTTCCAAACTGCACTTCACATCGGTCCTTCTGCAATAACATATTTTTGAGCTGTTATTTTTATTGTTCACTTACCTACTGTTATACAGTAATGTCCAGTGTAATGCAATAGTGTTAGAAAAACCCACTGAGATTCACTAAAGCCTCATATTCTTATAAAATGCAATTCCAACAAATTAGAAAAAAATCAAATAAAAAATCTTCAATTATACATATAATTTTTTTGTATTAATTTCTTCAAATACCTTTAGCTGTTCACGATCCCATCATGATGCTTTAATGTAACTAAATACAAATAAATAAATATTTTGTTTCTTCACATAATATTTTTTCGGGGTTTTTAATGAGTCAAGTGCTATGTCAATGACCTTACGAGTAAGATCAACATTTTTAATATAACCTCTTGGAGCACCTTCGGCCATTCTTTTCATTTTTCATCGTGTTCCAACATTCATAAAGCTTCTTAAATCAGAATTATTTCTAATTAAATGTCGAGAGAACTCTGTGAATTACTTTACCTCCAAGCATTCGAAAAAATGTAATGTGAGAAGACATCCTTGGAACTAGGGCTGAAAATTCCTGAAACCCTCTACCGAGATCTAACCGAAATGATCGGACAATGATAAATTCCTCGCCGGTCAAGGGTTAATCCTGGAGGACCCTAAAGCAATTAATTTACCCCACAAATATTTTCCTTACCTTCCTAATTGTTTTTCAAGACTGTGGTGTCAAATAATCAAACTTTAAAATTCAAAAGATTCTGAAGCGGATTTTAGCATTTCTATTTTCTAAAATAGTAAGGTTTTGAGGATTCTGAATGTCTAGAAATTGTGGAAAAAAATTACGAAACCACGAGGTAGGAAAAGTACAGTATACAATGATAATAGAAGAGAAGAAAAAGAAAATATGAAAATGTAATGTAAATGACAATGCTTAATTAATTTAAATGTGTCATTATAAATGATTGTCCCATCGCAGTAGGCGTTGGTGACGTAGTTGAATGTGCCGCACGCCTTATAACATGAGTGAGACTCGAATCGCCGATAGGTGGCGCTATCAGCGGTAGTGGCAACCTGTTTACTAGTTTGTCTAACGTTGCGAGGCTGGAGGCACATCCAAAAATTTGTGTGGGTTTTGAACGCCAACTGCGATGAAACAATCATTTGTAATGACCCTATAGTATATTGTTATACGAGTTGCACAAGACAGTCTATTGTCGAACGAGAGGGTTTAGTGCACGACGAGCGCAGCGAGGAGTGCTCTAAAGGAACGAATTCGACAACATGTCTTGTGAAATGAGTGTGTTCTAAAAACATATCTTTTTTTAATATAATTTGAATGTCTAATGTCTAGAAAACACTATATTGTTTATAAAAAAAATATCAAAATTTTGTACACAAATAAGAAAAATGTATACAAGGATCCAACGAACCCATTTGTAGCAGGCATTAATTTTTCACTATGGCAATCGATACAGTCAAAAATAATAGATGAAGGGAAAACTAAAATATGAAAATGTAGACTGCGGTGGAAAATAAAAAAGATAATAGAAGCGATACACAAAAATCTGAAGGGTATAATAAATTTTTGTGAGCTTGTAAAAGGTGAAAGGTCAAAATACATTATCATGACGTGAACTTGCTTTCCAGTTTACGTTTCGGCAACGACTAACGTTGGAGCACACCCATCATTTCAAGAAATGATGGCGTTAAAGTGACAGTTATTATTGAAAAATAAACCGAGTTCCAATCAAAGTCACGAAAATGGGAAATAAAAATGTCGTAGCGATTTTTATTGGAAAAGTGTAATCGTTTTTTCGAATGGATGATTTCCCGACCTCCTCGAGTAATTACCGTTCGATTTATGGCGTCGTATGGAAATTCAAATTTGACGGGGAAGCCCCGACACAGATCTCTGTCTGAACGGCGACAACTCTACGTGATTTCCAGGAGAGGCCGCGTTTCGGACCGCGTTTGGTCATTTATTTCCTTTGACAGGGCGAAATGTTTGTTTTTCATCGATTAGCTGCCGACGAATTAGCTCGTGGCACAATAGAACTGTTAACGATAATCGTCGCCCTCGTCGGTCACCCATAAGTAATGGTTTCTCCCCGAAAACAAATGTCGCTTTTGATGGTGATTAAGGGCTGGATATTCGAAATAATTTTCCTGTCAACTTCGGTTTTTACTCGGGTAATGTCTCTGTCAGGTTAAAAAGTGTCGAGATTGTCGATTGTGTCGGCGAGGTTTTTGTCCAATTTATAATTTATGTTCACACAATTAATTATTTATGTTGTATTTATTACAGGAACAGAAACGTGTCTTTATTTAATGAACGGTAATGTAGTTTAATAAACATACAACTAAACTTCCATCAACAAAGTTTCACGTTCACCTTGTATTTTTTGTAGAACGGGACAATTGTCTTGGAAAAGAAATCTAAATAAAACACCTATTTCGACAATTAGAAAAGTTTCGTTGAAACAGTTTTATGAGATTTGGAATTTCTTGTGTTTTAAAGAAGACTGAAATACATATTTTATAGAGAGATCGAATATTATATTTTGTAGAGGAGATATTGAATTTAAAATATAAAACTGGTAGAGCCGTAATATTATTGAAACATTTTGTTAATATAAACAATTTGTTACAATACAAGTAATGTGTTATAAGTAATGTTACAGTGAATACTTACAGCATACATATAGATTTTTGAGTTAGAGCAAATTTGGTTATTTCCCATAAATTTCCCTTTATTTATCGTTTTAATTCACTTTAATTATTAATATAAAATTGTAACGCCAAAGTGTTTATAACACGAAAAAAGTTATAAGACAAAAAAATCTATCTAGTATCTTAGAAAAATGTTTCGCAATTTTTTTTCAGTATTTCTATTAATTTTCCGGATCTTACAAGAAGAGGTCGTCAGATGTGCGACAGCTTTTTGAACAAAAAAAATCTGGGTGGTTTCCCCGACTGCCCATATCACCACCCTGAAAAGAAATGCCAACTTAACATGCACTCGGGATTACTATTGAATATTTGATTTGATTTGATGATTTGATGATTTGATGATTTGATGATTTGATGATTTGATGATTTGATGATTTGATGATTTGATGATTTGATGATTTGATGATTTGATGATTTGATGATTTGATGATTTGATGATTTGATGATTTGATGATTTGATGATTTGATGATTTGATGATTTGATGATTTGATGATTTGATGATTTCATAAACATTCAAAAAATTCATAATGATTAAAAAATGTATTTTTATAAACAATAACAACACAACATTCTACAGTAAAGGAAAGAATAATAATTTTACGATAAATAGTTCAGGTTTGGAAGCACTTTCAAATTTTTAAATGACCACTAATTTCCATTAATTTTTTTATTTCAATAATGAATAGTATATTAAAATCAGAAGGCATCTATTGAAGCAAGAATTTGAAATTCCGGAACGAGCCGCGTAGCGGTGAACTGAGGAACAAACTACAATCATTTATAATAACCCTGTACAATGTGATCCAACGAACTGATTTGCATCGGTCATTCACTTTTTAGTATGAGAATCCATGCAAACAAAATTTTAATTTGACCGGACCATATCGTAAAACATTTTTTTGTGCTTATACCTTCAAAATCGGTATTTCCCGGTTGTCCTCGTAGTGCGAAAACAATGAATTCCCGCACGCCGCGTTTTTTACTTTGCAGCAGAAACTAGGCGAAATTTCATTGTAAGGTTCGTATTACATATTTAATAACGTAGACAGACGGAAACGTCAATTCGCTTTGAAGAAAATGGTCGTTTTCTCACATTTGCAAATGTAAAATCAATTCTCATCAACACAAAAAATAAGTAATTTTGTTATAAAACAATTAAGAATACAATTCAAAAAGGTAGAGGTATTTTCATATTTGGTGGCGGAAACAAAAGACTGAGAAATGTCACAAAAATGTATTGTCAATGTCAAATTTCTCATAAACGCCGTAAAAAGGAATGTCTAGGTAAATTTAAATTTTCGCTAAATAGATTGAAAAAACAAATTCTAAGGAAACCAATTTTTGTCAGTGCTTCAAAAGGAAAAGTTATTATCATATAATCAAACGTATTACAAATTATTTCTCTAGTTCGACGATTAATAACTTTCTTATTGCCAATTTGCTACATTTCTGTTGAAATCACGAACGTCTTTGAGAAATTTGACACTGACAATACAAATTTGTGACATTTCTCAGTCTTTTGTTTCCGCCACCAAATATGAAAATATCTCTAAGACTACTAACAGGGTCGTGAAAATAATGATTGGTGTTTTTCAAGTAAAGAGGAAGAATTTGTTCAACATGTTGTGTGATCGTAGTAGACGGCACCGACGCTTTAAATTTTAATAATCTAGTATTCAGCGCGGAAGGTACTACCAACCCAATAGTAAAAAATTACCAATGTTAATGATTTGCTTTTTTAATTTGATGTATTTTTAATAGTTATTTAAGATATAAGTGTAAAAAGTTATCCTTCATTGCACCAACGGGTTTAAAATACGACCGAGGTACGAGGGAGTATTTTAAAAGATGTGAGTGCAACAAAGGAACTTTTTACACGTATGTCTTACAACATTTTATCTACGATCGTGAGATCATCACACCGGTTTCAACATAAATTTGTATAAAATAATTCATTGGTTCAATATTTCATGAATAACCAAAGTCGTTTGAGAACCACATGGTTTAGCAACCTAAACAATGTTTCCAACAAATTCGATTGTTGTATTCTGACAGTTGTGTGCCATAAAAGCGAGAAATCGTCCTCTAAAACTTTTAGAGAACGATTCCGTCAGTTTCTCTAAACGTCAACTTTGACAACGATTTTTAGGGCAAAAAGTGCCTACTTTTTACGCGATCGTAGATAAAAAAAATTAGTTATTCGTTTCAAAAAATATTGTACCTAACTTTTGAGGGTCGTGCCGCAAACAAAGTGCTCACGCGGGAAATTTCACTTCCTGCATGCGTTAGGTAAATAACTACAGAGTGTCTCTAAAAGAACATACATCAAGAGTGCTGTGGAATTGTGCGGCTCTATACTTTTTTTGACCGAACTATGTCAAGCCGTTGAAGCCGGTAAATTAGATATCATTGATGTCAAATGACAAATGTCAAATAAATACGTTTTAGCGTCAGAGCGTCAGTTTCTCAGTTTAGTTCAGTTGTGAATTCCGTGTCTTAGTTGTTTTCCTTGTGATTTTCTTCAACAGTCTTTATCAAGACTAAAACGATTTTCCGCGTAAGCGTGAATTGTGAATAATATCAGAAACAAGTTACGGAGTTGCGAAGGTAAGACAGTTATTTTCGTACGTTTACAGTAAGTAATAAGCAATCTTTTCAGTAAACCGCAATGGTTTTATCGCTAGAGCAAAACACCTTCATTGTGATGTCGTATCACCGAAATGGTACCCTGCAGAATGGAGAGTGGGTTTACTCGATAAACGCTTGCAAGGAAGAATTTTTTGCAAAATTTCCAAATTGCAACATCGTGGAAGCAAATTTAATTGCACACATTAGAAGGGTTGTGAATAGATTTGTGGCAACTGGAAGTGTTGAAAAGGGTAAAAGTGTAGGAAGACCGCCAGTCAATGAAGAAATTGTTGAAGATTTACGCCAACGAATTGAACAAAGCCCAAAATCATCTCTCAGGAAGTTATCACTTCAGGCTGATGTACCACTTTCCACTTGCCAAAAAATTGTTAGAAAAAACCTGAACTTATATCCGTACAAGATCACTACACTTCAAGAACTTCGACCAGGTGATTCTGAGAGGCGCTTAGAATACTGCAATTGGTTTTTAAACAATTTGAATGATGACAGGTTTGTAATGATGAATTGAATTAAACAATTTTAATATTAACTTTGCTTGCAGATTACACAAGTCTGCACTGATTTCGATGTTTGCATAAAATTGACAGTTTTTGAACCACGCGACGTCATCCAAGCCCGAACGAGGAGTCACCAATACTCGCAATATCGCACCCTGCGCGGTGCAAAGACCGGGCAAGCCGCCCCTGTAATTTCAGGACCCAATAAACGTTGTGCTGTCTTTTGAACTTTGGTATCTCTTTCTCCCTTCCGTACTCCAATCAGGACACCAGAAATCTGTTTGTGGCCGGCCCGCCTTTTGAGTCGTAATAGTACCCTTGAAATAGAGAAGACATAAACCCCCAAAATGTGTTTGTTTTAATTACCCCGAATCTTCATTATGAGGTGTCTGCAGAAGTTATGTTTTGATAGTTTATACCTAATAAAAATGTGAATTATTGTTAGTCCATCGAGTGTTACAAATTGGAAGTGATCGTTCTTCAGACAACACAATGGCATGTGGTGTGTTCTGTACCTAACAGAAATTTATTTTAAAAATCGAAAAACCTGTCATTAATAAAGTTACATAACCTCTGTTTTTCTATTTGGTACCACAATATGCTACAAAGCGGCAAAAATCAAATATATTCGAGTTCCACAGCACTCTTGATGTATGTTCTTTTATAGACACTCTGTATTATATTTATGCCTTATTAAGACCATCACTTTAATTACGCACAGTACACGATCCGCTTCACTTTGGCCCCGACTCTAAATAATAAACAATACTAAAAATTAACCCCGAGCGAAATTGTTGAAATGTTCGTTTTAGCGCAGCACAAAACCGCGCTTCAACCCCTTATCCTCGTTTCCATTATGCATCTCATTCACCGTTAAAATTTACTCCTCCTTACATTTACATCGCCCTCAGTCTTCAGCACAAAGACTCTTTATCATTTACTACTTATTCAAACGTTTATTATAAGATCATTAATTGTAATTAGAATCTTGTTACGCAAACGTTGCTCAACAATTTGACGTGTCTTACATTCGCTCCTAATTGCCGGTGTACATTTTCTCGGATAATAAATTGTGCAGCGTAATGCTCTAATTTCAGTTAGGGAAAGGCTCCCAATTTGATGCTCATTAACGGAGTGCACTCCTCCAAGCCGGAGTTTATCGTCCTGCAGGACCCCGACAGGCCTCCAACAACTTATAAAGAGAATTTCTTCTTACAGCTATTAAATTTTCTTCCCTTCTTTTAAATCTGGCGGTTACGTACCACATCTCACATCGATGACACGGCATTCAGGCCGAACGGAGCTCCCCAACCCACCCCGCACGATTCATCAATCGACAACCACACATTTTTTCGAACTATTAATATTATTATTATTGTCGCGAAAGAGTAATTTTCTCGAGTTTCTTTTGGGAGATTTTAAAAGATGTTAATAAACACCTGACGTAAAAAATTCAAAACAACGGTTTATCTCGGGCATTATCAAGAATTCCTCGATGAAGTTTTAATACATCCAGGGTCCCGTGGGACCCCGAATTCAAACTTTTAATTAAATTTTAAATATACACTTCTTGGCGCTTTTACTACTCGGCCCGAGTTTAATTAGTTATAGTTTATTATTAAAGTCTCATTACGGAATTTTTGAGAGGAAGTTTGTGCAAATTTCGCATCAGTATTCCTCTCCTGATCCTCCAAAATAATACGATAATTATTTTTTAATCCCTTTGAGGCGAAAGAATCTACCGAACCCGCCTGATTCATAATTCATCCCTGAATTATTAACCACCTCATCATCAATCAATATCGTTACAAACAATGTGGTGTAAAACAACTCAGACATGCCTGTAAGGACTATTAGGGGTAAGATCCGACAATGACCACCTCGCGATCGACGTTCTAATCGAGGGTAATTTTCACCCTCTTGGAAAAATATTGTTTTTGTGAGGAAAACCCATCTTTGTGAGTCGATTCAAAGAAAACGGTGCTGAACATGCGAAAACTTATTTTTCGCGGATTTCCCGATCTGGACCGGAGTGCTCATCCTCATTATCCCCATTTAGAGGAGTTTCGAAGTCGACGCAATATTAATGATATAAGTTTGCATCGGTTTAATTAAATTTTTCGGGACGAAATTCGTCAGCGGATTAATCAGGGAGCGTCCCGTAAATGAACTTTTTTCCCGTAAAACATATTGTTGAGAGGAACCACAATTACTTCTTTCGAATGAGGAGGAATTTAATTTGGCGGCGTAGACGACGGAAAAACACCAAATTATTAAGTGGCAAGGAAAGAATGCCAATTCTAATTGAAAAATAAAACCGGGACGAATTAAATTGGAGCAGGATTAATGCGGTCTGCAAGGAGGACTCGCTGACTGCATATTAAAGGAATTTGCGTAATTAGAGCACGAGCTTGAATTACCTGCGGGCTAGAAGCGAGTAGAAAAATGCACCACTCCTATAGAGGACAGTTGAATGAAATTGAGCTTCTACACTTAAGTTCCGCTGAAAACTATTAAAAAAAACAAACGGGTTTTGGAGGAGTGCGGCATTTTTATTATCAATACTCGTACTCTTGAGAATTGTTATGTTCGTTCCAGGTAATAAATGTCATGGTGTAGAATATATGGAAAATAATAGAGGACCTAAAACGGAACCTTGAGGTACGCACTAATAGTAAGCTACAATTTTGAGTTTTACTTTTGTGCGCAACCTGCTAAGCATGAAATAATGTTTTTAGTACTTTTAGGATAAACACAAATGAGTAAAAATTTAATCATACAATATTTTAAAACATTTTCAACAGAACTTAAAAGACGATTTGTAATTGTCTTGAGGCTGGAGTAATTAATCTCTAATTATTTAATTAGGAAAAAATTACAACAATGCTTTCAACAACGTTTTAAGGAATAATAATTTTCAATTACTTATATTAAATGGGAGCGGAAGCGCTCAAAAGGTATCAACAATGGCTTTGAATGAACCTGTGTCTTCACAATAACAATTTGTTATAATGACCGCTTTTGTTAATAACTTTTACGCACAACTGCATTAGAAAAGTTGGTTTACATCTTAGTTACCATGATCGAAACTTCAATTTTACATCTGGCGGGCGGTAAAGTAACTTTACAGGCCCGGCGGGCTGTAAACCAAAGCAAAAACCCCGCAAATGGGAAAATAATGTTTGTATAATACATTTGGATGATTTGTTTGTTTATTTGTTAAAATTAAAAACACAGTTAGAAATATTATTAAAAGAAAAACTTGTGCGTAAAACGTTGTACGAGGTCTAATGTACCACCCCATTAGGACCATCGTACGACGGTTGGTGAGGGCAAATGACGGGTCAGCGTGGGGGAGAGAGAGATTTGGTCACTTGAACACTGTCGGCACAAGTAACATCAACGGTAGACCCGCCGCGAATTAGTGTCCCAGGATAATTGTGACAAAATCCGGGAAAAAGGTTTGAGTCATCGCCGTCGTGCGGATCAACCCTGGGACACTCGTAGTAAATATCGCCGTTGAGCGGATCAAGGGGGGTCACCAGACCGAAAGAGTAAGTTGAAACTCCTTATCTCTCCGAAAGTAACAACCACGCCATTTTGTGGCGAGCAGGCTTCACCGTCAGCAGTACCATCACCGGGGACGAGAGACGCCGTTTCCTCCCCCAGGTCCACCTGGACCCATCACCCAACAATAACCAAGGCCACCGGCCCACATCATCCAGCCCTGACATCGACCCTAGCCGGAGACTGCTCCGGACGAGCACGGAGCTGTCCACCTGCGACCCAGCACCGGAAACCCAGCGATCCCCAGTGTGAACCATATGAAAATCAGTTGAACAATATACCAGTTAAATCAAGCACATGTGTAAAACTATTTCCCCCCCTGCGGAGTTACACAGCGTTATGTACAAACCCTGGGCTTCTTAATAAGCAGGGTTGTAACAGTACCTCAGACCGAAAGACCTTTACTTGGACAAACAAACCTCGCCCGCGGGCGTAAAGTTAATCTTTCGGCTCTCTATACGTAAATAACTATTTTGGTTTACAATACAAAATTGATATTATATTAATTTCGAGTAATATCCAGGTAATGTCAGTAGAAATTTTCGGAACAAAAGATACTGCTGTATAGTTCTCCCAGAGCTGCAGCGATTTTATGGCAGGGTACCATTGTATAAACGTTAACAACACCCACAATAGGGTTAAACCGCAAGTACAACCCCTAATCGTAAATTCGTCCAAATACTACCCTGTAAACTGACAGGTATAGAACGAAAATGATGATTGACAGGGGTCTTTTTATGTCGCTTATCGGCATCTCAACAGGCGTAATAATTACTATTGCCCTGCCATAAAATCGCTGCAGCTCTGGGAGAACTATATCTCCTCATGATCTTCTTTTGTATTTCATCCGAACTTCCCTGTATTTTCTATTAATCTTTTTGTATCTCTCACAAATCTCACTGTATCTCTTCCGGATCTCTCTGTATCTCCCCCGCATTTGATTTCCTTGTACCTCTACAGGATTTTCTGTGTTTCTTATCCTAGGTTTCACTGTGTCCCCTCTAGTTCTCTCAGATCTACTTGTATCTCCCCAGATTTCCTTGTATATAGCTCGTTTCTTTCTATATATCTCATCAACCACTCTGTGTAATTCTTACCCTTAAATTGCATCCCTTTGTATCTCCTCTGAATGTCCCGTCTTGGATGACACTGTATTTTCATAGAATCTAACTGTATTTCCTTAGAACCTACATGTTCCTCCGAGATATCCTTGTATCTTCCACGGCTCTCCCTCTCTTTCCCTAGGATTTTCTTATGTCTTCCCCGAATTTCCCATCTTGAATCTTATTATATCTCTCACAAGATCTTCATTAACTTCCTTTAGGCTTCTTGTATGTTCCGTGGATTTCCCATCCTGAATTTCACTGTATCTTCTCTAGATTTTCGTGTATCTCTTATCCTGGGTCTGACTGTGTCTTCCTTGAATCTTACTGTATTTCCTCTAGATTTCCCTAAATGTTCCCCAGATCTACTTGTATATCCCCTAGATCTCCTCGGATCTCTTTGTATCTCCCATTATACTTCCAGTATCTTTCAACCCCATCTCCCTGTTTCTCCTGTCATTTTTCGTCTGTCTTCCCTGGATTGTCCATTGTGAATCTCACTGTGTCTCGCCCGGATTTCCCTATATTTTATCATGATCTCACTATATCTCCACAGATCTTCCTTTGTCTCCCCCGGATCTTTCTGTATCTCCCCCGGATATCCTTGTGTTCCCTCTGGATCTTCTTGTATCTTTCCGCCTGTGTTGATTTTTAAAACCTTTCAGTTTGTCTTTCTGCATTTTTTTCGAATAATTTTGTAAAATTCATGACTGATGAGATTTATTAGTAAACTTCTATTATAAGGCCCGAGGTGTCCCAGAATTGAACAATGGACTTTCTTTTTGCATTTCAAATATAATATTTTGTTCTTATTTTAACTATATTAACATTTTTGTAGTAATGCTTCAATTCTATATTGTTTAATTTCCATCACAGAATCTTTTAGCATTGTTTAGTAGTAAAGACTACAATTTTACATGTGTTGGTTTAGATTCAGCCTTTTCCTTTGGTTAAAAATAAAAAATAAAGAAATCGTCCGAAGAAAATCAACAATCATTTATGAAAGGTAAGAACAATTTATGTCTCAATTCATTCTTCTTATTTAAATTTTTAGTGAGCCAAAAACATTTTGCCCTAAATCTCGATTTCACTTCTTTGCACAAATTCTTAAGCAACAAGTACCTAAATCTGCCAACCTCGACACAAAAACTGCGTCCGCTCCCGGAGTTATTTACATATTTACAAACAATTTATAGCTCTTTTGGACCAACGAAAATTATTCGTTTTCCTAAGTGTCTCGAATTACTGATTTACCGATGATAAAATAATTTAATACACGTATTAACGTCTGGAAAAAATGTGGACATTATTTATTTCTAACTTTTGTTACTGGACATAAACACGAAACTTGACGCGACTGAAATCTAAACAATCTCTCGGATTTTATCTTGTATATCTAATGCGAAGCAAACGCCCTTTTAATCATTTGCTCCAATCTATTTGTTGTGCAGATTTCGGTACTAAAAGCGAAACGGCGATATAGAACTGAATGGCAAACTGAAATAAAATCCTTTCCAAAGATTAGAAAAAAATACTACACCTTAAATAAACTGTTTAGAATGCAGTTCAATAGTTTTTCAAATAACTACTGAAACTAATTTTCTTTAAAGCTCTGCTGGACGCGACAAATTAAAGTTAAATCGTAGCTTGACTCGTACGAATATATCGCAAGTGGGTCACGTGTGTCAATAATATTTTAGCATGCTTTGCAGATTTTTGCAAAACACACATTATTTTCTTCATTATTCTGTCTTAAGAAATGTATTTCACAAAACACAATAATACAAAAAGTTTCGACGCTCAGATATTGATCAGGCTTAGTTGCAATTCTGTTAATTACGCCTTTTGTACCTCATGTTTCGTCCTTGCAAATGATGTTTGATTAAGTGTCATAGTCTGATGACTTCGTACGCATTCGTGCTGCATTTTAAATGCAAAATTAATGAGTCAGCAATGAATGCACTTGTTTGGCAGCAACAGCGACACTGTATGATTCATATTGCAGGTTGGAAGTGTTTAATGTTAGTTTTCATTTTTCCATAGAGAAATTTATCTTTGAAGTTTAAGGAAATAACTGCATTATTTCAGTTTGCACTGCAGTTTATTGTATACCTTGCGACAGCACCTCATGCATGCAAACTAGGTAACAATTCATTTCTTAAGGTGTATTTTATTTTTATTTTACTAATGGCCGTTTGCACCGCAATGCTTAAGTACTGCTTAACTTTAAGTTCTACTTCAAATTGGAAATTTCGTTGCGCCGTCGCCTAAGCAATGCTTATATCTGTTTAAGCAGTGCTTAGTTTAAGCAGGCAAAATCGAAGGCTTAAATATTTTAAGCAATGCTAAGCGCAAAACATAATCAAATTTTTATCGGCGGCGGCGCGGCGTTCAATGTTGGGTATTTAATTCAATGAGAAATAGAAACAATTAAATGAATGTTTAAAATAAAGAGAAAAATATACATATTTAAAGGCGATTTGAACTGGATCTGAATATTCTAAAAATAATTTAACTTGAATTTCATGGTGGAAGACACAAAAAGGACGAGTCCATAGCTTCTTTATTTTTTAACGAATTTGAACAAGTGATAGGTACATGAAATCAAATCGTTGAACAATACGAGGGTTGATTGGCAAGTTTCCGGAATAACAGTGAAAAGAACATCAATTTTATTTAAATTATATTTTATTTTTCGACATAATCCCCTCGAAGCTTCTTAACACACTTGGTCCAACGTTTCTCCAGCTTTTCGATTCCCTCCCGGAAGTGTCTTTCTTCGAGATCCTCAAAATAAGTGTTAGCCGCATAGATCACCTCCTCATTCGACCGAAATCTCTTTCCAGCTAAATTTTTTTTCAGTTTTGGAAAGAGATGAAAGTCCGAGGGAGTCAAATCAGTCGAACACGGTAATGCGCAAGAAGTTCAAACGTCAATTCCGTTATTTTTTGTTGGGCAACTGCCCTTGAATGAACAGGTGCATTGTCGTGGTAGAATAACACTTTTTTCTTGGTCATTACTGCATTTTTCCTGAAATGCTGTTTTCATCTTCTTGTGTCGTATTGGCCATTAATTGATTTCCCCCTCTCAAGATAATCAATTAGCAAAATGTCTCATCCATTTTAATTGTTGACAAGAAATCGCTAATCATTTCGACATTCAAATGGCCCGCGTTCTCAATTTCATCAAAATTTCCCAAATATTAGTGGATTTTTACACTGTTGCCGCTATGCGCAATTCTTAAATTCAGCTTAACTAAGGTTTCTTAAATTGTTGACGGTGCAACGGTGAACTTTTTAAGCACGACTTAAAATTTAAGCAGTGCTTATCTATTCCCTACTTAACGCCACAACGGTGCAATCGGCCATTAGTAAAAATATTCTCTTTGTCCGTTTTGTCTCTTGTCGCATAATATTGGCGAAAAAATTGCACCACAATCACAAGAAAGTTTTTGATTTTTTTGTAGATAGCATACGATGGATGAGCAACTCCTTTGGAAAAATTGTACTACTAAATCTCTACTATTTGTTGATTGGTAATCAAATTACCAGTATGTATAATAATAAATTTCACAAATTTTATTTTCTTGTGAATTTTTTTATTTCAATGGGTAGTTAATTATGAATTGTGTGGAGTAATGAAACAATTTATGGAACATGAATATTTTATTTAACATACTATTTTGTTTTACTCTGGCATCATTAATAACATCATTAAAATGTATAGCAATTGTTTTAAAAATAATTTGTTTGTGAAATACTATTTGGAGGTTGTTGTAAATAACTGCAATGTATATAAATATGATAAAGTGTATTTATGTCAGTGCTTGTGCAATTTCAGTGGCTTAAAATGTGCAAGCTATAACGATTTGAATTTAAACGAACAATGAATTTTACGAAAAATTCACATTTAGTTTTAAGAACTTTCGAGATGAGAAAATACTTATTTACGAAACAAGCGCGGGAAGACATTTTCCGCGCTTGAACGCATTAATTGAGCACGAGCGACGAAGGAGCGAGTGCTTCATTTGCGCGAATGTACCAAATACGCAATCGCAACAGTTAACCGTAGATTTCGCGCACAAGTTCTTCAAAATCATCATTATTATTATTGTTACTAGTTTGTAGTTCCCGTTGTGTCATATTTAGCACCGACAAGTAAGTTTTCTGTGATTTTCTCGTATTTTGTCGGAATAAAATTTAATTGTAGAATTCGTGAAGGGCGGCCGACTGGACCCAACCGGTAAAATAAAATGGCGCCAATGTAATTATGGAGTAAAACAAGGCCCGGTTAGTTTAGTCGAAACGATGAGAACCAGCCTGGAATAAATTCTCCTTGTGTCTAAAAACACGCCCCCGAATAAAGCATTCCAACGCAAAGCTACCAACCCACCACCGTTAATAATTTAAACACCCAAATCTCGAGGCAAGGCATTAGGTTATATTGTGTGCAAACACAACTCAAGAATGTTAATAAATAAGAAAGCGAGGTCCTCGTTTTTTCATCCACTTCTTCACCGCGAAGAAATTCGTTCTTTCTAAAATTTATGCTCGCCGACGACGAAGAGATTCTATTTGATTGAAGAGATGTTGTGCAGATGGCGCTATTACGGACTGTGAAATGGTGTATATGGGGACGCTCCTTTGCTTCCAATTATGTTATTATCACTTTTAGTACAATCGGTGATGACATCTGCTGCTTAAAAAACGTACAAAAACGAAGCTCTTAAGTGCAGACGCGGGGTGGTGGGTAGGCGTTGAAGAGTTTGATTTGATGCCAGAATGGGGTTAATTGTCTATTAGTATTTATGGGAAGGCACTTTGTTAAATGGGTGTGTTTTACGCTGGTGTAATAAATTCCATAATTTCCATAGCGGATGTTTATTGTTCTAAACGACTAACTCTGCGGTGAATTAGGCTTAAGCTTTCGGCTAGAACAATGGAAGGTAACGTATAGTGTAAAGTTGCACCACACTAACGGATTACTCCGGATTAATATTGGCAACCTTTGTACACAGAATAAATCTTTTCAACGGCCTCTTGTTGTAATTTGCGATTACACCCCAAATAGGGAGTTTTATGCGACACAATAACCCTCTACTGTAAGGTTAGCAAAGTGGAACTGTCACTACAAACAGCATTAATTTTTGGACTTTATGAGCTTGCAGCATATTTTCCAAATGCACTTATAAGAAAGAAATAAATTAAATGTTAAACACTGTAATGATTCGAAGAAACATATTAATTAGAGACATTTATATTAGCATTTTTTTTAAAGAAGGCCGTAAGTAGTTATTATCCAAACTTCCAACTGTTTAGGAAATTCTTAATTGAAAAATTCGTGTTTTTTTCTATTTTGTAAAAACAACAATTATTAAATAACTTACATTTCCCGCCACCAAATGCAGCACACTGCGACCAATCAGCACGCGAAATCCCCTCCATAAAAATCGGGAGCGTATAAATATCCTTCAAGTTTGTTACCAGTCACCGCTGCTGAAAAGGCCATAAGCCTCAGCGGCAGCTTCACTACATATTATACTATTACAAAAATTTATCTTGACATGTATTACAAAAACAATTGAATAAATGTATTTGAATCTCAATCTTACCAGTCACCGAGCACTGTGGCCAAGCGCTTAGCGCGTGGCTTAGCAGTGGGGAAGTGCCGGGTTCAAATCCCGGGGCTGCCAGACATGGTGTGAGTTTTTTCAGGGGTTTTTCCACACCATCACATTTTTATATGAGCACAGGACCTTACCACTTTCCTTCCGCACCCATCCTCACCGCATCCCGAAAATTTTCTTTCACTGTGGCTAGGAAAGCTTCAGCAGCCCGGCGTTCCCTCGGGAGGGAATGAAAAATGTGCATTTTTTTTGCTCCCACTCAGTCAGATCGCCACCATTAAAGAAGTCTTACAACGTTTTTCCATTCTTTTTTCTAGCAGTACAGTTTTGCAAGTTTATTGCATAAAAGAGAGGACATTGATTTTGGTCATATTTATTAAATTTCTGCACGCTGATCCATTTTATGAAATTAATTTCTTGAAATTGTTCTGTTGTCTTTACTAAACAATTCCATCTTTCAGCATCGACAAGTGACAGATGCATTATCAAGTTGCAAGAACTGCCCACGATGTTTTGAAGCAGATGGATGTCTTGCAATCCCAAATTCTCAATTTCTTTTACTCTTAAAATCCATTCCATTGCACGAGAATGATTCCGCTGGTTTGCTCCACCCAATTCCGCCACCTAAGTGGCAAATTTACAAGGATTGACTCCTTTTATTGTTGTCCGGAGCGGTTGCGACGTCCACGAGAGTCACTTTTCCCTCCCGATTCGTTATCGTCCGGGACTCTCGTCGGTGCACTTCGATAAAAATCCCAGTTCTGTTCGAGCACGACCGACAAACAAAAAGACACATTTCACGGCGTCAGCTCTCCCGTATCTTGCAATTGCATTTTCAAGTGTCATTAAACCTCCGACCCTCCCTCCTTATCTCGAATATAAAAATACAAATCCATTTGTCTCTTTATAGCTGCGACGGTTTTGGTATAACATATCCGCGGAACAATGGCCGCTATTCCACTCGGGGGATCTCCTGTTGGATTACTTTTCGCAACTTCTTAACTTTTCAAATTTATAACCGTGTTTTGAACTGATGAAAAGCCAACCCGGGGAAACACCGCCGATCTCGAAATAACAAATTAGTATTACATGCACTTAATCCCCACAGCTTCCTGTGAAGTGTGTTGCTTTTAATTGGGTTCGTTTGTACCCAGGAAACGAACAAATACACGACAAAGTTATTTCTGATTGAGGGAGCGCAAGAAGAGGCGCCGATTACGTATAGTCACCAGGAGAAACCAACACGAGGGTGCAAAGCGAACGTAGAAAAAGAAGGACGAAAGAAACAAGAAAACATGTTACGAAAGTACAAACAAAATATGTCTTGTACTCTCATTATGTAAACAATGTATACAAATTATTCAAGTGTTGAAAATCACCTTAGCGTGTTGTAAAATGAGGCAGATAGAGCAAAATTGTGTAGTCCAAAAGAGCGTCACGAAATACTCCCATTTCGCGTGACTTAGAGATTCGTCAACTAAAAACTGCCTGATCTGTAGAAAATATTTTAAACAATTTCGGTTTATATGGTGCAGTTTTTGATACGCAGGCTAACGAAGGTGCAAGAAAATAACTTTAACAATTTTTATAAATTGCTAAATGTACATATTTGGTTCGGTAAAAATGAACAATAGGGTCTAGTGAACCGATTTATAGCAGTCGTAATAGTTATTTATAGTCCGCGAAATCATTCTTCAACGTACAGAGAGAAAAATTGCCGCCGAGGCCGCTTGCGGCCAAGGCAGGACAATCTCGAGGATGTTAAAGGATTTCACGCCCAAAGCGATTATACCGTCTGATTTGTATCAAATATTTAAATGACGTTTACTTTAACGTTCGTCGTTAAAAGTCATGGCCGCGAAATCCAGTTTCGTGGCCTGTTTTAAGTACGCAAAGTGCTCGTTTCGCGTACGATTGCACAAAACAAATTTTGGTAGTCTTTATTAGTATAATTTATTTGGACGTGTGCAGTAGAGGATTAATTAGAGTTAAATAGATCATGGGGAATTCCTTCTGTTGGAGTGTAAGAGTTCGTGGGGTAAATTTGTAAAACTGGTTAAAATAAATCATAAAATTGGTATAATAGGCGAGGGGTTCCACTTGCCGGCTCATTTAGAGGGGCCTCCGGCCAACAATAACACAAAAGTCGCGATAAGCGGCTTCTTCTGCTGTTTTTAATAAATCAAGAGGAAAACCAATAAGAAGAAAGAAAGTTATCGGTCTTCCGATCGAGCCGCAAATTGAAATTAATGTCTGCGAGAGTGCCAAGTTTGCGGTTCGAATGACTACCTCTGTTCATTATTACCGCTCTCCGTCTATTATGAGCCATAACACAACAAAAGTCTCACCGGAGGACCGCCGCCATTGTACACGGAGCAAAATCCGGGAGCCGCTCGGATTTCGCTCGTTACGTTTTTTCCGAACACCGTTTCACGTTACATTTATAAAAATTAGAAGGTAATTTTGGCGTTGTTTTTGCCGCCAAAAGAAAACGACGACAAACGTTATCCGAGAAGTGGGCAAAAAGTTACCGCCGCTAACGAGCTCATGTGTGAGGGATTTGTCTGGAGGATTCTGCTAAATTGTGATTCTGCAGGGTGGAAGTCGACTCTCTGACGATCTGAACTTTTACTATTTATTAGGGAGGTAATTAGCCGCTTCATTACAGGGGAAGGCTGTGCGGCTTGGAGCGATACCGCCACTGTTTTAACAGGGGCGATAATACTGATTGTAGTTTTATACTAATTTAAAATGGGTGGTCTTTAATTTGCTGAGAGAGAAACTTCGAAGCGGACGCTTTTGTCTTGTATAATGGACGCGCAGTACAAAAACTGGAACTTATGAGAATAATCTACATCAACTTTTTCACCGGCAAAGCTTGGATTTTTTGCGAAACCATTTAGGATATTCTACACAAACACGAAATAATTTCTGTGCATTTAATAAATAATACATCTACATATAATGTGTTAGGATAGGTTGCTGGGACGAAGTGTTTTGGTTGGCTTCTGCTCTGCAGTTAAACTCAATATTGTGAGAGATTGCGAGTTAGAGAAAAATCAACAACGTGTGTAGAGTGCTGTTATGAGGCCTAGAGTGGATGCACAGGAGGATGTAATACGAGTAGATTCAAAGTAAGATTAGTATAGTTGGATGGTTATTCACCATAACACACAGAATAGAAGATAAATGTAAATAACTCGTTTTTCAATAAAAACCTCAGCAGAAAAACGCCATCAAGATAAGCGCTACGGAGATATATTGGGAATTAAGACAGGGTTGGATTTAGGAAGAACTGAATAAGGAAGAACAGAAAAGGCGCAAATGGAAATAACTCGGTCAGTTCTGAACAGGTTCGGGAGGAATTGAGTAAGCTTTTGGTATACAGCTGTGGAAGGAACACTAAGTTCGTGAAAGTTGCAGGAAGAAATATAGAGGATAATAGAACAATGTACAGCAGTAAGTACACAAAGGACGACCGAAAAAGGAAAAGTAACCAATCCAATATAAAAGAGATTTTTGAAGAAGTAAGAAAATGAAGAAAACCTCCAATAAAAGAGATAAGAGTGAAGATAAACTGGAAATAATAATTCAGATGATACAGGGTCTAAAGAGGAGATACAGGAGGATTTAAGAGTTATCAGGGAGGAAGAGAAACAATATACCTAGGCAGGAAATGAAGGAATTGAAAGAGGAGAATGAGAAACTAAAGAAAGGAAATAGAGAACTGAAAGCAGAAATAGGTAGAATAAATGAAAAGGTGGAGAATATGGATGGAGAAACAAGACGTAATAATTTTGTCGCTCATGGATTACAGATGGGCTTGAAAAGTGAACACTTGTGAAAGGATGGAGCGAAGAATTTTTTAGAAAAGCAGTTAGGGGTGGATGTAGACGTAAAATTTCAACGAAAATTGGGGACAAGACATGTTTGATAGAATTGGGAACACAACTGACAAGATAGAAATAATGAAGAATAAATGAAAATTACGAAATGTAAAAGACGAAAAGTTTTATATAAATGATGATTCAGTGCAAAAAGAAAGAGAATTACTTATTTACATTACAAATACGGTAGGCTACATTTTACAACGCGAGGTTTTTAGACTGAAACACGACCGCGCAACGGGAGTGTTTTAATAAAGACCGAGCGATATAAAATGCCTACCGCATGAGTAATGTATACTTCGTCCAGCGAGAGTTTGGGAGATTTTAAATTGTATTAAATTAACCCAACACTACAATTAGAGCATAATTTAAAGGCAAAAATGTTACTGCTTCAAGGATATATTTTAAATTTTACGTGCGCTAGGTACTACTTTCTCTAAGTAGAATTTAGTGATTTTTATGTCAACCAATCTCTCACTACACAAACTATATTAATCTTTTTTGCCGGTGACCCATTCATTACTCGTTTTCACAAATTTGAAATTTGTTGTAACCAATAATTTTGTCAAAGACTGACATTTGATTAATGAAATGGCAGAAAGTTATCTATTATATCGATAACTGACATGCTTACGATTTACACCACAAGATGGCGCCGTCAGCTTTAGAAGAAAACAATTAAATTATGTTCATTTTAGAAAACTGAGCGGATCAATGGTAGCGGTATCTTGTCTTAGTATAAATGGACTTAATTTATGATAAGCTAACTTTTTTTTGGAGGTCACAGAATGCTTAAAATTTTCGCGTTAGTTTACACACTCCGTGCGGTAAAATGACAGATAGTTTGGTTAGTGTAGCTGTTCAAAATGTGTAAACATGTCATTTAGAGTTGAGGAAGCCAGAAACGTATTTTTTAATATTGGAAATGAAAATAAAATGTTAAGAATGGGATATTTAGTAAATGAGAAAATAAAAAGTAAAATAGTAGAATTTAAGGCAACAACAAATACATAGATTACGGAGAATAAGATCAAGAAGTAGATTAAGGGCCAAACAACAACAAGTTAACTGTAGGTTAAAATGCTTCATTGCTTTAGTTACCTATTGTTATAACAATGTTTAATTTAAATCACGTTAGTGAAACCGGCCCATAGGAAAATAAATATTATAAATGTTCAGTGTCGCACCGAAAGAAAAGAATACAAATAAAAATAAACAAGCCATGAGCCTGCTTGGCTCAATTGTGTGATGTGGTAGTTGGATTATTTACAGCCATCTAGAAAGCGAATAGAAAATATTCCGTTATACAGGGTTATTCGCACAAGTTACGAACCTAACATGCAACCCAAATTACATTTTGAATTGAATTTGCCTGTGAAATGTAATTTGGGTTGCATGTTAGGCTCGTACTCTTGTGTGAATAACCCTGTATTTGGAGCACATATTTATTTTTTTAAATATGTAGATATTTACGCGAGTCAGATCGCAGATAATTATCCTCAAAAACTTAATTCATTTTTCTTATTTAAGATGTTCGTAAACTTTCATTCAGTAGAATTAAATTTGTATAAACAATAACAAAGATATAGCTATATATTTGGAGTTTTCATAATTAATACTAAAGCTAGAGTTTTTCAATTTTTAATGCTTGATTCATTAAGGATTTTAACAGCTAATGCCAGGCACAGTCAGGTTTTTTTTTTGAACAATACCTCCCAATAAATTACATTGAAAACTAGCTTAAAAAACAACTACGAGTTTTTTAATAAAAAAAAATCTCCGAAGCCATAAACATTTTTTGAAAAATATACATATATCTGCTGACCTGTCCACTAATAAGCTAGGCAAAAATGAATAGGAAATTCCACAATTTCCACAAAATTGCCTCCTTCACACCCTTAATACAAAAATATCTATTTAAGTTTAAGCTATCTCAAGAAACAAACGAGACATTCTTATTTTGAGTAAAATATATATTAGGCACCTCGAACATTTCTTTTGCAAAATATGGGTTTGCTACTTCATTAATTAATGCTAGAGGCAGAGATATGTTGTCTTTGGTGTTTAATTCGCCACTATCAGGCATTAAGACTCAGGTTTGGATTTGATATGACTCGTGAAATGAGACAGTTTTAGAAATAGTAGTTTATTTAATGAGTTCGTGTGTAAATTGGGCCTTTTTTCTCACAAGTGAGCCATTTTTAAACGCGAGTGAAACGAGCGTTTTAAAGGCCCACGAGTGCCAAAAGGGTCCAATTTACACACGAACGAGTTGAATACAACGTTTTTTTGTTCGACGAGCCCCTTAAAGGCTCCAAATCGCTTAAAATCTTTAAAATTAGCTTGAAGTTTCGTTTTGACAAGTTGTGACATTTATCAAAATCCGTTCACACAGGAGAAAATTCTCAAATTTGGACAGTGTCGAACAAAAAAGTGATTTTTTAAATAATACTAAGAGATAGGGTGATGCAGTTTTCTGAATGAGCATTGTTGAATCTCGACACCTTCGCCTTTTGTTTACATACATATTTTCCGTTTTCTTAGGTCACTGTAGACAACCAATTGTTTCTTTTTTCCCTCAATTTCTCACAATATAATCTATTCAAAATTGTTTTTCAATTTAAGGTAGCTCAAGCAAACAACTAAGAGTTCACCGTTCTTAATAATATATTCTAATTTCCTGATTTTTTTGCAAAATATATGTTTGTTGATTTCTTCACAAGTGCTGGTGCTAGAGTTATACGGCTTATTACATTTGATTCGTGACACTTCAATCTATAAAATACAGTTTTTGTATTTGATCAAACTTAAAAAATAAATTAGATGTTGTAACTTGGAATGAAAAAATATCCCGACACCTCCACCATTTTTCGCAAGGAAATTGTGTTAATATGTTAATTTGTCACAATTAGTTCTATTAAGCTATTTTTAGATTTTATCTAGCTCAAACGGTAAGATAGGTTTTCAGATTTTTATTAAAGAAATTTTCCACACTTACATCATCTTACAAAATGTGCATTTCCTATTTTCTAAACTGATGTTACAGGTAAAGTTACGCTACTTTTGCATTCGATTGGCCACAATCAAATCTATAAAACGCAGTTTGTTGATTTGATTTAGCTCAAAACATAAACGGAGTATCGTAATTTTAGTACAAAGGTTCAACCTCCCACATTTTCGCAAAAAATATGTATCTGCTCTTTTTAATTACAGATAAAATCATGCCGCGTTTTATAACTGGTTCGCTGAAATCAAAGCCATAAAATACATGTCCAGGATTAAGTCCGAAAAATAACAAAGATATGTTTACTGAAAAACTATTCCAGCCCTTGCGCCATATTTACAAAATATAATATATCTGTATATTTACTGTTTTCCTAACTAATATCAGAGATAGGATTATGAAACTTTTCGCATTGGATTTATCACAGTTGAGTCTATAAAGCACAGTTTTTCGATTTGATCTAGCTCATAAAATAAGTGAGATATTGCATTATTTATCGAACACTTTATCCCGTCGCATCCACCATTTCTGTAAAATATTTTTCTATAGAATCTACAATAACAAATTATTGAAATAATTAGAACTTTACAAACATATATTGCTTAGTATATTTTTATTGTGAGAAAAATGGAAACAATTGTTTTAAAATTTTACATACAGGGTGATTCTGAAATAAGTTTAGAAAAAAAAAGTGGAGTATCCTTGACACAAAATAATTCTGCGTAAATGACTTTTGGGAGTGAAATCAAAAGGATGGAAATTACCCTATATCCTTGTATTTTCGACGCCTGTAAATAGGGAAAATTTGTCCGAATTTGTTCACTTCATTGTTACATCAACGCCACAATAAAGTCGTAGGTGCAGGCACACTGCTTTGTAATTGTTTCTATGGAAATGATCGAAAGAAATAATAACTTTAGTGTCAAAAATTACAATTTTTCTGCCAAATTTCTTTCAGGATATTCTAAATCTTCCCCTGAATCAAGTCTCTGTACTTCTAAGAAAATCATTTTTTGCCCTCCTCAACTCTAAATTACATGTTTACACATTTTGAACAGCTACGGTATCTTGATTTTTACACACTAACCAAACTATTTGTCATTTTACCGCACACCGTGTAAACTAATGCGAAAATTTTAAGCGTTCTGGGGCTTCCTAAAAAAATTTATCTTATCATAAAGGAAGTCCATTTATACTAAGACAAAATACCGCTACCAATGATCCGCTCAGTTTTCAAAAACGAACATAATTTAATTGTTTTCTTCTAAAGTCTGATAGCGCCATCTTGTACCGTAAATCGTAAGCAGGTCAGTTATCGGTATAATAGATAACTTTCTGCCATTTCATTAATCAAATGTCAGTCGTTGACGGGTTTTTCAAAATTATCGGTTACAACAAATTTCAAATTTGAGAAAACTAGTAACAACTGGGTCGTCGGCCAAAAAGATTAATATATTACTAATGCGGTAGGCATTTTACATTGCTCGGTTTTTGTTAAAACACTCCCGTTGCGCAGTCGTGTTTCAATCTAAAACCTCGCGCTGTAAAATATAGCCTACCGCATTTATAATGTAAATAATTATTACATAAAATGTTATGGTAAAATCTGACATTTAAGTCAATGAAAAAATTAATAGAGGAAATCTATTATTTTTATTTTACCGTGCTACAAGGGAAACTAGACATAAAGCTGTGTCATTATTTATCCGAACAGAAATACCTTATTCATCACAACTCCGCAACCTCATTGAAGCGACACCTTCTCACGTTAAAATACATATTTACCATGCATCTAGCAAGTCTTCAAATCATTCCCACATAGTTCAAATATGACACAACATTTTTTTTAATCCAGAAACTTCATCATTTGTGAGCTTATCACTCTGTGCGTGTCGCTTTCCATTTAGTCATAAAAACTAATCCTCATTAGAAATTTAGGTCAAACTTTTAACGCGGTATAATGTGATAATTCAGATATGAACCCTGTCAAAGATTTATCAAAGTTGCGATGTATTTTTAATACTGAATGGAAACAAAGCGGACAGCAACTTTTGGAAACCGGTCGGCGGAATAATACACATTAAAAAACAATTAAAGTTTCATTTGAACAGGGCTGACAGAGGACATCTGCACGTGCATAAATTTAACAAAAAGTAATTAAAGTGAAATGCATTATTTACCCTTTCATTAGACGTAAGCCCGAATCTGTTTTCACTTTCAGCCCCGCTTTCGAGTTTTGTAAAAATGAACAACTTCGCAACATCTGCGAGAGTTTTACAGTACTCAGTGAATGCGGAAAGTAAAAATATTTTTTGGATCACCTCTGCGCTCGTGCGTGTAGATTTCCCACTTGTATAAATGTTGTATTTTTTACACGTATTGCTTAAATAACTGTTTTTCTGACTTTTTGAAGTGTTTAAATACGGGACAATGTGTTAAGGCAGTTCACAACTTGCATAATAGAGAGTTTTCAAAGAGAAGTAATCACGTCAAGGTTCGCCCCTCCAGACAAAAATATTGACGAGATTTCCGGCTGAAATACCATAAGGACCATTTCACAGCGAACGTCGTTAAGTCTGAATTTATTCGATCGACAAAGGAACGAATTTGGGAAAAGGGAACCGTCGTCTCTAATGAGAGATCTTATACACGAAACAATCTTTTGACAAGCCTATTTGTCCCGAGAGCCATTCAGATAATGGTACTTAATGTAATGTGTTGTCGACGGAACGCTTTTTCGATAAAATAAACGTAATCAACATCAAAAGTAATATTTCGCAAGCCGCGCTAACGTTTCAAACGTCTTCCTCTTCGCAAAATTACCAAAATGATCACTATCGCAGCGCGCTTTATTTCGGGATTTACCCAACGCCCATTGGGATTCGGCATTATTGGGTGCGTTAAGAATCCGCCATTGTGCGAATCGATTAACTAAGAAATATCGCCTGTTGAATTTTAACGGCAACAAACAAATTGAACAATAACGTTAAATGAGGTGGAACGGAGGAGTGAGAGTGTTTGGGAAAAGCGGTGCGATTTTAGAGGAACTAATTTAAATTTGCGGCAGGACGACGGTTGTTTATTTCTTTGATATTTCGATTTGCGATGCTGATCAAATGAATGTCGTGAAGGACTTACAGAGGGGTGTCGCAAGTCACAAGTTTTATCCAGATTGAGTACTAAATAATTTAGAAATTTGGAATAGGTGTATTATGCAGGGTTATTATTGCCCTATCGCTGTTGGCGCTGAAAACCATACAAATGTTGGATGTGCCACCAGCCTGCCAACATGAGACAGACTAGTAGACAGATTTCCGGCGGTAAAAGTTACCGTCAGTATCGTCACCTGTCGGCGATATTAGTCTGACTCATGTTATGAGGCTTGCGGTACATTCACTACGTCACCAACGCCAACTGCGATGTGACAATCATTTGTAATAACCATGTAGAATAAACGATTCCTATTCTCGAAGCAAATATCTGAGGACACCTTTTACTAAAAACAAACATATTCAATTGTGTCCCGATTAAACATAAACAAATCTGATTCAAACGGCGGGAAATTCAAACTTTACACTGTTCTAAATGGTTTAATTTTTCCAACGCCTACTCAGGTTTTCATTTGAACGCATGATAGTTTAGACGCGAAAGAAGTTCAGAAGCGCGGCGCAAAATACTTCACTTTCGCGTGACTTGCAGAGCCGGCGCAATTGAATTTTTAAAAAATGTCAAAAACTTCTGAAAACAACCACGTAATATCTAGGTATTATAAAAAAGCACCAAAAGGTATAAAATTTAATTTAGATTTTCTTTTCTAAATTTGAAAATACTTCTTACCTAGTACTATTTATTCCGAAAGTATTATCATTCCTTTTCTAATAGAGCACTTTTGGTTTTCTAGAAGATGGTACACGGTTTGTTGTTTTAACTGTTGTTGTTTATAAAAAAAACATACAAATGTGACCAATGTAGGAAGCGAAAAAAAGGGAATTATATTATTCAATGGCAATTGATAGCACATTCTTCAACGAGCGTATAATGGTGGCTATTATTCAAGAGGATGAAAATTCCAACACGAGCCGTAGGCGAGTGGTGGATCGACCGAGTGTTCGACCGAGTGTTCGGTTCTAATGAACCCGTTTGTATCCTTGATATATTTATTCCTCTCAGAATTAGTGCAATTTATTACTCAGCTGCCGTCGTAGATCGACTGGACTAAAAATTTTGCTCCAAATTTAATTAAACTTCCACTATGGAAACATTTAAAAATTTTCATTTTGCATCTAAGAATCTCACGTTTTCAGTATTTGAAACATCTTGCAATTTTAATAATGCAAATTCCTCTGAGATTTTTTAACTCCTCCTACGTGGTCTTTTTGTTACATAATATTGACGTTAATTTCGTTCATAATAGAGTCTACTGGAAAACACTTTTCCCAAATGACTCATGAAACTTTCCAGCTTATTACTGCGAAAAGACTCTCTCATAAGTTATAAATGAACTAATTGTGATCTTTATTTGCTTCATTTTTCCTCGAGAAAAATTCATAAAACAGTTATGACGCAAAACTTGCGACTGATCCAAATATTAGTTAAAGAAAATTAAATCGTATTCCAAACAGTGATAAATAAATATCTTACCCTTATTATTTATTGTGTAACTATTTAGTTTAGTTTTCTTCTTCAAAATTTCTAGTTTCACTAGTCTCAATGCTGCTCCTTGAGGGAGCTCAGATTTAAGTGCTTCTTGTATAAATTGCATAGATTGAAACTTGTTGAACCTGTTGTATTCATTGTATGTAATTTTTTATTATCTAGTTGTTTGGTTATTTCTCATTTTTAGATAACTGTATATTTATTATTTTAATTTTTAAATCCGCCCACGCGATCTTTTTAAAAGTCGTAAAACCAATCCATTTAAATAATTTTTCGTGTCATTGATTGTTGCATAAGACCACTCAGAATACACTCTCCATGATTAAAAATCCAATCAATAAAGTAAATAACGTAATAACCGACATAAAAGCGCGTTTTGGGAAAATATCGATAGAAAAAAGTTAATTATAAATAAATAAATGTAAGTAAGGGAAACTGAAAAGATATTTATGCAAAGGTATTGGCGGCGGCGCCGGCTTATTTCGTACATAAATTAATCTGTTTTCCTGAGGAGGAAAGAAATTTAATTTCCTCGCCGGCCGGATGCTGACTTTGATGCTCTTAAAATAATAAAAACACAAAATCATCGATGGAATTCTGACTCAACTGGGGCTCATCCAGATCAGAATTTAATATCGAATAACCCAACAACAATCTAAAAATCACTTCCCCACTTTTCAATAAAATTAATTGAGCGAGCACCATTATCTAATTTTAATTTGCAGGTAACGAATTCGAACCGGATTCGCTTCACTAACAAGTAAAGTTATAATGAAATGATTAGATAAATTACTCGCGGATAAATCAAGCAGCTTTAATGTCTAATGAAGCCGTATTGAGATACAGACAAGGGCTAATTGGACTCGTTCTGTGAGCCATTGTGAAGCTTAATATCTCGACTAGACATATTTTATTGAGATTGTAAACATGTTTATCTTCTATTCTAATTTCACAGATTGATCCCACGAAAAATGGAGACGACACGAAAATGAACTTCAAACAAGCTCGCCAAAAACAAACATTTTACACGTGGGAAGTCAGCTTTGTGTAAATTTGCCAACTTATTGCACCAGATTTAACTACATCATCCCGCTAGTTTTATTGCTTTGCGGGCACATTCAAATATTTAAATTTCAGGTGCGCAAGTTCAATTTTTATTTGAACTGCGGCAAAGCTTGAGGCACGGTGCCACACAATTTCAAGGTCACGGAGTGGCGAAGCAGAGCACGCAAAGCCACCCCACAAACTACTACAAAACACTATTAAATTTATTTTTAATTCTAACGTAACCACTTTTGCACTGATTCTTTCACATTTTGTTTGTTATAGTGGTGAGTCTTAAATATTTCCTTTGACAAAATGAGGATAAATTGTGTAAATGTACTATCTACCTAAGCGATATTCCGTTTTAGTGTTAATCCCACGCACCAGTTGTGTTCTACCTTGATCGTGGGTGAAATTCTGGGGCTTAAACAGAATGCCTCGGTGCGGTTATTACACAATTCGATAAATGACGCTCACAACCGTAACTAGTCTGGCACGGAACGTAAGCATACAACAATGCTAATAGTTAGTGTACCAATTAAACGAACCTGTTAATCATAATTCAGCGAAAACACAAAGACTTTATCAAGAGGGTTAACGCAGTTACAATTACTCCGAACTGCGCTCAAGTAGGTTCTAGTCGATTTAAGAATTGGTTGGTCAGATCTTGCTAAATGTTGCACATTTTGATTCAATATATTTTTGTTAAAGAAATTACGCAGAGTAGAAAATAGATATTTACAATACGAGTGGGATAAGAGCACTATTAACAAACGCGTGCGAAATTTGCGCAACAAGGCGAAGTCAAGTTGTGTAATCGCACAAGCTTGTTAATGTTGCGTTATCACACGTGTAATGTACAATATTTTTTTTTACCGAAGTGAGAATGGACCACTACTTATAATCAAGAATTTGATGTACCTAGTAGGTAAAAATTCACAACAACTGTGTAATTAATATTTATAAAAAAGAGATATCAATTGCTCCTGTAGTTGAATGTTTATTAAATTAGAATTTTGATTAATTGGTTGTTATTAAAAAAGCGTGCGGTAATGAAAATGCCTGTGGTAATGAAGCTCTTACCTACGCCCGTGGGATAAATGACAGTTATACTATCCATTTTGCGTGAGATAAGAATTTATTATAAAAAAGCGTGCGGTAATGAAAATGGGTGTGGTAATGAAAATACGTGAGGTAGTGAAATTCTTATCTCACACAAAATGGATTGGATAAGTGTCATTTATCTCACGGGCGTAGATAAAAACAGTATATTATACTCATCAGGCATCATAACACTCGTTCCATTAGAGCACTCGTGCTGCAATAGACCGGCTTATCAAAAAAATACGCAATATGTGTAAAAAAAATAAAATTCAAGAAACAAAAATTGGAGCATCACCACAACCAGATGGCTTAAATATACCATCAGTTAATTTGTAAATGACTACACTATAACTCAGATCTAGACGTGTGTCATATACTTAGTCAATTTTTCTTATTCTTCTGACAAATAAAATGACTCGTTTATGTCTGTTTCAGGTACGGTCCAAGCTGAAGAAAATCCACCCTTTGGAGCTTCGATTGGTAAAACTTTGAACCTTTATAAAAAAACTTGTAGCAAATTAAATCATGAAATGACAATTATAAAATAAAACGAAGATTACAATATAAAAGCGACTGGTCGTGAGTTGTAGAGCTTTGTAAGAAAATTAAAATTTTTATTGGAGCAATTCAAAGCATTATCGTCGTCATCGTCGGTGCGGATTAATTCTCCCCTCTTTCCTCCACCCTGTCCTCCTATCATATTTTTATCAACTTGAGCGGATTCCGTGTCCACCGATATAAAATCCAAGGCTCTATTCCGTTATGTCAATACTCGAAAGTTATAGTGGAAGCGTTGCCATAAATCTCTCTAATATCCCATAAACAAGGCAAGAACAAGATAAAACCGATTAGTTATAAAATTTTCAATCTTAAATTTCTCTTCGACTGGCGACTTTACGACCACCTCCCTCGTAAACCCAACTATACACATCCATATTTTCCTCTCTTCGTCTCTATTATATCATTTAAACACCAATCCTGTCAGTCAAAAAATATTTGTGCCGCCCCCGAGTCCACTCTGCTACCGCTCCCGCCACGTGTTTGACTTTTGGACGGAGTTAAATGAACTGTCACCGAAACTTTCGTTTTATCTTCGAGGCGAGGAGCAGCAGCTAATTGTTTGAATAGCGCAAATGCGGCCAATAATATTGTAATTTATGAGAAAATTATGCGATTTGGGGGCAAATCTGATGCGATGTAATTAATCGGAAACATTTCAATTAAAGGGTTGCGGAACTGGCGGGTTTATGTCAACCAATTGCCCAAATTAATGTAAATATTGTATTGCCGTTCTGATTCTAATTTAAATAATTGACACGACCGGGGCTGAATTCGCCAATAAAATCGCACACCTAATTAAGAGTTTACTTTATTCATTAATTATTATTGATCAAAATCTACTGAATTCACAATTATGCAAAAGAGGAGTTGGCACTGTTGCGTTATAAATTTAATACTTCTACACTTATACAATGTGTCTAATTCGCGGTAAAGTCGCTTTCCAATTTTTTATAGATCTTTTGGTCTGTGTGTCTGTCTGTTTGAATCCGCTTAACTCAAAAACTAACGAATCGATTTTTTTTAAATGAACTTTGTCAGAAAGAAAAAATTCCTGACTGTGTTCCGCACTTTGTTTCATCACGATATGACGTCAGGGAGCTGCGCAACAAAAAATAAATATAAGGCCAGTGCACGGGACGTAGTGAGTTCGCCTCTCTCATATCGATAATCTGAGCGAGGTGCAATTGTCTAAACTCGCATATCATACCTTTTGGGATCATTTAATATCCGGCTACACGACCTTTTAACGGTAAAAGAAAAATACTACTAGTTGAAAATATAGGAGATAAAATGCGGTTTATATTTCATGTAAGTTGGTTTCATTTTTATTTCGCTTTTTTGAAAGACAACACATTACATTTTTATTTTTACTTTTTACTGTACGTTGCAAGTTTCTCTCAATTTTAGTAATAGCCATTTGCAAAAAATTGTCCACGGTGTATATTCAATAAAAATTCCCTGCAAAGATTTACCTGAACAAAACTAATAAGTGTATTTCTTGTTAAAGCGTCGTCGTCTTGAAGAGCTTTTGTGATTACACCAAATACAATCTGGAGTACTTGTGCAGATTTAATCAGCTAAATTGGCAAAAGTAAAAAACCAAATTGATGAAAATGTGCTTTTCCGGCATGTTATCTGCACTTGAAAATTTCATGGTTGTTGGGTGGCACGTTCTGTAAATAAAAAGTTTGAATGGCTTTCGACGATATATTTTCAGGTGATATTTTACTTTCCAAAAATTATTTGCATTATCATATTTTAAGTTTTTGGCGCTCGGTACCATATATTTTCCTCCTATTTTATTTAATTTCAATTTGAATAGACGTTTTAATGTAATTAAACCACCGACAGTACAAGAATATATTTGCATTGTAATGAAAATACGCTGCGCTGCTTAACACGACGCAAAAACATTTGTGTCTGTTTGTGTTTTGTCCAACGAAATTACCTACAGTAAAAGCAAACACACGAGAAAAATTAATTCATTTTAAAGTGCAAAACAAGAGTAGCTTCCACGCAGATGCTATTTTGCTCCCTCACGACAATGAAATCTGAACAGAATTTCGATATTAGAATTACTTGCGGATCCCCAAACTTCTAGACCACAACTTCATGTAAGTTTCATAATTGATTAGTAACACAACACCTTGTTCTTAAGTGGGGGTACTGATTTTACTCTCACCAGCCTACACTCCTAGATAAAGCAAATTGTTTACGCTTCGTTAAAATGTATCAATGTGCCTGTTTCGGGAAGTGCACATCCAGGTATGTTCCCGTTTTTTACAACGAAGCTTTTAAATGTGTAAGCAAACCTGTGTTGTGCAGGAATCTTTGACTAATGTAAATTTGATGAGGACCGATTTAGACTCTCGAGAGCTCTGTTGTCAACGATATTTTTACATTTTTATTTTTACTCACAAGAGTTCATAAAGAATGCTAACAAGCTGACGAAAAATAGAGTATTCGAGAAGCTTTTTGACTAATGAGACTGCTGATAAACAATTTACTGGAAGCTTTAAGCAGAGTCGAAAGAGAATGATGCCTCACAGATGAAATACGTAAAATACATTAAATCTACAGTGATAATTAGCGCCATCACAAACTCGACTGATCAGTGGCGAGTTTGTGACGATTGTGGCGGGGCGAGTTTGTGATAGTAACTGGAATTGTATGAAACAGGCGAAAACTAAAATTGGCAAAGTTTTATGGAACATTCAAATAATAGGGACAAAATTGTGGATTGAATTTATTGTCTTGCTGCGGTTCGTCTTTTCAAATACTCCGATGATGTCAGCCAATAGGTGCGTCGTAAAAATGTTAAATTACGGTTTCATCTATAAAATTTGAGCCCTCAGAGCCGCTAAAAACCCACCAACAAGTCGTAAACGTCGAAAATTTGGTATAAGCTCATAGACAGATCAATGCAAAACGATAATTACACTCCAGTTATGTTCCGAAATTTATTATTCAAAACTACTATAAAATTTAACGTCCGTAAAAAGATAAGTGCCATAAATTATTTTATGGCAGTAACAATAAAACCGCCCTCGCGCTTTAACATTTATGAAAAAATTAATGCCACAGGATGTTCCTTTTCTATTTTGTCGGTTGATAAAAATCTTTTGCAACTTTGGTACTAAATAAAGGAGAAGTTATCCGGGACGCACTTGTTCGATATACATGTCGGCCTTGTTCCGGGAATTTATTTTCCGGCCGGAAAAACCCCCGACCGAGATGAAAGAAAATTGTTTGACATGTAATACACGGTGTGTAGGTTTATTCTATTATTCCGCAGCTTCGTGTAATTTATCGCGGATCTTATGGCCTGATCAAAGGCAGTTCCACCTTGTACATATTAAATTCCGAATGCGGGCTGCAGTTCCTCACCTAAATATTCATATTTCGCCCCCGTCTAACTAATATTTCTTACGGAGAAGCTGTCAGCTCGATAAAATATCGGACCCAAAGGCGATTTTAAATCATCCTTAAAAGTTACTTTGAGGAACGTACAGGACCAGTATGGAAACGTAAATCCGCACGATGGCGCTGCAGATGATGTTTGACACTTTATTTGAAGAGGGGCGCCCTCTGCGGAGAAAAATGAGCTGCTTCGTAATTATGTAAATAAAAAACGGGCTCCGACGGAATTCTGAAATACGGCGCAACTTCCGCTTAAAAGGCGCAAGATTATGACAACTTCGATCAAATCGGGAGCTTGGAAATCTCAGACTTGTGTAATGGTCCGCGAGTTGCATTTGAGCTTTCCAGACAGTGCGTACACGTCGCAATGAAAAAGAGAAACGGAGTGCATTGAGATGTTGTTTTGCAACAATTTACCACAATAAGACAACTTTCCGGGTGCAGCACGAATCAGGTGCAGACGTTCCTGGAAATAATCCGCGATCTGGAAGCGGCTCAGGTCCAGCTTTGGCCCCGGATAAACACAAAGCTCTCGGTTTTCCTTTGGCCAAGGATCGGAATAAAAATTGGGAATTTGCTTTTCGCAAATTGTTGATTTAATTTTATCGACTGTTAGATACAAAAATGTTTGATCTGAAAAGTTCCTCGACGCACAATATCTTTATAAGAATTCAATTAAACATCCCGGCGGACTCATTTCTCGGCATTAAGCGGAAATTGGAAAGTTTGACGTTTCGTGTGTCCAAACGTTGTTTCGGCACGAAACTTTTAAATAAACAAGAATTGTTGCCGAACGAGGCGGTAATTCACTTAGGAGATAAAAGGGCAAAAATTGTAGTCATGCGATTTGGTCCGTGGGGTTGTTTCTCAGACCGCCCCTCCAATTACAGATGTACCGGTGCTTCTGTACATTCTCCTGGGCAACTTCGCTACTTTCTCTGCATCCTAATGAACGGCGAACAGGTCGCTTAAAACAGGGACGTATTATGAGCTTTCGGAGATGAAACCGCTCTTTATGTGCGGGATTTGGCTGTTAATGCCCCGAAAAGCACCGTACACTTGTCCAACAAGGCAGTGAAATCACAATTTAGGCGAGGGGCGTGTACTGATTAAGCTCGATCAAAAGAAAATTTGTACTTGGTGCAAAATAAAGTGTTTCAACAAAGCACAAACGACACAGCTCAAAGTGAAAGCAAAGGCGAGTTTGTGAAGCTTCGAACGACCGATTTATCATGATGCGTCGACAGCTGCAGACCACTAATTGAGTAATCAGTGTGATCACAAACGCGCGTAGTAGGCGCGAGTTTGTGACGGCGAAAGCGGAACCAGGCGAGTTTGTGATGCAAATCGAAAACTTGAATTTTTTACATTGCCAATTTTAGCGACTTGGCAAATGCATATTCCGTGGCGACCACCAGAATGTTTGTATATGCAAGGTGCAAGCTTGTACATTTCCCTGGAAACTTTTCTCGACTACTTGAACATGTTAAACTTTCCTTCAAATAAATAAATAAATACGAATCCGCTCTATGTATTTGTTTTATTCGAGTTTGGGCAAAGCTGGAACTGTGCGCGTCGACCTAAACCACAAATAAATTCCTCCAGACGGGTTTAAATTGCAAATAGTTTGTTAAATTTCACATGAAAGAAAGTATCCACAACGGAAGATTTTTTCCGTGATTGTTAGATTAATTGTTGATTGCTGAGCTACTTATTGGAGAAAGTTCCGACTCGCTTTTAATTTCCAACCTCCCAAGAGGCACCTTCAAATTGTTTATTTTTGCGATATCCTGGAAACTAATTAAGAAGTTTCCTTTGAGGGGAAGATTAATGATGAAAAAACAATTTCATAAGTCAATCCGAGCACCTTAAAATGCTAATTATTTATTTAGTCGGCGTAAAAGTGTGCCAAAGGTTGTCGAACAACATGCAGCGAAGAGAAATTGCGACATTAATAATTTTTTAAATGTTGTACAAAGTTGTGCAACCGCAAAATTATTTTTATTGATAAACTTGAAGCTTTCCAATCAGCTGGATATTTCTCAGTCTATATGAAAAACAAACCTTGTAGAGACTTATAAAGCAATTTAGCTTTCTTGTGTAAATAAGAAAATATTGCTGAATTTCTTTCTCAAGCAACTATTCTGCAGGTGTGGATAAATGTGATAAATGCTCCAAGTTTCGTAACTGTATTAAATTTGCAATATTTCATAATTACTGAGGATTATCAAATTGCACAATAACTCGTTTAGTAATATTTAAAAAACAAATAAAACAAGAAAGAATGAACTAATAATAAAAAATTAACCATGTCTATAAAATTTGATAAAATAAAAATGTTTAAATACAACTCGTTCGTTAATGTCAAAGTTCATGTGCAGTAATAGATCCAAATCGACCCTCTACAGCAAATCGATTGGACTTAAATCTGAAATAGAAGTGGCCTCATTAATTTAGAGGGGTGATTTATTGATAACTAATCAATTACAAAGAGTGCTTAATTCCTTTTTTAGAATTTGCGTCTCTAATAGGTCTATTATTGTATTCAATTTGGAGTCGTTTATGGCTGTCTATTAAAGCACTCGTAGTTTAGTAGACATTTTTCATCAATATTTCAGTGTATTATTGTCATTTACACCAAAAAGCTTCCAATATTAATGTTCAAACTCTACTTGTTAACATCTGTTGCAGATGTAGTGCATCCGTTACCTTGAATTACCAATTAATACAAAAATTCCCTAGAGTTTGAAAATTTAATTTTTTTATTTAAAAATTAAAAAAAGGGTGCAAATTCTAAAAAATAACATAAAAAACTCGTTTTATAAGGGCATTGGCGCACTCGTCCCATAGAAAACTCCCCTACGGCTCGTTTTCTACACGCCAAATCAACTTTTATAAAACTCGTTCTTTAATATACTACTATTGTTAAATAGCTTTTATGTAGTGAGAGCTTGAATGAGAGTGTGAGGTCGTTATTAGATAACCAGACATACAACGATTCGAATGACCTTGACTAGCATTACGAACCTCCATAAGAAAATGCGTGGGATTTTGACTTCAGTCAGTAAAGTTCACCTACTGTCGTTGTAAAAGCGACAACTTGTTTGAAAGCAGACACCGAATTCCACAATTCCTGGAATATTTTCGACGAAAGAGTAAATAAATGATTGAAAAGAGTAATTTGTGGAACCTTTACCGTTCTCCTCCAATTTTCATTCCAACAGCAAACAGTAAATTATTTATCGGCGCTTCGATCATTCCCTCATCTAACAATGTCGTTTTCATTCGATCTTTTAGTAATTTATTTAAACAGGTTCAAGGGTTCACCCTGTAGATTCAATTCCCGTCGCGAGCCACTAATTGCCTATAAAAGAGCAGAATTGGATTTGCAGAGCAAATATTTTGCCGAATCAGGAAGAGCCATGTCAAGATCGAAAGATAATCTATAACCAAGTGGGCAAAGCAAACACTTTTAGGTCCGGCAAACTTAAAGACGTGCCGTCCAACAAGACGCCGTCACCGACGATTCACACGGCCTCGACAATCAAGTTATTTCGATTTTACGATGATGAAAAAGTTTGGCGCGATCATTATTAAATCTAATCTATAAATCGTAGAGCTAGGATGGAGCAAAAACGTCGTCGGAGTTGAAAAGAGTGGAAGTTGTGACCGTTTCCTTTAAAGATTAATCTGACGCTCCGTAAATAATAGACGAGTCTCGAGGAACGATGAAAGGAGCATATCCTTGATAAAATTCCACGATTGCATTTTCGCCGGCGAAAGGAAAAACCATAGTGTAGATTTACGGACGGTCCTCCGGAGAGGATTGTTTGTTCTGTAACCCAGTGCCATATACAGGAAGGCGATCAAAAGAGACGACGGCGAGTTAAGCGGTTGAAATGTATATCATGACGCGACGACAAACACGTTGCAGGATAATGAACGGTAAATGGAAAAAAGAGATGAGAACAAATGTGGCAACGTGAATTTTTCAATCGCAAAATTTGAACTTCAGGCAGCAATAAAAAAGAGAAAAATGTAGAGAGGTCTATGTTTATGTATAATCATGTTACGTTATTAAATATGAAAAGAAATAATCTGTACATCAATCTGATATCATTAAGAGTAAAAGTGAGTATTTTTGTGCTAAGCCCAGAGATTGAAGACCGAGGTCAAGTCGAGGTCAACAACTGGGCGAAGCTCAGAAAAATCTTCTACTCTACAGGCTGTCCCAGAAATGCACGGCAAAAGTTTAACCACGAGCTACTGGCTCAAAAAATAAAATTACATTTAATTTTTGAGGTACATTTTTTTTTTATTTCTTTTAGTCTTCTACGTTGTCCCACAACCTCGTAGGTAAAATTTCGGCACATTTTCAAAATACTGTATATACTATTTGATCTTCAAACGGATTACAAAAAAAAAGTCGGAGATGAACTCATTTCTTTTGCTGCAGTAAAATGACAATTTTCAAAATTTAAGGCACCAGTAACAATATTATTAGTACTTGAAGGTTCAATAATATAAGTAAAGTCTACTAAAGTCTAAAGTTTACTTTTTAACCTTGAACGGCCATCTTTCTATTTTTGATTTTGTTTCTATAGAGTTACACAGCTTGAAGATGAAAATCGTTTTTGAAGCAATAAATACAGCTTCCAAAATTTTCAAAGAAAATGTTACAAAATTGCCTCATCAATTTGTTACGAACTCGAAGGAGTTTATCTTTAGATCTGGTGATCTGGGTGTCCATTAATTTCTGGTTCTAGAGCCACCAGTTCCGATCGCAGGAAATCTAAAACCCACATATTTTACTGTTGAAATCAAGAACCACCAAATTGATATCTTCTTAAGAATTTACACCGCACACTAGTACATCTAAAAAACTAATCCCACTCAATTTATTACTTCTCTTCCACCAAAATTCTTTCTTGAGTAAAATACAACAGTTTGCCGGAAATCTTCCCAAAATCTGTCCAAATATTTTTTGTCACTGAAGACAACTGGAAATTGAAGCAACATCGAGGAGTGTAGAAGACCAATCTGGCAAAGTTCCGGACAGTTTCATTTATAAAAATATGTGGATACGACTCCTGAAAAAAGTTCTAAATAATCTACAAGATATTTTTTACTCTTCACTCCACCTTAACGTTAAGTGTCTTTCAACTTTGCAGATTACAAGAATAGAGAATCTCTTCTGACTATTTTTAAATTTTCTGTTTTAACTTCTCTTGATTATTTTTTGATGACAAAACAGAAATATTTTCAAATCTGTTTTTGCTATTTGTTAACACATTGTCATTTTTACACTGTGACAAAGCTTTACGTTTTTATTCACTCCGCTGCATGTGCGTGCGTACAATAAATTACCGTCCAATAATTAGTCCATAAAAGTATCCTCGTCATGTCAATGCTGACTGACCTGTAAAATCACTTGTTCGTGTTTATCAAACCATTTATCTGTACAAAGCATTTGTACCAATAAATCCGCTCACGTTATGTGATAACACCTTTTACCAGACCTTTGTCCGTGAACAACCAATCGAAGGCATCTGCAGCAAGCACCACATTTCCTCTAATGATCTAATTACTTCTGTGAAGTGTCACTGACACTTTGTGAATCGAGTACAAATCAGTAAAGAATAGTTTTTTAAATGTTTTACGAAAGAAATCTTCAAACAGTCAATATTAACGAAGAATCTGTTTCTGTTTACCTTTTTCTATTTTTATTTCTACTTACTGCAATATTCAATGAATTTTTTTGTAATACAAATATGTATTGTAAACCTTAACTTTGATATCCCATTTACTATTCAATTACGTCTTTGATTGTTCTGTTTGTTTATGGCATTTTCATAGTTTGAACAAAAGCATATTTCTTTTTAATGAATTTTTGATTGCTCCTATTGTGAGAGCGATTTTCATTCGTAAACCATTACTGAAAATATGCTTCCATTGTACGTTTTTCGTCAGTGGCCATGAAGCTTTCTTTTAATAAACATATTTCTGCTATATTGTTTTCTAGTTCCTTTATGTAAATAACTACCAGACAAACAAAAAAATTAATCAAGCTCTGGTGAATCTTCCTAAAAGAAATAAATTGTAAATAAGTTTTCAAATTCATATTTCAACAACAATACCAATTTAAATTCTTACAACATCGTTAGTCTGTGTTTATATTGAAAATAGCACCAAACAATACAATATTTTCCTCACTTGCAATCACCTTTCCGGCTCGTTTCCCAAAACTCCACTGGCCGCGTACAACAATACATTAAATTTTCAAATGTATTTTGTTTTCTTTGCACAATGGTTTCCAGTTAATTTTCTTGAAAATACAACAAAACGATAAGAAAATTGTATTTCCAAGTGTATTCACGTTCAGACTCATCAGGAGTGAACCACGTGTTGGATAAAATCTAATCTTATTTAAGGACGACGCTAGAAATCGGAATTTAAATCGATTTGGGCAAAATTATGCCGACCTGAGGGAAATGACCCAAATTCATCTCACTCGTTTAACATGATCGCCGAATATTTCTTTCCAACATTTCTTATAATAATATGTTATTTGTGAGTATTGTGGAGTCGTGCAGCGATGAAGTGTAATGAGAGTAAGAAATGTATAAAATTCAAAATCAAAATTAACCATTGATACTTAATTTTTGGGAGAAGGAACTAACGATAACGTTAGCATTATTAGAAAATGTAAAAATTGTTTGCATGTGTATTTAGAAAAGAAAGAAAACAAAGTAGAAAAGAGGTTCGCAGCAAACACAAAAATGCAACTGTAGTATCATTTGCATTTGTAGAAACAAAATGTGTTAGTGAGCGAAAGTGAATGAACATTTTAAGATAATTATAAATGTTCTGTAAAGTTCAAACAAAAGTAGAATAATTTTTAAATGTATTTTTAGATTTGGAAAATTTACAAAATTACAGGTTCATGGCATTACACAAATCAAATTCGTTAGTCCTTGCGAAAATAACATTTAACCCAACGTTAGGATTTTAAATTTATTTAATTTCTTCAATTTTATTTCCATTTGTTTCTTTTTTGTTGCACTATTATTTTTATATGGAATCAGAAATTTAGATTCGCTTTCAAATTTGTAATCCAACAAAAAATATGTAAATTCAGCCTGATTCTAACAAAATTAAACTTTCAAAATTTAAAATTCCAGTGGAAAAAGAGGAAACATATAAAGTTATACAAATTATGAAATTTTGAAAAAGTGAACGGAATGAGTTAAAATAACAAATTTAACAGAACTGACAGCTCAAGATAAACAAAAATTTGCACTTTGAAGTACTCTTTTACGTCCACGTGTTATCAAATTCAAAGCAAATTATTTTTTCCTATTGCCTATACGAACGTTTCTTTCCATGCATCCTTCTTCTTCTCCATTTTCTTGTCACTTTTCTTTAATCCCCAATTTCACCCCTGTTATTATTCCCCGGCAGCTCTTCCCTTTTTCTTTCTCTTTTTGCCCCTTGACCTTCCCATTTGTACTCTTTCGGTAGCGTCTTTTCAATTTTTTTCCAGCTCCGTTCCTCAACCCATGTTTCTGGTAGACTCACTATCTCAAATTGTCTTACGTAGTCCCAAAATTCTTCTCCTTTTTTTTTTTATCCCGCTACGTTCCAATATAGTACTTTTGCTTCTCCCCTCCCTTTCGCATCTTTTTTCTTGTGTTCCCCTTTGTGTTTTTTTTTTTCGTATTCCATTTCCTTTGTCCATTTTCTTTTTATTCACCTTCTCTTTGTACCTTATCTGGCCGGTTCGTCTTTTCTTCTTCTCTCCTACTTCTAAAAAAATTTCTTCAGTTTCTCCTCTTTCTCATCCCATCTAAACCATTCTCCGTTTATCTGTATCCTATTTTCGCCTTTTTCCAGTATCTCTCTCTCTTCTCTTAACTTAACTTAATCTTTTGTGTTTTCCTTTCTTCGTTTGTCAAATCCTAATCTATATACATCTTCTCACTTTTTCTTTCCTTCATTTTACTCTTATTTAGCATAATGTTCTACTTCTGCTCTTATCTTTATTTATTTTAAATGCTCCTTTTACATTCACTTTCACGCCTATCTCCTTTTATATCCATTTTTCCACCCCCCTCTCTATATTTCCACTTATTCCCCCTATTTCGGTTATTATAACATTATTCTTCCTCTCCCTCTTTTCTCTTTGTTCCATCTTTTCTTCTATCATTTTTATCCTTTTCATTCAATCTGCCTTCTTCGCCTGCCATTTTTCTTCCTTTCCTCCCTCACTGCCGCTAATTCTTTCCTTAGCTCCACACTCTCTTACTGCAGCTAATTCCTTTTTTAGTACTTTGTTCTCCTCTCTTATTCCTGCCGTATCCTCACTTATCTCTCTCATCATGGTTTTCTTTCATTATCCATTTCCTTGGTTTTATTCCCTTCTTCACTTCTATTTGGGGATCTATCATCAGGTTCTGGGAACTAGCTACAAAACTGGTCTTAACAGTTTCTATCACAGGAACAATTCTAAACGTGTTATTGTCAAAAATACTCTTATTTGCACATTCCTACCTATGTAAAATCACTAGCACAATTGAGACAGATGGTACAAAATTATCAACAAAAAAAATTCATCCCAAGCTCAATAAAATTGTTATATTTATTTAGCGCTGGTAAATATTTAATTTAATTTAAGCACGTTCCAGCAATTTAAAATCATTAATTCAATATTGTTTTTCAGTTAAAATTCTTAAATGGTGCAAATTGAAATTTTTGAATATTGCTTTAGCTAACCATTAATTACTGGAAATTATTTTTCAAACAATTGCTATAAATTTTTACGGTGTTATTAAGGATGCCACAGTAAAACACAGTATGTTACATAAAATATTTACGTCAGATAAATTTTATGTGAATTACATTTAACTATATTCCACCCTATTCATAATTAACTAACGATTCAAATCACAATTTTATGAAAGCATTTTTTAAAATTTAATTGCAATACACTATTACAATTTGATTGTTAATATATATCTATTACTCGCCAACGAAAAATAAAGCTACAGTGCTGAATGTTTCCCAAAAGCGTTGCTCAATCACTCAAAAATAAAAATTCAAAGAGTTTGAATGGCAATCTTGAGTTTCACAAAGTTTTGTAACTCCGTTCTTTCAGAGGGATGCAATATTTTTTTAACGAGTGTAAATTAAATAATATGTGGAAAGAAAAATGTATAAGGCGAATATTTTTACTTAATAAAATTAAAAATAAAACACACTGTTGCAAATGAATTATTACCTAGTTTGTATGCACTTATTACCATAAACCCCAGATATGAACTGCGCTGTATAAAAATGAATGAAAAATGAAATACTATCAAAGAAGTGCATTCAACGGCGTGCAATGGAAAAAAATAAATATGTTTGTGCATTCATGTCTACACTTGTCTCCACTTTAACCTGACAGTAATATCCGTAATAATAGATTCATCCGGCCTGAATGCCGCGTCACGGATGCGTGGAATCAGTTCGATTCGAGCGTGCCTAATTGTGCAAAATTGCTTCACGTGTCAATAAATAAAGTAAGAAGCACTGTAAAGCCCTCGTAATTTATGCGTGACAAGACAAAACAAGCACACGCTTCCGTTAACAAACTTCCCCTGACTTATCGCATAAATCTTGCTAATAAGTCTGGAGACGTTTGTCTGGAATTTTCGAAATTATTGCCTTGACGAGGAAGACACATCGATCCCGACAAATTCCTCACTAAATATAATAAAATGGCTGCCTGAACAGATTCCGAACGAATTCATTTCATTCTTGGCGAGTTATACCCGTCGCTACCTTTCACCAAATCACTTTTATTAATATGCTTTCGATAAACAAGTGCTTGGGGGTGAAATTAAATTTCCTGCAGAACTGAACAAATAGCTGGAAGACAAACGCACAAGATTCGATACTAGAATTATGGTCCTTAGGATGTCGAGCTTGTCTCGCAGGGTGCATGCGCTTCCTGCAAAACAGCAAGCTCCAAAGTGGAAGTGATTGCGATTTGCAGGATTTTTGCAGTCATTACGCACCCCTCGGAATGCCAAAACATTTGTTCAAATGATCTTGAACTCTGCTCAAGTGTAACAACTTTCATCTAGAAGCTCAGATCAAGAAGAACTAAACTGCTGCAACATTAAAATATTTTAGTTGGTTTCTTGTTGCTATTTTTTTCAAGATCCTATTTACGAGACATCCGTTTCTTGTCTCGTTGCCTCTGGATCTTGCCCCTTCCCCGCCGCCCCCAATCAATATCGAACAGCTCCGGCATTTGTTTATCATTGTATTGTCACCGCAAAACGGGTCCGATCAAATTCCTCCCAATCAAGGGTTCACCGCGTCAATCTTCCGCCATCAGCCTCTTCGCCACCTCAACTTATTGAATTCTTTCTTGGAGTGGAGGGAGCTCCTCACCATTTACCTCGGACCTGAGTCACGTGCACTGTTACATCCAGGACCTAGCTGAAACGTGACGTTTCCTTAAAGTGCGCTATATTCCGAATCTCCTAGTCCAGGATTCAGCTTGTCTTTTAAATTCCGCCGTCTTAATGAAGTCTGCCGTCGACAAAGTAATGCCATTGGTATTCGGACACGTTTCCATTTGCGACAAAAAATCATCTCGCTTTACACTTAAATAAATAAACGGCACAGTTGAATTTTTCTTTTCACACACTTGCTCTGACGAATCCGCTTTGCGTCATTATTTTAACGGAATTAAAGGGTTGCAAAGTCGCCCCACCGGAATTTAATGGATTGTAAACGTGTCGGCGCATTTTCGCAAAAATTATCTCGTTTTTATAACAAGTAAGGGTGTCGTCGAGACTAAAATATTGTGATCGAGAATCTGTCAAGGTCAAGTTGGTAGGAATTAAACGAAGCGGTGGGCGGAGTTTGTCGAGGTTAGCGGGCGGGGTTTAAGAGATCACGAGGTGTGGCTTGTCGAGGTCAAAGCAAGAAGTTGGGGAGAGGGGGTGCAGTGCCACTTTTCATACATCTACATACAATAACTTGAGAGGACGGTACAATTAAGAAAAAATACTCTTCTTTTCTCCTAGTTGCACAATTCTTTCGCGACATCAAAGAAATTTGTGCGGTCTGTCACTGAATGGTGAATAAGCGATTATTCACCTCTACGTATGTATCCATTGATGGCCAATGTGCAATTTACGGATATGCACACAGTCCGATATCCATACTTTAGTAACTATCTGCCAACAAAGGGATTCTGGCATCATACATCCACAGACCATCACATCATTTGCTCCAATCATTTATCTATTTGTCTGAAGTCAGTTGTATTAAATTATGCATCAAGGCGAGTGTTACATTTTATCGATTGTTTCAATATCCTGTGGAATCTAAAAAACTTTCAGAGGACACGTCTAGGTTTGATTTAGATTTAGATCTGTCTCCTATTTAGGTTCGTTAGCACCATGCAAAAATGCAACAAGACAAGTGGAATGGATGCTGCAGACAACTGTTCAATTATAAGAAACGAAACTCTTATTTTTCAGTTATTTGCAGACTTGTCTTCGTCTCTTTAGGAGTTTCCCAGCTGACTTTACTTCCCGATTTGTAATCTTAGAGTCATGTCTGATCGAAGTTTTCTGTCTGAAATTTAATTTGATGATGAAACTTGCAGAACTGAGAGAACAAAAATCGTGGATTTAATCTACGTAAGTAAATAATGGTGAGTCACTAGTCATCAGGCTAATTAGGAAGCTAACGTCGTTATGACGGAAGATTCTCGTCATGTGTGCCGCCTCCGAGGTTGGCACCAGGTGCAGCTCGACTCGATTACGTCACAGCTCACGAATTCTCCACTCCAAATTAAAAAGGAATTTCGTAAAAACGCGAGACGAGACGAGCCAATTGAATAAACATGTATACGTGACAAATGTATTTTCCATGTTTTCGCTGCTGGAATTGAAGGATGATATTTTGCATCTCAACTAAAGCGATAGGTCTCCAAATAGTTTCATTCCGTCGCTGCGGAACGTAGGCGATAAGGACACGTGTAGATATCTTTTGTCGTCCTTCTCGTATCCTTAAATATATTCCCACCGAGATTATTTTTCTTCGAGTGAGCTTCGCACTATTGCAGCTTATTAGTTTCGTGCGAGTTTGTTTTAGCTGTTGACAACGCCGGAACGTTTCTGGGTGGTGTTGTTTATGGACCGGCACTCACTATTTCTGTATTACATGGCACTTCCACCATCTGAGATGGAGAATTTTATGAATTACTTACGCTGCAAGGGTGTTGGATTCACTTTGGGAAGTAATAAATTTCGAAGCGATACAATTTTCAACAGAAGCTCGCTCAAGAATGTCGATGTAAATTATTAACAAGTCCATTTTAAACCATCTGATAACAATAATTTGGATGGCAAAAACCTTAGAAATCGGTTTAAAGGAAGCGGTAGGCGGAGCTGCTCGAGGTCGGTGGGTGGAGTTTGAAAGACAAGTGGGTGGGGCGACAACAGTGGTGGGAGTGCAGTAGCCGCTTCTCCTACTTTTAGTGCGGAGAAAATACTACGTTTACTTCTCTGAGACAAAACAAAAAAATCAAAAAACGATTCATAAACTTTTCTCTTATAGAACAACTACCCACAAACTTATTTAAACATTTAACAACATCCATTTCCCTGCTCCAATCGTTTGCAAACAAAACTCGAACTTCATAAACAAAACACACTTCGGAAATGTGTCTGGACCTGTTCCAGATACCCAGACCACAATCTCATCAATAGATGTTCTGATCATAGCAACACACAGATCTCCCCTTCATATTTATTTCCACTTTAATCAAAATTTGATAACAGTCCTATTCTGAATAATGCAAGTTCGCGGTTGCCAAGATTCCTGAAAGCACTCTAAATTATGGATTACACTTTTTCGGTTTGCCTACGAAGACTGTCCTAGAATAGTTATTATTGTATCAAGGCCAAAAAGTGCATCGTTTTTGTTCGAGTCTGAGTTTTCTAGTCGAGGCGGAGCCGAGACTTGAAAACAGGCGAGGACAAAAGGGACTTTTTGGCCGAGGTGCACATTACATTTTTTAGGCAACCGCACCAACTACAAAGCAAAAGACATTCTTGAAAAAATTACAAATTTATTATAGTAATACATTTTAACTACAAACAAGAAGAAAATAAGTAAACACCAAATCGTAATCGTAAGTAATCGCCAAATAACCACTACCAGAATAAACGATACCACACTTGCAAATAAAACAATTTAGTTAGGTAAATTTAACTGTCAAATATTCGTTGATTTTCAGTCGGTTTCGTTGTTAACTTACTAAATAGACCAACAAATGGCGCCACGGTCCATGCCGGTTTTGTCAGTTTCGTTGTTAACTTACTAACTAGACCAACAGATGGCACCACGGTCCACGCCTTGAAAAGTGCGTCCGAAAAAGTGCGTACGAAAAAGAGTTACTTCTTGTCCGCATGGGAGTACGTAAAATTCCTTTTTCATTAAGGGTGCCTAAAAAACTCTTTATGTCTTCAAGAACATTTTACTCAAATGTGTGATTCATTACTGTTAACAAATAGAAAGAAGCAGTGAACAGTAATGGATGTAATTTTGGAGAGGCAATAATAAATACATAAGTTGCAAAAGGTTGTATATAATTTAAATTACAACGGTCAGAAGTTCTACCAAACATATTTCGATTTAGCTTAACTGGTGCAGTATTATTGCAACTGGTAATAACATAATAATGCACTTAGTGTGAAAATAACAAAGATGTAAATGTCGTTGTTAGGCAAATATGTAAAGCGGTAGTTAATTAACTTTACAATGTATTAAACAAAGACATGTATAATGTATCGTTGTTTAACAATAAGACAGTGTCGCTCTAGCTGACTGTAAAGTGTACAGTTATTAATGGTCACATGTGATCGTCTGTAAACTGAATAGTGTAATAAATAACGTGTATGAAATTACTTAATTATGTTGTAATGAAAGGAATTTTGCAAATGACTAAAATAAAATCTTTTAATAAAAAAAAATCTACTGCGGTGCGCGTGTGGCGTGGCATCAGCTAATGTCTTTCGGATGTAGACGATGTGAGAATTTTTACTTTTCGTAGAAGGCATTTTCTTACGGGTTTTAAGCAATCCTCAGGCGAATTCACAAAATGAAGGAGTCCTCTCCTGACCATAACAAGCTGCAAACCGTGCGCCACCCTCGAATCGTGACTAATTATCCGCTGATCCGTTCCGATTCCTGGCATGAAATCTGTCAATGGTTTGCATTTCAGGCACGCGAGGACTGCGAGATGTCCGTATCAACGTACCCTCGGCAGTAGTTCGTGGCGACGACGCCATCTTGGAATGTTACTACGACCTGGAGGGCGACCAGCTGTATGCGGTCAAATGGTATCTAGGCATAACTGAATTCTACCGCTACACCCCCAAAGAGATCCCCCCCATCAAGCAGTTCCCGACGCAGAACGGTCTGACGGTTCGCGAATCCGCCTCCAACGCCACGTGCGTGGTCCTCGAACACGTCCCCAGGAGCATCAGCGGTCGCTACAGCTGCGAGGTGTCGGCGGACGCGCCGAGCTTCTTCACCTCCATGCAGACGGCTTACCTCCAGGTAACCAACTGTTAACTGTCTTGCGCGACAAGACTCTTTGAGAGAGATGTGTTGCTCGTGTTCCAGGTGGTGGATTTGCCACCGAACGATCCGTACATCAGTGGTATGAAAACGCGCTATCATCACGGGGAAATACTCAAGGCTAATTGCACGTCAGAGCATTCCAATCCTGCGGCTAATCTCACCTGGTACATTAATGGAATGCCAGCGGAGCAAAATCATGTGAGGAACTTTCGACAGAAATCTGCTGATGGACAGCATTACACGTAAGTGGCGTTTTGATAAACAGAGGGGACTGTCAGGTTGACAACTTGTCGAGGATATCACGTAGATACATCATGTGTCTATCGGGAATAAAAATAACACGCGTGTCAATGGAATAAAAAATTTGAGGCCAAAGCAATTTATAATCAATCAAAAGAATCTGGCGCCGAATGTATGGGAAAGTACGTAATAATAATCGGAAGTATCTACGACAAAGAAAAAGTGGTTGCTGAAAGAATATGTAGAGGGTAAATTGTTCGGGTTCTAGCCCAAAACACCGTGTTTTTCTTTATGGAGGTTTGTTTTCCAGTTCAAGGTCATCCGTCTGACTTTTGAGAATTTGGTGACATTTTTAATGATTTTTAAACCGATTTAAATTGTCTTCACAGTGATAACTCGTTTCATCGGTTTTCTGTTAACTGTTATAAACGATTCGAAATCAGTTTGAAAGTCACTACAATGTGGCCAAGGAATGAATTGGAGAATTTTTCCTTATTAAGTAATGTAACTTATTAAGCACATATTTTTAATCAACTGAATAAGTTGATGGGTGCAAGAGAAATGCCCTGAGAGTGATATATGATATCAACAATTCTCCAAATTGGTCAAAAGTCATCTAGAAGAAGTTCAAATAAACATTGATTATCACTTTCTAACTTAGATAAAGAGATGGATAACTGGATAAAAGATAAGGATCAAAGATTTCTCCTTTAAATCTTTTACGCTCTCTGTGAACTTGATTTTACAAGAAGAGAAAGTTCTTGGTGGTGCAGTTCGTTTGTATATTCATAACGGAGTATTGATTTGCTTTTGAACAAATTCTTTCCTGTGAAAGAATAATATACTCCCACTCATGGAGAAACTATGTGGATTTATCTGCAGTTCTTTTCTTTTTAGATAGGAGAAAATTCACTTCACTTAGCTGAAACCTATCTTGGTTTACGTATATTTTGAATCTATTCCATCTGACTTTTGTGCAAAAATGCCATTGCAGACCTCATATTAGAATATTTTATCATATATCATCATTTTTATAGTTTATTTGTGCTCCAAAAGAAACTCTTCATTTTGACAGGGTAATTTTGAAGAAACTAAGTTATTAATTAGAGCGTTCACTCCGTAATGATATCCTTTTTTTAAAGTAAAATTCACAAGTCTAGAAGAATTTTCCTAATTGTATATTTTTTGTTTTTGAAATTGTTGGAATATAAAACTAGATGTTTTTCAGAAATGTTGTGGCTGAAAGAATCCTCCTTTGTATATAATCTTGCCAAAGAATTTCAAAAGGCTGCAAATGTAAGTAGAAAGAAATATGTAGTTATTTTCAGTAAGAGTGAGGAAGGTAAAGCTTTCGTTCAAAAGCCAAGTACAAATGTTGCTAAGAAATCAAAACTACGTTATCAGAAAGAATAGGAAAAATTTACGAGTGAATGAAAACCAGTGAGTGAAAGACAGTGAGCGAAAAATGATGAGCGAAAGTGAAGTGAAGGAAAGAGAAACCTTCACACACTGGTAACTATAACTACGGATACAGACTCACTTTCTCAGGAGGTATCGAACAAAAAAATCTTGTTTTCAATTTGGTCTTAGCTTTTTCAGTACAAAGAAAAAACCGTAGAGTTTAAGTCTGTAAAATATTTGTAAAAAAAAAATATTCTTTACATTTATTTTTTATACTTTTCAATAGTTCAGTCTTAAAATTAGAAAAATTGAAGATTTTTTACTTTCTTCAAAATATGACAGGTGATTGTTAAAGTAGCAGCAGCATTTAAAAAAATTAAGCCAGTTCCATTTTAATTTAATTTTCTTAAGGAATATGTGGAAAATTTTCATATGAAAACGAAAGTTATCCCTTAATTCTTTTCACAAGTCAGAACCACCTAACCAGGTTATGAGGGAAAATTAAACGAATTCTTTGGCTGAAATAACCAATACATTTTTTTAACTATCTGATTGTCACAATCATTTATTTTTTACCTCAATGACCATTTACCATAATTAAATGCGCACACATAAACATATTTTTGACATATTACTGTTTATATCTTTCCCTATCAGATTAATTATTATTAAACCTTATAAACCAAATTGATTCTCTTCCTGACAAATTAAGTATCCAACTATCAATTGTCCATAATGATCATGGTTGACACAAATGGCATCAAACAATATTCCTATAATTTTATGAACATTTTAATTGTGAACGTCGTTTATTCAAGATTTCTACAAAATAAATTAGCCAAGGACATATTTCCTGCAAGCATTACCCTAACCAGTGCATCAAATTGCAAGCGCGTTGCATCTGTTGCATAAAAACTCACCCAACAAAATATACACAACACAATTTGTTTCAGGGAATTACTTACAATTTCCAGTTGCAAATTCACATATTATACTTTTCGATATCGTGATTTCAGCTAGTCTGCAATAATGCTCTCTCTCTCTCTCTGAAATCTATAACTATAAAGTTTGAAATCGCGCTCGTATTGTTACAATATTACGTTGAATTATGACGTGACTTCACTTTGTAAAGGTTCTCAGCTTACGATTGTTTATTAGATATTAATCGAGCAGTCACTGATATTCAATATTTGAAACACCAATCTACGTTTAACAATTGCTCTAATTATCACTGCTGTTGTTACCTGAAAATGATTAATGAAGATTTCCGAAAATTTCGAGTCTCTCACAGCAATAAAAATAGTTTGACAATAAAATTTGTTTTTGTTCAGAGGTTAAGTCCAATGATAAAATTCTCCCGGCACATCCACCATTTTTAAGCAACTCTCTCGCAACAAATAAAAAGAGTAAATAATAACTCATTCATTTTAACTCCATCTGTAATTAAATCGCGATAAACTAGACGGTAGATTTGATTTTTTCGATAATAATTTCGTCACGACAGCTCCACTCTCATTTTCTTTATAAAGACATGAACGTTATAAACTTGAGTCCCTCGGTGATGGCAGTTTTCACGTTTTTGCGAGCTCCGATATTAAATCACAGGAAAATTGAATTGAGGTTATTACGTCAATTGGGTGTAGTTTGTGAGGAATTTCTGATATGTGAAGCTGCTTCCAACCTTCTTTACTACCCCAGAATGGGATTACACTGACACGTGAATTGTTAAAAAATTGAATCACCTGTCTAACCTCAGGCCTACCACTAAATTACACTAAATCTCTCACCTGGAATTCTACAAAAACGTCGTCATTTTTGTCAAGTTACTAAAATAAAACGTGTTCTGGTAAGAGCGACAGGGAATGAATTGATTTTGTAAGGAAGTGGATGAATGTAAATTATTTTCGGCTGATCATGTTAGTGACGCTGACAACGGAGATAAAAATGGCATTTTCCAGAGCGCCAATAAAAAGTCCGTCTGTCTGCACTTGTAAATTGAAACATTCACAGTGTGCAGATTGTATTGACATGGAGTCAAGCTCGGATTGCTTATTTTCGGTGAAAATAAGTTTGACATACAACGTGCGATGGTTTTATTCTCCAACTGTCATTTAGAACTTGAATTATCGCGTTTGAGAGAATCCATTCTTGCACATATTCATATTTCTAACAATTTCTATAAGGAATGTAGTACGACTTTTAAGGGTTCTTGTGCCGACAAAGACATCGAGAACATAAAATTTACAACTGACAAAAATGTCCGGTTCTTAAATGAACGTTTCTTAAAACATTTCCTTGAAATTATTTAAAAAAATTAAAATTCTTAATCCGACGAACCTATTCGGACCACTACAATATACAGGGTTATTCACGAGAGGGGTAATTTAAAAGAAATAACACATTTGATTTAGTAGTTACTGCTATTGGTATTGTTGGTTGCGGCAAAATAAAAATTCAGAAGTACCCCTCTCATGAATAACCCTGTAGAGGATGCAAAAATAGTGGAGCCGTTGGGATATTTTTTCTATACATTTAGAGGTATCTTCCATGTGGTTTAAGTTATATTAAATCGGATAACAGTATCTTCTGGACTTAAATATAACGAATCAAATGGAGAAAACTGTACAGCTCTACTGGTTGAGGAAATTGCATTTATGTAGCTTACCAAAATGGCGGAGACGCCAGGAAATTTTTTTGATGAAGATCACGATATTTTCTCACAGTTTGAACTAGAACTAGACAAAAAATATGTTTCATGAATTTGGTAAGACACATCGAATGCGAAAACCACATGATTCTATTTTTAAGACCGCCTAAGAAAGTTGGATCTTTTTGGTCCGCTAAATTGATGGTTTTATTTTTTTCGATAAAAATATAGATATCTTCCTGTCGATCCGAGCTAGATCAAATCTGAACTGCGTTTAATAGATTTAATTATGGGCAACAAGTCGCAAAAAATTGCTTGATTGTGTCTCCAACACCTGTCGAGAAAGGAGCAGTTATATAGTTAGCAAAAATATTGCTTCGATGAACATAAACATTTCTTCCTTATTTTTTAAATAAGATCACATCTGAGCACCACATTTTATAGAGTAAATTATGAAGAATCAAATTCAAGAAACCTGATGAGTGATGACTGTACCACCAACACCGGTTGAGATGCTGCAAGATAGGACGGAGATGCTATGAAATTTTTTCTATAGGAAAAACAATAATTTTATTGTTGTTTGAGGCACATTCCGTCTGAAAATTGTACTTTTTAGACATAATCGTGGTAAATCAAACCCAGAAAACCTTATGATGCTATCTCCAACATCGATTGAGAAAACTGCATTTATATTGCTTTCAGAAATGGTGGGGACCCTTAGCCTTAGTTTTCAATAAAAATTACGATAACTCCCTTACAATTTAAATGAGAAATACATTGTACTTCATACAGTGAGTATTTTTTAAGACTGGCCATAGGGTTTTACACGCTAATTTTTCAACCCCCCGTTAACTTTTGTTCTGATGAAAATATTCAAACCATTTTTGGAAGAAAGTTGGAAGATTTTTCAAACTATCGGATAGATTACAATTCAATATCCCAAACTGTTAAAAAAGTTGTGAAAAAAATATTTTTCTCCCTACCGGTTAGAAATGTAGGCTGTGCATACCTCATTTGAAGTGAGAAAATTCAACTTTCTCGCTAAGGTAAGAAAGTTAATCATGAAATGTTTATGGTAAAACTGTACCAAAATACAAATGTCAAAAGTGTCAAAAGTGAAATAAGTTATTGATAAATGAAAGCCAATTCAACGAAGTAAGTTGGTAGGTCAATCATATAATCTGGAAAATAAACAGATAAGCTAGGTAGGTAGATTACTTTACCCTGTTTATATCAAATTTTCGAACAAACCTCAAATCTTCAAATGCGATGACAAGTTAATTAAACAAATAACACAGCCTACTATTCAATTCTCAAAATTTTCGTTTTAATCACGAATATAACCATCTTTTTTTACTTTTTTCAATAAAGTTGTGCCGGTAGGGAAAAAAATTGTATTCAAACCTTGTTAAGAAAGTGTCCTTGCAGACCTTAGGCACTTACAAACCTCGTCTACGACTCGGTTTATAATCTTTGCCTGCGGTCTGAAAGAAACCACTTTCTTACCTTGGTTTGAAATATACTATTTTAGCGCGCCGAAAGCGTCCAAAAGTGGAAATCGTCATGTGCTGGTTGAGCCGACAATGGCGCTACTCTGGCGGCCGCTCGACGTACTATTATTTCGGCGCCCTGAAAATATTTTTTTCACAACTTTTTCGACAGTTTGGGATTTTGAATTGCAATCTATCCGATAGTTTAAAAAATCTTTCAACTTTATTCCAAAAATGTTTTGAATATTTTCATCGGAACAAAAGTTAACAGGGGGTTGAAAAATTAGCATGTAAAACCCTATGGCCAGTCTTAAAAAAAACTCACTGTAGACTTAGTAACGACGAATCTAACGGAAAGAACCACATGATTTAATGTCTAAGACTAGTTTAGACAACTGCATTTGTGACTCCAAGTGGTGCTTTGAGTCAGGTGAAATCTGAAAGTGGCATTTAATGGCGTTAGTTAAAAGTAATGAATTGTAAAAAACCAATTGATTCTATTTTTAACAACAAGAGAGAAATAGCTTGCAAAAATGGCGGAGGCGCCAGGATATTTCTTCAATGATATAAAAAATATCTTACTTGTAGTTTAAGTAAGATTAAATTGGTTAACTGCATTTCGCAGCGTAAATTATGATAAATGGAATGAAAAAAACGGTATTACATTATCTCCAACATCAGTTTAGAAATTTCATTTTTATGTTCTGCTGAAATGGCGGAGGCGCCAAGAAATGATTTTTTTTTTTGTAGTTTGAGCTTTATCCGATGAGTTATTTTGCGTTTATCTTCAATATAGTGTGGTAACATAATACTAACGGGTGGTTGGTCTGAACCGATTGTTCTTTAAACCACCACAATTAATTATATTGGTTTCTCCATGATAATCCCAAATACGTATATTACATATTTGCTTCTAAAATAGTAATTATTTTATAAAGTAACTTTAAATTATTGTTGGTTTTACAGTTTGGGGAACGTTATTCTACATTTTAGTACAGTTTCATTTAATAAAGTTTTCCTCAATTTGCTACACAAATGTAGAAATGAGAAATGAATTTTTGACAAAATAATCCATTATCACTTTCACCACTCATTTTGAAAATAATCGCAAAAGAACTCTAATAATGTTTATGCTTCAACATTCGTCTTTTGAAGTCCTACTAATGATTTTTTTTCTTAATAATTTCATTTTGCAAAGACGATGATGTTACTAAAAATAAAGTAAGTTATACGAGTACATAAAATAGTTTCTTTACGAGTGAGATTGTACAGGGTCATTGTGCTGTCGTAGTTGTCGTTGAAAACCCATACAAATTTTGGATGTGCCCCAAGCCTCGCAACGTTAGACAAACTAGTAGACAGATTTCTACTACCGCCAAGAGCGCCACCTATCGGCGATACTAGTCTCACCCATGTTATGAAGCTTGTGGCACATTCAACTAAGCCACCGACGCCTACGACGATGGTACAATATTTTAAAGTGTGTCTATCGATGTTTTGAAACGACTTTTTAAACACTCGTTAACATTTTGGGTCGTTTATGGTCTCATTACTAGGGGATTATTTACCTATCCTGTAACAAAAACTCTCGATGGTACCTGCGGATTATTGAGGATCGGTTACTCACCACTTTTACGATAATCTTTGTTAGCGGGCAATAAACCACTGAAGGAAGCAAAAGGTCGTTTTAAAATATCGATAGACGCATTTTATAATAACCCTGTACATATTGCTGCCGTGCGTGAAAACTTCCTACTTTAAAAAAAAAATTGTGTATCATAGACATATTGAATAAATGACTCTTATATTTTTCACAACCACCAATCTCTTTTTTTGAAGCAAACTAATTTACCGCTTCCTCCTCCGATTTTCGTACTATTCATTTTACTTTTTCTTGATGTCTCGTGATTTGAATGTACTTTCAGAGTGCACTCCATTATTGGATAGAAAAATCCAGCTTCAGATAAACTAATTTTTCAAGCAAAAGTTGGTTTCTAGAGCAGCAGGAGCGCGCTAATTAGTACAAATAATGAACAAGTTTTACGTTCAACACAAAACTAGCATATCGAAGTATCCATGATTCCAACGGTGATGTTGATCCGGTCATGAGAATCCATTTTTTCTTGTCCACTTCACCGCAATAACAAATGTATCATAAAATGGTGAATACTTGTTTGTAAATGGAGCGAGTATAAAGATTCTCATATTGTGTTTCCTTCGTTGTCCGTTTGCCCTCACCAAACAATAACAACGAATTCGCTCCATTTATCTTTCCTTCTCTCTAAAGCGCAATTATTTTATCTATAACAATAGTACGCCACAATGGGAACAAATAAACTTTATTCCTACTTCATAATTATAACGGATCCTTGAAATAACTCAAACTTAAGGTTTTTATCAAAATGTCGTTCGCAACAGCAGAATTACAATTTTAACAAAATTCTTAAACACGCTCTTTCCATTGATTCCCTTTTATTCCATCACCAACATCTCCACAATTACCAGTTGGTAATGATGGATATGCAATCCGTTGTCTTTCCTGTGTTCAAAGAACTTACGCCCCAATTGTATTCTATCCGAACTAGTCTAGAAACCTAGACAAAATCTACTGAATGGATAAAGCTCTACAACAAAAACGGTTATTCCTCGGGCAATGTGCTGCGTCAGACGCAGAATCACATCGTTCGCAGTGGCTTCGCCAATATTACATAGCTCCATCATGTTGTAGAATTGTTGTTTTTTATGAAAAAGGTAATGCTGCTAAACAGATGTTTCCTCCAGGTCTACACCTCCGACAAGACGTCTATTCAATTTCAGCGTAAATTAAAATGTCTGTCGAGAAATCCACAATCTAAATACAATTCCACGACCCAAATTCGTGCTTTAAATAATTCCATATTGTTTTAATTGTGCTGTAGCTTATTTGATGCAATTGGGGTAGTTCTCTTGTGCCCTGCCTCTGTAAAAAAATATTTTCCGGGATCATTAAACTAGTCAAAGATCACCCTATTGCAGATATCAAAATTTATGTGTAAGAGATCCAAAGCACCTCGCGAAATTTTCCAGCTTCGCATGATTTACAGATACATACAGCTTGGTAATAATTAAGAAACAAAAATTCGCATATTGTCTAGATACTATAAAGACATTTCTGTTATGTCAGTTGGAAGTCATTTCCAAGCAATTTAGATTTTTAGCAGCGGAAGGCTCCGAGGCCTACCTGGAATGTCGGGAACTATATGGCATGAACGATAACGAGTGATTGGAGAGACTGTGATGAAGAAGCGTTAGTGCAAGACTGTCAATTTCAGTTTAATTTTCTCTAATGACAAGTTAATGTAGATTTAGTGTAAATTACAAATCAGTCATAAATTAATTTTTAATGTTTTCTACAAGTTTCTTTAAATCGTCAGGCTAAAGTCAGAGTAAACGCTACAATATATTATTTTTTGAACTTAGTACCTACAAAATGACATTTCGCGACCGCATAGTAGTGCGCGAAATCGATGTTCGCGCACTAGTGCAAACGCTTTTTGGATGATTTTGAAGCACTAGTGCCGAACGTCGATTTGCAAGCGCATCGACAAGCGCCATCGTATTCACAAAAGGTATACGACAAATCAGACATAATGTTCGTTTCAAAAAATTTTGCACGAACTTCGAAGCGAGAAGACGTATTCGTCGCTCGTGCCTCAAATTATGCGCTCATGCGCGAAAAATATCTTCTCGCACTCATTTCGTAAATAACTATTTCCTCACATCATTATCATTCAGATTGACGTCTTCCATCACTGCTGTTGTATTCATCAGAACTCTTCTTCACCGCACTTGAAAAATTTCAATAATTCCGAAGCTCTGCACTGCACCTCGAGCGTCTACAAATTCGCACCTTCTTCTTTGTGCCACCTTCGGTGCGCATTTAAAAATCGCATCGCTATTAGCAGCGAAGAACCAGACACGATATAAAAGGTTAATCACGACAAAACCCCTCTCTTTCGTGCGGATGAAAGACTGAAGCAACGAATATCGGAAACAATAACGGCATTACGTTGCACGTTTCCAACACAGCAACCAATTTGCAGAACGTCGTCGAAACAGCGGCAACAACAGTACACTAGCAATTAATCTAATCCCGATATGGCAAGGAAAAACACATGTGAGAAGAGATTTCATTAGCGGCTTCTGCAGGGGCCCAATTACCGCAACCGCGGAATAAATCCGTTCGTTAGTCGTAGCGAAAACGAAATTTAAACGTCCCGTCGATTTGTAGAGCGCCTCGACGCCTCCCGCATACCAAATGTACCGAGTGCGTTTGTTTTTTTCCAGGGCCGTTTCGATGCTGAGGATGAGGATTACAAAGCAGTCGTTCTTGAGGCACCGGCTGAAAATACGGTGCGTGGCGAATATGTACGGGATCTACTACAAGAGCCACGAGAAGAGCGTCGAACCGGAGAAAAAGAGACACCACCATTACGTGGCTACCACCACCAACCCGCTGCTACAATGGGAGCTGACCGAAGACTCTGAATCGGTTCCGAAAGTAAGATGTAAGTGCTCTCATATTAAATTACTTCGAAAAAGACAAATGGGAGGTCCTGGGATGTACTCGCGTATTGAAAGCTTGGCACGAGAGAAGAATAAAAAAATATTACCAATAACAGAAAATATTGTGTTTGTATTATACAGGGTCATTATAAATTATTGTAATCGAAGCAAGCCATGCCCATGTTATGAAATTTTTGCCGCTCTTTACAAACATAACTCTAGTGTGGCGTAAACTGTCAATTGTGTGAACGGTGTGTATTCACTAATTCATATAATTTTGATCATTTCCATATGGAGCGGCAACCATAAATTTTACATTCACTTTTCATACCAACTTGGACTACAATCATTTACAATGACTCTGTATATTTACGTCTTATACCGTGGGATCAACAATTATTTAGATCAAAGAAGGCGTTGAAATCTCGGCCGTATGTCGACGGGGATTCCCTTTACAATGTAAATTTGGAAATTTTTGCCGAAACTCGGCCAAACCGGCAACAGCGCTCTATGTCCATTCTTCGTCATTGAAAACACCATTACGAAAGTATGATTAATTTTTTATGTCCTGAAGTGAAAACCATTTTTACGTTAAAATTTGAACCATAGTGACAGTTGTTTGACGTTTATTAACTGAGTTAGCAAAGATACGAAAAATCTGACAATGCCAAAGCCATAGCCGCCCCTTATTTAACTAATTGTTGATCGCTCCGTATAATACTAAAAAAAATTCCAACTACTTCCTCTGGCGTTCTACGCAGCATGTCTGTCAGAAAAATCAACATCCAAGGCTATCGCGCAATGCCTGTTACTTTCAAAATGTCTAAAAATGTATTATGTAAATACCGTCAAGTAAGACACAAAAACCAGCTTGCATCTAGTTAGGAATAAAAACTAACAATTTTTCTTCAATCATTCACATTTTTTTCTGCCTATACTTAAAAATGGATATAAGAATCGCTTATTTCTTTTAAAAAATGGTTTCACTGAATTTGATACATCTACGAGAGAAGCTTATATATTCTTTCAATGACACTTACTAGTACAATATTTACTGCAAAAAACTGCAATTCTTTATCTGCACTATTATTTATAAACGTTGTAAATTTATGTTGCAAAAATGGTGCAGGCGCCAAGATATTTTTTCGAATAAAATTCTAATATTTCCTTTACGATTTGGATTAGAACTAACTAAGAATAGTAGTTTTCTAGATTTGGTGATGAGGAATCGAAAAAGAAACCCACATCACTCTCCCTCTAATGCTGATTGAAAAAATTGCGTTTTTGTGGGTTGGTAAATTGATGGATTTTATTAATTCAATATAAATGACGGTATCTCGGTCACGATTGGAGCTAGATTTAATCTGAAAACTGTGTTTTGTAGACTTAGTTATGAACAATGGAATTCAAAAAACCGCTAGATTCAATTTCCAACACCGAACTCAGAAACAAAAACCATTATATTGTTTGCAAAAATGGAGGAGGCGCCAGGATATTTTTGCAATGTAAATCTGGATATCTCGCTTACATTTTAACCTAGAACTAAATAAAGAATTATGTTTTCTAGAGATAGCAATAACGAATCGAAAAGAAAAACCAGATATGTCTAAGACCGGTTGAGAAAATTGCATTTTTGTGGTTCACTAAATTAATGATTTTTATTTATTCCATAAAATTTTCTCATGTACAATTCGAACTAGAAGTACATGGAAAATTGTGTTTTTTAGCTTAATTAATGATAATGACGGATAGAATACAAAAATAACTAATCATAATAATTAGTTGAGAAAAATACATTTGTGTCTCACTAAATTGATGTTTTTTTTTATTGAATTAAAATATCGATACACCCCTCATAGTTTGAGATAGAAGTTTGATAGATCTAGTTATGACCAATAGAATGCTGAAAACATCTTGATTCTATCTCTAACACCGAAGGAGAAAAGGAACGTTATGTGGTTCGCAGGAATAGTGGAGACGCCGGGATACTTCCTCAATTAAAAATAGTGTTTAAGTTAACTTAAACCTGATAATTGTGTTACTGATCTGGTAATGTCGAATCGAATAGAAGACAGACACTACGATTGACTGAGAAAATGGCATTTCTGCAAATAGCTAGATTGAAGGTGTTATTTGTTCAATAAAAATGTCAATATCTCCTTGGCGTTTTGAGCTAAATCAAATATGAAAATTGTAATGTCTAGACTTAGTTTTAGAGAATGGAATGCAAGACACAGCTTGACTTCATCTCCAACCCCGATCGAGAAATGATTAATTTCCACCAAAAAATGATGGAGGCACCGCGATATTTCTTCGTATAAAAATAAGTATATATATTTTCCTGATAGTTTAGGTTAGATTAAATCTGACAACTGTATCTTATAGACTTAGTTATGACAAATAAAATACAAAAAAAAAAACGTATTACTTCACCTTCAACACCGACTGAGAAATTGCATTTCTATGAATTATTAAAACTTTGACATTATCAAAGCAGAGTTAACTATAGTTTGTCCAGCGAAACATTGGTTGACATAAAAATCAGTAAATTATACGTAGGGAAAGTGCCGTGCGATCGAAAATTAAAAAAAATCTAGAAGGCCGTGATTAATACGCTTGAGTTGGCAACACGTAAAAATTTAATTCAAATGTCATCAGATGTCATTACAATAGTAACTGTCATTATTAATTACTGAGTATTAAAATTTGCCATTACAATATTATGTTCCCTTTAGAGCAAAAAATGTTCATTGTGCAGTATTACTTTAGAAATTAAGAAAGACTTGAGAACGGCGAATGGTCCTATTCGACACCTCGAGTTTTTGAGTAATTTCAACAAAAGTTTCCGGACTTTCAAGGCACTTACCAACAACTTGACTTGATTATTTTGTTTTTCCATACCTAAAAAACAACGTGCTCAAAAACAGGCCTGGCACAATTCCCGAATTAATGCAAGTAATTACTGATAACTACAATTTAATTGATGTCCCGACTTTGCGAAGGTCATTTGAATACATGAAGCGAAGAGTAACCGCTGAATAAAGACGCGGGATTTTTAAATCTTATTGTTTCATTCTCAAAATCATTAACCTAACTTTTAAGACTGACATCTGATCTTAACGAATTGCCAACTGAAATGTTTGGTCACAGCCAAGTCTAATTTTTTTTCGATCTCATGGTAGTATCTAGCGCACGTAAAATTTGAAATATATCCTTCAAGCAGTAACATTTTTTCCCTGAAATTATGCTCTAACTAATGTATTCTAGTGCATTTTGTAGTGTCGGGTTACAAGCCTACAATTTAAAATCTCCCAATCTCTCTCTGAACGAAGTTTATTAGATTATTGTAAACAGTATCGTATTTCTTTCAAATTATAGCATATACTCGTACAAATAAATACATGGTACACAAATTATTGTTATACTATAACAATAGGTGACGATTCCAATTTCTCTCTTTTCTTATCTTTTGTTAAACTTTTCTTACAGGACATCGATCTGAACTTACTGTTTCGCAAATGACTGTTAACATTAAATTAACAAAATTAACATTAAATCAGAACAGATTTTAAGCAACGATAAAATTGTATACATGTCCATGCTCATTAGATTTTTTTTTGACAATTCTAATTTCTAACAAATCAGAGCAAATTTGAGCAGGACCGGTTTCAAAAATTTCAAAAATATTAACTTATTGTATCTTCATTGCCGTACACATTTTACTAAGGTGATTTTGGCTAAAACTCTTTAGAACAAGGCATACTATCACATGTTAAAAGGAACGCCTCAACTTCGAAAACACCCTGTATACAGGGTGATTCTTAAATAAATTTGAAAAAAAATGTGGAGTATCCTTGACACAAAATAATTCTGCGTAAATGACTTTTGGAGGTGAAATCAAAAGGATGGAAATTACCCTATATCCTTGTACTTCCAACGCCTATGAATCGGGAAAATTTGTGCGAATTTGTTCACTTCATTAGCAATCATTGTTACATCAACTCCACAATAAAGTCGTAGGTGCAAGCACACTTTTTTGTAAATGTTTCTATGGAAATGATCGAGAGGAGTAAGGTTACGTTTGTGACTAACGGGCACCTTCGTGGAGGGAGAAAAGACTGGAGATGGCATTTCCTATGTTTCCCATGTTAAAAATCCGTACCCTCTAAAAGCACGTGCAACAACCTTTTATGACCCAGTCCACAATGCGCTAGATAAAGAAGCACAATGCGTGTGGAAGGAAGGCGAAGGAAGCCATTGGCCCAGCATCTATATTCAGAAACCTTTTATGACTCTGTAGTTTTCGCGGGCTGGTACACGTATTTGAATTAGTGCCATCTCCAGTCTTTTCTCCCTCCACGGGCACCTTTGATTATTATTGTTGCTAAACTACCAAGATAATCAGCTAATCACCTTTTCAATCAAATTTTCAATCATTTGTATCTCGAAAACGAAAAAACTTTTATAAGAAAATTTTTTTGTCAATGACTTCTCATCATCACCAATTACCGGTTTTTTTTTACAAACTTATTTCAGAATCACCTGTATTACAGGCACACCTAATTTTCGTGCTTTATGTAAAAAAAATATATGTATACACAGACTGATTCACATAACTTTCTGACCCTAACGAAATTCAAATGCAGCCAGTAATACGTTATTCAGTTATAACTTGACACCATGCTTGATACCTTTATTTACTATGAAATCTGGACACACCTGGCATTATTGACAATCACTTGACAATTATTTTTTGTATAATTCTGAAATATTTTTTGTTAATTAAAATGTGCTGCAATGACAAAAGGCATGATATGATATTGATATACAGAGTGATCACAAAAAAAACGCCCCAGCTTATATCTCTCTTATTTGAAATCCGATTTCAACAAGCGGTACATTAAATTAAAGGGTTCAAAAAGTACTATAAACTGGATATAAAATGTTGCCCTTAGCAACCCTACCTTGCAAGGGTCAAGGGTCAATTTTATTTTTTTAAATAGCAACATACAGTTTTTTTGGTACAGTTAGATTCATTATGTTTTTCTGAGTTCAAAAATATAGCAATCCTTGTATATTTAAATGTTATTCTAATTTTTAATTCTATTAGGAGCAAGTAGAACTTTATTCGTAACAGGCCATGAATTACTTATGAAGACATTTTTGTAGCCATAGAAACAATTTTTATTCATTAATACAAACAATAAAAATAAAAATAAACATTTTTCAACGGAACTGTTCAAATTGAGCACCATTTTGTTCGAGGCATCTACGTATCACATTTTGCGTGGCATTCAGAAGGATTTCAGGTGGCGTTTCTCTGCATGCAGTAATTTCTATTATTTTCGAAATATGCTTGTAAAATATCCATAATTTCGTTATTATTCATTTTATTTCACAATATGAAATTGGAGAATAAACAAAAATTACAACAAATAAAGTTTATTTTCAAAATAAATGTTTATTTTTTGTGTTTCCACGGCTACAAGTAATTTATGGCCTGTTACGAATAAAGTTCTACTTATTCCTGATAATTTGTAATTGGCATTTATTTATTTCTTATACACAGCTCAAAAAAATAAGGGGAACATTTTTTTCAAAACCTGTACCTTTTTAAATAAGAGCTCAAGGAAAATCAAATTTGGTATACTTCAACGGCATATATTTAACAAAGGAAAATTACAAAAACAATTTTACAACTCATAGTTACCTCTAAGTTACCCTTAAAAATGTAAATTAATAACGCAAAACAAAATGGAAACGACTGTCATAGTATCGATGATAGTCGGGTTTTCTCTGGATTGGTGAGGTTTAATACTGTGTATGTCCTCCACGAGTATGAATCACTTCCTCACACCTGCGTGGCAAAATTCGCACTCGTCTGCGAAGAGATTCTTAGGGTATACTTTCCCATTCCTCAATCAGGGCTTGTGTCACTCGTGTCAGTTCCTGTATGGTTAGTGGTGGATTAGTGATGCCGGCGGTAGGTGGCTTTGCATTGTCCTGCATTAGGATGAAATTTTGACCGACGCCATGTGCAGCAGGCACCAGATGGTCCTCCAAGATATTTTCGATGTAATTCATAGCATTTAGTCTACCAGGAACCACAACAAGATCAGTTCTGTTGTCTATACTGATTCCAGCCCAAACCATCACAGATCCACGACCAAATCTATCCACTTCCTGTACAGTAGCGGCTGTGTAGCGTTCACCAGGACGTCTATATACACGTACTCGACTGTCGCAACGAGTTAAACGAAATCTGGGCTCGTCTGTAAACAGTACAGACGTCCAGTGACGAAGTTGCCAATCTCTGTGATCCAGAGCAAACCTCATTCGCGCTTCTTTGTGATGCTACGTAAGGCGTGGTGCTCGGACAGGTTCTTGGTTTCAAATTTGCTTCTTTTAATCTGTTTCTAACAGTTTGATCAGAAATTTCTATTCCATGTGCTCGTCTTAGGTCGTTTAGGAGGTCTCGTGCTGTGGCAGTACGCTTACGTAGAGAGGAAAGGACAAGAAATCGGTCTTGATTTTGAGTAGTTTTTCGATTTCGACCTTGTCCAGCTCTTCTAACATATTGGCCAGTCTCCCGAAACCGATTCCATAAACGCTGAATAACAGAAGGGGAAACTGGAAGGTCCCTGCTAACATGTCGAATAGAGTGGCCATGCTGAATAAGGGCGACAGCACGAGCAACTTGCACTTCACTAAGATGCCTCATTTTACTCTAATCACGCTTCTAACCAACGAAAATTGACAACTGAATTCATTTGTCATCTTTAGTAGGCTTTCATACGTAAATTCAAAGCATAATTTACATTTTTTCCATTTTGTTTTGCTTTATTAATTTACATTTTTAAGTGTAACTTAGAAGTAACTAAGAGTTGTAAAATTGTTTTTGAATTTTTTTTAGTTAAATATATGCCCTTAAAGCATACCAAATTTGATTTGCCTAGAACTATTATTTAAAAAGTTACAGGTTTTGAAAAAAGTGTTCCCCTAATTTTTTGAGCAGTGTATTATAATAACATTTCAATATACAGGGTGTGCTATATTTTTTAACTCAGAAAAACATAATGAATCTAACTGTATCAAAAAAAAATTAGATGTTGCCATTTAAAAAAAGTAAGTTGACCTTTGATCCTTGGAAGGTAGGGTTGCTAAGGGCAATATTTTATATACAGTTTATAGTACTTTTAAAACCCTTTAATTAGATGTACCGCTCGTTGAAATTGCATTTCAAATAAGAAAGATATAAGCTGGGGCGTTTTTTTGTGATCACTCTGTATGATCTGTTTCTTGAATAAAAAAAATACATTTTTAAATTTTTATAATTGAAACTTTTGTGAGAGATGTCCAAACCATACAAAACTTTAAAATTATTCATGTTTTTGGATCAAGTTATGAATGAAAAACGTATTACTGGCTGCATTTAAATTAATTAATTAAAAAAGTATATAATCCATTGTTGCCATTTTCATAAAACTGGACGTACTAGACTTACCCAAAGCACTTACCAAGCAAGAAAAAAACAGTTATGTTGGATTCTATGTATGTATTTCACTCAAAATAAAAAGTTATAACTTATAACGTACACAATCATATAAACACTGCTTTCAAATGGAAAGAAAATTAAAGAGGAGGTAAATATTTAGTCAAGCAAAATATAAATTTAAACATGGGTAAATTTGCTGCCATTTCAGCTGCCGCAGTACGTTTTTCTGTCTACAAGATTCGTTTATTATTATTTTTTTCAACAGTGTCCCAAATAAGAAAAAAAAATGTCATTTCAAATTTTTCCTTAATTTGCTTAAATCTGACACTGTTAGGTACGCTACACTTATCGTCAGTGTAGTATCCATCATTTCCAGACATGTTGGTATTTGTAAAACAAAAATATTTTTCATCATCCATCACCATTCAATTACATATGAATTCTTACAACTTTTCCAACCGCGCTGGAGGATTGTTGATATACCTAAGGTAAAATCAAAACACGCTTTGCTGACTCTCCAAAAACAGACCACTGTGTATAAAAAGTAGTTATTTCTCCTTGTATGTCACTAAACCTCGTAAAATTTCATTCAAATCGATCCGGTCGTTGTCTAGATTAAACAAAGGTCATCGATTTGGAACAACGGCAATGCCAACAGACAGACTTTTTATCCAGAGGCAACGAACCCTTGTAAACAGTTGGAAATGCGGGACCATTCATTTCTTCTCTCTATGAAGCTTTTGCTTGAAAATATAACTGCGAAACTTTAATAAACCAAAAACTAAAACCGTGAAGTTGTAAATTCAAATATTACGCAATTAATTAATGCACCTGAGCGAATCACGTCCATCTGACAACCAATAACGTTGCGTTTAATCGAATTGGCAGTTGAAACAAAGTAGTCAGTACCACACTTAATCAGCAAACACAGTTCATGTTCACTTCGAGTTCGATAATTAACTACAAACAAGGTCAGTATTATAATAAACAAAACGTTTTACACATGTTTTTGCGACAGTGGAGCGACAATAACCTAGAAACAAAGTGCAATTTGTAGTTTGTCCTAAGACGAAAAATGTTTAAGTTTCTTTTCTCGCTTCTAGTTGTGAAAATGATAAATCTCTTAGTGCGATTATGCTCAAAATTAATTAAACTCTAACATATGGTACAGTATGGTCTTATAGTTTGCACGCAGGCCACGCCTCATTGAGACGCTCGGCTCTGGCCTATCACGCGCGATGCTTGGTACAAAATGTGTTACATGTTGTAACAAAATGTTGCTCTTTCGAGTAGAAGACTTCAATTTTTACCCCAGCGTAGACCATCTAATAGAACAGCCAACCGCCAGTAAAAAATGTTATCCAAGTGGCTCAGTAGAGATGCTTATGTTTTATAGTTATCCATTAGGGAACAAAGACTCCTGCAGCCAAATCCTTATTACAATGCATGAATGTATAAGGGGTGGAGGTCTCCCTCTTAATATAATTTGTCATTCCCATGCCACAATTCCACAAGTAATAGGTCTATAGGTTCGCGGTCCCGGCCTAAACAGCCGAAACAAAAGCGCCGTCCTTCAATTGTTTCCGTTTATTGCACCCCCACGACGTCGGGGGAGTGGTGATTTCCAGACAAAAGTAATAAATTCGGATGACAGCGACTTCATCCTTTCTTGTTCCGGCGAGATGACTAATATGGCTTTTCCAACTTGTGTTCTCCGCTCTCTCCTGTATTTTTTCACTTAATTAGACAAATATGTCCGACGGGCGAGGGCGCCGACCGTTTTTACTCGGAGATACTAATATTCGGGAAGAATTTCATCAGCAAAATGCTGCGGAAGATTGCAATGATCAATTGCCGAAAATTAATAACAAACCTCTTCGGTTAATTAAATTAAAACGATAATAATAATAATAATAATACAGTGTGGAATAAAATGATTTACATCTAGTTACTTTTGGAATTTTTGCACATGTAAATTTTCCTGTACCGCTCTACTTTTTTTTTCGAAGTGCCGAACTATTAGTTCTGTTAATAAATGTCATCAATCGAATTGACAATTGTTACAATTTACTAAATTGAATTAACAAACGTTGGTGGCCACTTTCAACACTAGCTGTGACTTGCTTTTGTTAGCTCCTTTTTAATTTCAATCTCAACTTTGCATTCATATCATCCTTTCGCAATAAATTACATTTGGAATTTGGATAAATATTTTGAGGTTAGGCTTTCTTTTTTTGTAGAGCGGCATTTCGTATTTTTACAAGGGTAATGCAAAGGTAACTAGATGTAAATCATTTTATTCCACACTGTAGTAGTAATAAGTTTTACCTAAGTGTAAAAGAGATAATAAGGTTGTGCAGTTCAGGTGAAAAACTGCTTTGGTTTGCAGACCAGAACTTACAACAAACAAAACTTATCATTATGAGAATTAGTCAAGCTAGTGCACGCGATTGCGGCGGATTTTATCTATAATTTGTGTTGTGATGTGTTGGACGTGGCGAACATGAAAATCTTATGTGAAACTTGGAAAGAAAATTGAAAGAAATGTACAAAATCCAACAGTTTATTGTGTAGCAGTTTTTCAAAAATTGCAAATTTCAGAATGAAATACACAATATTATTGTAACGCTATCGACAAATTATTATAATAGAAAAAGCTTGATAATATTTTCGTATATTAGAGCAATTAGCTACTGCGACGCCACACAGGCACCATATGAGTTTTTTTTTTACTGGTACATATCTCAAATATTCAATTGGATTTATGTATAAACAAATTCTGATTGTTTAAAATATTGTTAATAAAATTTAACATCTCCTTAACAGCAATTACGAGTTTTTTAACAAATCTTGCAACGAGAAGTTTATTATAATTTTAACAAATCGCGAGAAAAACAGTTTGTTTCTCGATAAATTGTTTTTATGATGCAACGTAGAAACAACAGAAATATGTTTGTTTTGCCCTGCTACCAGCACACCAGTAATGTATTTTTTCTTTTCAGTCGTGTACAACTCCTCCACTGGCGGCAGCACCGTCAGCACGCCAGCAGCCTCAATAGTCCTCACAGTCACGTCTCTGCTCCTGCTGAGATGATTCCTGCGAAACCTACAACTCCACAACATACCAAAATAATAACTTCCACGAATTTTATGTGATACATAATATATGATATTAAATGTGTTTGTAAATACTGCAATTATATTGTATAAATGTTAATGTTTTCGGACAAGGCTATTAACGCGCGAGGTTGTCTTCTACTTACTCCTTTTCGTCACGAACTTTTCACGACCGACTTAATTGTTCTTGCTTTCGCCCGTTAAAAGTTACAAAGTGCGCTAAAGCCGCCCTTAATGCGCATCCCCTCACCTAATCGACAGCCCGGATGATTTTAAACGTGCGAGACTCAGCCTCATTTTGTTGATAGCGGTTGTCTAAATGTATATAACGTAATGTACAGTAGGACTTCGATTATTCGAGCGATCTGATTTGTACAAATTGCGAGCCGCACCGAACCTCCGAAGGGATTGGGATTCTTGCAAAGTGCAGACGAGTCTTTTATTTTCAGTTCGTTGTACAACCTTCGGTCGTTCGATGTGAGCTTACAGTTCAATAAATCTTTGATAAAAAATATTAGTAACAAGTGTTTATCGTACGGAAGGAGATCCCAGCTCTTGGATCTGGCTTGCTATCATATCCGATCGATCAAGACTGAAATCGAGATGACGGTTTAAGATTTGATATATCAACTACAACAAATTATCCTTTGGCAAGTTTGACAAATGGTCGATATCCTTCTGTATTTAAATAATTTCGACTTTAGCAAAGACGATTGTTTGTTACATTTGTTCAGAATAAAATTTGTTCGCTTGCCACCACTTCCAAAAACATTTTACCAAAATCCAACAACACATAATTTGTTCTAAATGTGCAGAAACAACCCCGCAAGGCACACACTGGTACTCTTATTGGTGACTAAGGGAGCAAATTTTATTTGTCCGTTTTTCATCATTTCCTGGTGGTATTTTGTAAAATATGTATATTTTTGTACAGCGAAAATTTTATTAATTCTTCATATGATCCGTAGGGTTTATTGGTAGACGCGTCAGAGGCCAGGGAAAAATACTTCAAGTTCTGCAAATTCCGACAAGCCTGAACGTTGTTTTTCAGACGAACTAACGCTAAAATATTTCATTCCGAGGACGAACGCGCTATCTAATACAGGTTACAGCTGCAACTGTTTGTTAATAAATGTAATTAAAAGGCGACAAAATAAAACTGTATTTTGTAGTTGCGCTTTAATTATTACCTCATCCCCAGAAGTGCGCTTCAATTCGCGCGGCGCACTTCAAGATCAGACAAATTTGGAATCGAGGCGGAGGAATAATACATTTTTACTTAGCCTGATGAGGCACACTTTCACCTCGTAAATAATAAAAATGTCAAAGTTGAGTTTGACTGAACGGGTCATTATTTACCTGCACCGCTCCATACATCATTACTGTGTTTGTTGTTCATCTCGCAGAACGCCAACGGAATGAGAATTCCTCGAGCCGGTGGAGACGGTTGTGACGATACTACCTTTCCTGATTTTTATTGAAAGCATGATTGATCACCGAACATTTTTTCATGTATGGGAACAGATTTATCAATGACGAATAAAATGTGCAGTTATAAAGACATTCATCATTTTTTATGTGTTTTCGATAACGTGAAAAATTGCCTTCCCAACAGCACACCCGTCCGGAATGGTGACGAAAAAATCATTCACGCCGGGACAAGAATCCTGCGACAACACCGATTGTTGTCGAGCCTGGACTTCCTCTTTAATTGCAGGAAACTATTTCAAACTGCCGGGATCCCCGCCGAAACAAATGAATGTGATACCGTAAGCGCCACCTCTGTTCCGGATGCTAAAATAAAATACATGAATCTACATTTAACAATATTTTCCCCTACAGCTGTTTCATAGAATAAATATTGTATTATACCTTTTTTCAAATAAATAAATTAAATGAACTATTTACAATTTTATTTATAATCCTTTTACACACTAATATGCAACAGAGTATATATAAAAAATACTTTAATTTGTTTCAAAACTCTTCTACCGAACGAGAAGCTAAAGCTCCAACAATCAATTAGGCAACCAAAATTACACTCAAAGTGACAGCTGGCTACCACAACCTCAACTTGATTTTTATTTTATAAAACATTTTCCACAAGCACCACAAGCACGAAAAGCTGTGACAGCAAAGCTTAATAATTGCACAAACCTATTTAAATTCTTTCTATTTATAACAAAATATTGAAACTATTTGTGGTTATCATTATCAACTACTTTGCTACCAACTCACTTTTTAATTCTTTCAGCTGTCCAATTTTACCACAAGTCTCAACCAGTCTAGTTTGCACATTCACACATTTAATTATCCACTGGAGAGCTTGTCTGAACATGGTCTGTGCATGGTACAAATCTTGAGGGACCAAATAGCCAAACCACCTGACTGGATCAGTTTGTTCCTCCTTTTTCTCTGCTTCCAAATGTCTCAACTTCGCTCCAAACAATTCTTCATCTTCTTCTGAATGCACTGTAGTTGTGGCCTCGAAATCGGGACTATTTTCTGTAGGTAGTTGCAAAGATGAGACACTGCTCTGGCCCAATATGTATCGAGACTTGGCTAGATGTGTCTCACCCCCACACATTGCATTTTCGATGTTCAGTTTCGTTTGGATTTCCTCCTCGATTAGGGTCAAGGCGTCTAATGTTAATTTGTCCAGAAGTGTGCAGATCTTATCGAGGTCTGACATGTTTAAATAGGCTAAAAAATTTAAGGTTAAGTCAACAGTAACGGAGAAAAATATACTGTACCAAAAGGAATGATTTTCGAAGTGATATTAAAATTATTTTTTATTAACAATTTATGCAATTTAACTTCTCGTAGGTTATCTCTGTACCTGAATACCTGATATTGTGAATTGTGATTGCGAACTACAATTTTCGAGTTTCATTCTCTCTGAATTACCGACACGGATGATTACCGATCGCGATCGGTCTTGAGTTTTATCATTCACATGAGATGGCGCCAGCACAACCAATACAACCATAGATAAAATAAAACGCGATATCCAACTCTTCTACCAATAAATGCCTATAGGTACTTGTGTGCAACACCTCGAACCAGAAGGTTACCCTGTTCGAAGAAATGTTTGTGTTTGGTTGCTGAATAAAGCGGCAGAAAGTAAAAATTTTATTTCCTGGGTCAGAGATGTTCCAACATTTGTCTGGTCGTATGTACGATAATCCAAGGGCTATTTATCCGCGTGCATTTCAGCGTCGATTTTCCGTAAATTTGTGGGCAGAACTAGTAGGAGATTCAATATTAAGTCAAGAATTCAAGATTGAAGAAAACGTGTTGTAGTGACACAGTTTAAAATTTAAATTTGAATTCCCGGTACCGCCACAATAGCGCGCCAAAAACAAAATTACTACTGCACAGACGAGGAACTAAGGGAGGGGTTGGCAACACGGCAGGTAGAGGGTAGATAGGGGGAGAGAGCGAGAGAGGTCACTTTTTGGCGGGTTCCGACGTGTGAGGGTGTTTTTTGCTTTTGTTTTCGAAAAGAATCCACAGTGTTGAGAGCGATCCAAGATTTTGAAACCATGAGTTAAACGAGAAATCAATCCCGCTTTGGAGAATTAAACTTTTCAATCCACCCACGGAAAATTAACCTGCTTTCGTGGTTTTTTTCGTTGATACCAGAACCACGTGGTAGAGGGTACGTTTGTAGATATTATTTTGTTGCATTCTGTTTCTCAAGCACCCAGTTGTTAATTTTAAGCGTTATGCCCTAAGTTTCTCCCGGAAGATGTAATTTTCAGGCAATCAATTAATTTCGCAAATTAGTAGTAGTTTCATGTGAGCAATTAAATTTTGAAGTTGCAAAGAATGTCGGTTGATCCTACTCCGTTCAAGATCTGCTGTTATATCTTGAACAGGTCACAATCCCGTTTCCTCCATTACATGTGCAGTAATTGTTGAACGAATACTATGGCTTAAAGTCACTAGGGGTGCGTTTTTTTGCTCAACGGAAGAATCTGCCTCTGTCAGAAGTGTCGTTTTATTGGTCGCGGAAGATTCTCTCCGAGCATCTCTCTTTTCTGCCATCAAATTAGATGGCAGAGAAAGCAGGAAAGTTGCAAGGTTGCAAAGTGCAAAATAGTGCAACCGAAACGACAAAAATGTTCATTTAGCCACATCCTCTGCGCAGAATCACAGTTGCCTTTTGTTTAACATGTTGTATAATATCATAGTGTTATTGTTATTATTCATGGCAAAAAAGTAAACACTTATTACTAATGGAGGTATGTGTGTTTGTGGACTGTCAAAGACAATGCAGCAAAAAAACGTCTGATTTAGCGACTGTGAGAAGTTTCTCTTTTGGAAGAATCTTCAACTTCTAGAAGATTGCAAAAAAACGCACCCTAGATATACAAAGTACCGCAATTAGGCATCCATTTTTAGTCCAAATGGAGGCGCCATTCAAATTTTCAATTGTAACCAGCAAACGATTGTTTGCGAATAAAAGATACGTATTAAAATGTTTATTGAGTTTTGTCAATAAAACACGAATTATTATGAAGTGGAAAACATTTATTTTCTTGCCATTGCGGATTTCATAGCAACACTTCTGCCATCTTTGCCTGAACTACTATGTAAAGGATGTTTTTTTTTTTTTTTAATTTGGCGTCAAAGTAGGCGTTAGAGAGTCGATTGAGAGCGCACCACTCGTGTAAAAGCGTAAGATTTAAACAGCTGAACTGTGATCCGTAACCTGTATGTGCGTTCACAATCGACAGTTCAACGCCTACCTCGACGCCAAATTTTAAAAAATTTATTACATGTTGTTTATTAGATTCTCTGAGACTAAAATATCTCCTACTCTTAACAAATAATTCAAGTAAAGAGTACATTATATTATGACAATTTGGTATGGGTGCAGACAACTGTAAAAGAGTCAATTGTTGTCCACCATTTTGGGTCCGAATGTACTTCTCTCTCTAGCACATGGTCCATACGTATTGCGGTACTTTGTTGTATATCTAGTGACTTTACCGTAGAGGGACTTTACTATGGCTTTTAGACCAGCGCTGCCGTGCTGATATTGAATTGGTCATATGACTTATTCCTGTCAATTTGTTCGCTGCGTCTGCATTGAACGTTGTTTCAAGTGTATAGTCGATTGGCTGTCGAGAAAATGGTTTGTCAGTCCTTTTAATTGCATATGATCCATTTTGTAATCGCAAATGCAATCCTGGATGAGTTTCACGTGCTTTCATCAATTTTTCATGATACATTACAGTATAACGTAAATAGTTCTGCTGGTTAAATGTAAAGACTGTATTTGCTATACATAAGTACTAGGTAAGATATATTTGAAGAGTTCTATGTTACCAGTGCGTATACTCCTACATAATATGATGTAATGCTCAATTAAATGCATGTATATCATAAAAAACTCTGGCGTTTTTCCATGTGCACCATTGAAAGTTTGCTTTTTAGATTCTTCATATTTTTCAAACAGACATATCATTTCGTCATGTCTAATTGTTGGACTGGCTGATTTTTCTTTACTGAATAGTAATAAATAATTGTTAATATCATTAGACACTCGAATGTCATTTTCTTCAAGGAAAGTTTCAAAGTGTAGCATTTCAAGGCCCAGGTATAGAAGAGGATGAATACGTTTGCATCGATTAAAATGCTTGCCAGTTATGAAGCTATTTATTGAGCCACTCGCCAATATATCCGCATTCACCATGATGTTAGTTATTCCACAACTGTCTATTAATTTTCCAATTGCTTTAAAATACCCCATCATTATATGGAAGGATCCAAAGTGAATAAATAAATTTTGGTTAGCAGTAGTCCACCATCATATGGCGGTCCCACTAGCCTTGATATTTCTAATTTCTTCCATATGTCTTCCATAAATTTAAATCTCCAATCAAATCATTGAGCTCTCCTTGAGAAAAACCCTAAAGTGTAGGATTGCACCCTTCAAATTCACTTTCGCTTCTGTTTTGACTCTCAAGAGTCTAACATTTCAACATCATCATAGGAAACGTTTGATAAGGCAGTAAATATCGGTACTGGCAAATCTTCACTGTGCAACATTGATGGTTTAGCCGATTGTATATTTGGAAAAAATATGCTTCGTAAGCTTGTTTTACAAAATCGGTAATATTTCTTCGTTGTAGTTGTTGACAATACACAATAATATCCGTAAAATGGACTGACCCGCATGCAGCGCAGACATAAATCCAATCGAACAGGTTTGGGAACAATTAGGGAAACGTGTTCGAGGACGTCCAAATCCTCCAGTTACAACTGAACAGTTGGCATAGGCTTTAGTTGAAGAACGGGTCAATTTTCCCCAAAATGGGTTGCGAAGGCTTATTCGAAGCCTGCAACGACGCTTGGCAGGCAAGAGGAAGCCGCACCAGATATTAACATCACAATTGGTACAAATTAGCCAAGTTGTCAGACTTTTTTTAATCCAATTTGATTTAAAACTCTTTATTTTTGCACATGTTAGTACATAGAAGTTAGCAGAAGGTTGCTCAAGTGTCTCTCTGTTCTTAATTTGTTAAAATAAGTTCAATAATTAATGGTTCCTTACATATTCCAAGTTTGAATGAAACCTCTTAAAATATAAAAAAAATATCGAAGTTCAAAAAAGTGACTACTTTTATTTTTTGAGTAGTGTATTAAATCCGACCCATGCGGGTATATTAGGTATTTTTAAAAAATGAGATACCAACCAAGCGAGATCGATGTACGAGTATCGCAATTGTTTAATATCAACATTAAATGATCGTAATGGACTGTCGACGGGTTCTAAACTTTGACGGATTTTTGATCTTTTGTTGTACGACTGCAAGTCAAGCGTTAGAACATCAAAAGTTCGACTTCTTTTCTTCGAACTTGTAGATGGCTCATTTTCGTCTAAATCCTCTGCAAGAACATCAGTTCCAGGAATAGTTTGTGGACCATCGACAATATTTTGTATAATTATTCCGACCGTGTCATGCAATGTATCTTTTCCAGTTGCAGTGTCCACAAAGCGATCAAAATTATTGTATGCTAATCCCGTGCTCAAATTGTTTGTTGGAATTATGCCTTCTGGACAAATATTCAAACGCAAAGTTGCGGCGAATATAGCTTCCGTTTCCAATTCCTCCAAAGTAGTGTAGCTAGAGCAATGCCCGTATTTGTTGAGAATATTTATAATTTTTCGGCTGTTAGTTAAGCTTTTCATAGCAAGTCCCAGATTAATGTGTTTAGAAGTTTTCATATTTCCATTAGTGACGACATAAATCAAGTCTTCTGAAAGCGATTTAGCGAGCCTCTCAACATTTTTACTCATTTTGGCCGGATATTTGGTAGATATAATTGTACTATAAAAGTTGAGCAATGTTTGTGGAACGTCACATTCACCTTTTAACAAGGTATCTATCTGTTGTTAAATCATCTGGTAATCGTCGACGTTCAATATTCCGAATACGCTTTCTCAAAATCAATACAGCACGGTCCAAAATATCTTCCTCTTCCAAAAGATCTAAATCGTTTTCAATCATCATTCCGTTATAAGGTTTGACAATTTTTTCCAGTTGATAGTGACTATGTTTATTTTTTTTTGGGAATGTCTTTAACAATCTGTTCTCAAAACTGTAGGGTTCCACGTCTATTGATGCATTGGGATCAAGATTTGAAGCAAACTCGACGAATAGTGACTTTAAAAAAATTTAAAAAGTAGCATTTACCTACTACTTTTTATAATGTTTTCAGAAACGAAGCAACACACTTCCTCAAAGTCCAACTTGTGAATGTCACGAGTAACATGCCATTGACTTTTTTTGCTTCTGACCTCATTTTTGATTGCAGTGCATTTGTATAATTTAATTTGCAGATTTTATGATAAAGAATTACTTCATTTCTCGTACTCATTACTGTGATTCTATTACTAAGCTGCTCGTCACCCATTTCATTGGCAATTGATTGCAAATTTTTCAGACTATCTTCTGTTATGCATGATTGTAGTTGTTGCTCACGACCGCTATGTTTTTTGCGCTTTTTCAGACAAACAATACCTACATACATGTTCTATTGATTTCTCAGCACTTACAGAATTTGAATCGTCTTCTCTTGTCGCTTCCTGATTTTCAGCTCCCTCAGTTTCCGCTTCACATACTGACTCCTCTGGGAGATGGATGGTTGCACCTTGAGCAGAAGTTCCGCTAGTTCCCACCTGTTCAGTCAAACTAGAAATAATGCAATTTTCGTTAATATCATCTGAATTTGTACTCTGAAAAAAAATATGTACTGTAATGTAATGTTAAGTAATGTAATAAGCTAATAAGTAATGTAAAAATCTTACTTTGATGCTTCAGAATTCGACGTAGATTCATTACGTTGCCGATATTTCGTTGGTAGAGCGTAGAGCGGTAAATAATCGATAACACTTGGAATGATATCGTTGGAAATCATTTATCTCTCTGTACATTTACACGGGCCGCTAACGCCGGTTTTATTTAAACCGGTGTTAATTGACGTGTAAATGGGATTCAACGCCGGTTTTACTAAAACCAGTGGTAATTGTTCACTTTAACTACTTCTGGAATTTTTGCGTTTTTTCTGGCTAGACAGCCTCAGGGCGTCCTCCTAGATCGTTTCCCACCATTCAAACCTTGTGCAAATGAATTTTCCTTACCCTTTAGTTATACTAAGACATTGGCGCGACCTTGACGCAACCTTAAAACACAACAAGAGAGGAAAAAAAGGCATTTGCACAAGGTTTGAATGGTGGGAAACGATCTAGGAGAACGCCTTGAGGTTGTCTAGCCAGAAAAAACGCGAAAATTCCAGAAGTAGTTAAAGTGAACAATTACCAAACCGGTTTACTAACGCTACACCACTTCACCAACAGGCGTGACGTTACTAAGCGGGTGTAAAATGTACGTGTAAATGGCCACCTTTGCTTAACACCGGTTTTGAAGCAGGCCTGCCAACACAAGCACTGTTGTCGTTGGCAACCGCTCAACAACAAGCGCCGACCGCCATCGCCGATCTCGAAGCATTTCGGTTGGTCACACTGCGAAGAGGTTTTAGCTCACACCACGCCAACACCTCTTGTGTAAACGCCCGTTTTAAACCAGTTTTAACAACACCGGTTTTAAATAACACCGGCGTTAGTGGCCCGTGTAAATGTACTCTCTGATGGTACTATTGCATCACTCATTGCTAATTTATTTTTTTTTTTTTTTGATATGTTGTTACTTAATATACTATTGCCGAATTTCCAAAATATTTTTACACTTGTTGACTGCCTCATCAGTAAAAATGATTAATTTTTCAGTTCTCTTCTTGCAGAACACACAAAACGGTTTCACTTGTGCCATTGCTTACAAATTTACGTCTACTTGTTGCGAATGTAGAATTCGAACTGCCGCACGGTGGGAAAAATTACCGAAACGCTGACCAAAAGTCGAAAGTATCAAAATAATTTATTGAAAATTGAGAAATAGGGGTTTTCGAGATCACTGATTACGAATTTGTTCTTAGTTTTTCCAAAAACAAAATGGTGGATCCAAAATGGCGATTCGAAATATTACCAAGTTTATCAATTTTAATAAAATTTAGTAATGGGGCTGTTTTTAGGTCACTGATTACAAATTTGGTATTAGTCTTTCCAAAAAAAAATGGCGGATCCAAAATGGTGATTATAATATAACGTTCAGAGTTACAGTTAAACTTGGTTTAATGAGCCTGAAAAATTGCAATCTCGTGAGATAAACAGTTTGTTGCCGTCCACAACATTTTAATTATGAAATAAAATACATGATCAAATGCATTCTGTAAACATTTTCGCTTTTTCAACTTCATCACCATTTCCGAAGAAAAATAAAAAAAAAGAAAAAGCGCAGGTGGGCGCAGCTAATTTTTGCATAGTATTGTACAAGAAGGTTTAATAAACAATATAGGAGTGATAAGAGAGTGGGCATATGTGGGATTTTTTTTGTATGTCACTTTTAATTCAGGATTTTTGAATGAGATTTGCGAAAAATACAGCTACATTCAACATTAGCATTAAACTAATAATTACAAGTTTGCAATCAATAAATATTTTGTGATACATTTCATTCTACATTCCTTGGGGAAGATGATCCATTTTGTTTAAGGTGACCATTCGTACTGGTTTTACCAGTACAGTACTGGTTTTTAACACCTCTGTACTGGATAAACAGTGTACTGGATTTTGTCCTGGTTTTTCACGTTGGCAACCTAGGTATTTTTTTAAATTGTAAAAAAAGTATAAGCGGATAAGTATAAGTACATATGTAGTTTTGCGCTTCAAAATCAGACCTTTCGGGAATTTACGTTGTTTGGTTCTTGAAGTTGTTAGAATACCAACGACCAACCATAAATGTCAATGTCAATTAGGTTCTGTGGTTTGGTTATTATGCGGTTAGATTAAGTTAGAGGTTAAAGTTGAGCGAGTAGCGAGTGCACTTGGATAGATTGTGATTTGTACGTTCCTGGCCCCATGTAATTTGTGACCATGCCGCCTAAAAGAAGAAAGTGTGTGTTTAACGAAGAACTACAACAAAAATACCCGTACTTAAAATCTACAAAAATAAGCAGTGAAGTACAATGCTTCAAGTGCAAGGGAACATTTTCGATTGCAAATAGTGGGAAAACGGATATAGAAAATCATATTGGCACAGGGAAACATAAACGGGCAATTGCTGCTGAAATTGGCTCTTCGTCAATGACGTCGTATTTCAAAAAGAAGTTTTCAAAGCGATGAAAAAAAATTAGCAGCTATTGAAGGCGCTTGGGCTTATCATACTGTAGTTCACAATCAGACATTTAGATCTATGGACTGCACATGTAAGTTAATAAAACACTGTTTTGAGCCAAGATTTACATGTGCTCGCACAAAATGTGAAAGTATTATTGACCAGGTCTTTGTACCATATATTCAAACTATATTAGATGCTGTAATGATTTGAATACATTACTTTTTCCGCCAAATATTTGAACCTGCGCAAAACGGTAACAAATGTGGTCGTGATCGTCATCGAATCGGAGGAACCCTACGTTGTGATTTTCTTTTGGCGGAAAAGGTTCGGAATGCAAACGGTGAGGGTTCCAGTTGGAAGAGTGCCGCAAATAAAACACACATGTGAGGGACGCAAAATACCTTTTATTAAAAATGTCTGTAATAACTTTGATGAAAAAGTAATTGAAACGAATACAAAAGACAGAAATTAAGTTTAACGAAGTACAAGAAATTAACTAGTTGAGTACATCACAAAGATAAACGACAAGGTGAATGCAACAATATTTAAAATAACAGAAAAACGGGCACATGACAGACAAAATGACAGTTTAAAGCTTGCAAAACAAGTAAACAAATTATAAGGCAGTTATTACAGACAGGGACGGATGAAAAACCCTCTTCAAAAACCGTATCCCAGGTATTACTCATATTTTACAATTCGATTAATGACAAAAACAATGTTTAACTCGGAACTACGCGGTCCAGGTACGCCGACGGGAGCTTAGAGCTGGAGGTAACAAACTTTCGGCCGCGAGGGGACTCAGAAGAATAATCTAAATCATCTTGAGAGCAAGCGACATATAAACGTCTATAAATATCTATAAAGATATTCGGGGTATTAATGAACGTCAGACTATTTCGCCGACCAAGTAAGAGTGACAGAGCGTCTCGGGGTTGTACGATTAGCATCACTAAACAGCATCAGCGAATATTTAGCTCCACCGTCCCCAACCAACCGTTTCCGGACAAAACCCCGAAATCTCTATAACCTCGACGGAAGCTTCACGAAAACATCCCGCCGCCGCATATGCGAAGACCTAGGTCCGCCTCCGCTAACGGCTTTAAATAACCGTAGCTTCCACAGAAATTTACTAAACAAACCCCACGACTTCCTGATTGTCACCTAGCTCCCATAGGGGCGCACTTACAACATTTTACTTTAACCTTTCCGAAATCTAGCAACAACACAAAGAAAAAAACCGAGTTTAATTCAATCGAACAAGCGTAACATTTAAACGATGAGAAAATTCAGCAAAACAAAGCGCAACATTAAACAATGATAAATAAACAAAACAAAACGCAACATTAAACCATGCGCAAATAAAAGGGGACAAAACGCGAAGTAAAATAACGATAAAATAAAAAAACGCTTTAACTGGCACAAATATCGTTAAGCAGCATAAATAACGAATACAATAATCGTTGGTAATGTTAAACAAAAAGAAAATGGCGGGTCGAGTGCAGTTAGAAAATGCTAGTAAAAAACACAAAATGGACGCTCGCGGTTCGGACGACGGCTCCTAATTTCCGAAATTACAAGATTACCAAAAAAATGAACCTCCCGGGAGAAACTTAGGGATAACGCTTAAAATTAACAAATGGGCGCTTCTTAAAGAAACAGCATGCAACAAAATGAAATCTACAACATACCCTTACCACGTGGTCCTGGTCCCAAAAACAAAACACAAAAAAAAAGGCAACGAAAGTGGGATAAATTACCCAGGTGAATTAAAACGTTGAATTCCTCACGGGGACACAAAATATCTACTCGGAACGGTAGTGTAATTGTTCAGATTTAACTTACAAATTTCAGAAACTTGGATCGCTCTTCGCAAGGTGTGTTCGTTTCGAAAAACTAAACAAAAGTGACCTACCCCCTTCAACCGCCCGCGCGAGCCCGTTTTATCCCCGCTATATTTCCGCTTTTCAACAGCGTCGCCAACTCGCCAAGATTACCAACCCCATCCCTTAGTTCCTAGTCTAGCCGCTAGTACCTTCCCATTTGGCGCGCTCTCGTGGCGGTAGCGGGAATTTTAAAATTTTAAATTTTAAACTGGGTCACTACAATGCAGAACTTAATAGAGACACAACACATTTTGTTTCAATATATTTTGATAGTGCAAATCACAAAGAGATTAAAATAGTACTTATTATAGTGAGATACTTTTTGCCTGAAACCGGTGTCCATGTTAAAATATTAGAATTAAAAGATCTCCCTGGCGAAACTTCAACAATTTTTGTAGTGCATTTTCCCTATTCCTCCTCCACGGAATATGACAATATGAAATTGGGAAAAAGCTTACTATGTAACCTGTGTAACTCCAGAGAATAATTTGTTACCTACAAAAATTACTTTACACTGTTAACAGAATTAGAATGTCGCCTACGCCCACGATACACTTACAACGGTATGACAGGTAGCTGTGCGAGAACTGGCGAACACTGCGCATGACGTCATGTGCCAGGCAATTATAAAGGAGCTTATGGCTGGTATTATTGTGTTTCATGAAAATTGGTAGTAAAAATAAGATTAATAAACTTTTATACATATTAAATATATTGTTATATTACATATATGTTAGCAAGTCCGCCGTATTTCGTATTTCCCGCGAATGGGGCACCTCATGGGCGCAGGCGCAGAAGAGGCTGGAAAAGAGGAAGAGGAGTGATGAAGGAGCGAATGGGACGAGAGGGGGCAGTCCCGGCAGTCCGACTAAGTCCATCTTGAATCGTAGAGAGACAAGGTACAACCTCTGTTTTTGAAAAACTAATAAAGCCGAAGCGGCAATAAGATCAAAAAGTGTTTTCTTATTGAACTCAGTGATAACATATATTATTATATCACTATAAAAAAAATATGATATTATGTGTGTACTATTACTACTATTATAAATACACTGACCGGCAGAAAAAACGACTCACCTCGCGACTTACTTTGAATTTTAAGTAATTCATTGTCTTAGAATTTTTTTTTTTGGTATCATGTTGTTTTGGTAGGTGCTATTTAAATTATTCTTTGCCAAAGAATATCCGACAGACAAAACATTAAACATAGGAAATAAGATTTTAATGAAAAATGATAAAAGTTATTTTTTAGAAAAAAAAAATATGTTATAAAAAATTGTCAAAATTTTAACAGTATTGAGATACCCGCTTTTGAATTCAAACTAACCGCCAATAAAAGCTACGGTGGTGCCGAGTACCGTCGGCGACCGCTTGGGGGCGGGGGTGAAAGCCGACAGGGGATGAACGGTCATGTTTTTTTTGGAGGACACTTTTTGTCTTGGCCGCAGAGTAGTACAAAAGTACCGTGTATTTTTCTGTGTTCTAATTGTGCGATTTTAGTTGTTTTTTTATTGAACTGTGTTAAATGTTGCTGTCCAGCTTCTGTTTTTGAACTAGGTATGTGTTTGGGGTACTAAAATTAATTCTGCTTCGCGCGAAATGTAGTTTAACAATAATAAGACATAAATGGGTTGCACGTGGGTTTTCCACCATGTTTTACAAAATCCCCATGTATTACGGTTTTAACATTTATAAGCTTGCGAAGGAGCGTAGGGCAGCTTGGTTCTAGTTTTGCTAAATTTATAATAATTGACGGATCACGTTTTCCTTTTGTTGTCAAAGCAGGTTTTACAATTCACTAATTTTCCTAAAAGGAAAAGGGGCACCAAGTTTTAGCGTGGGTCTGTGGCTTTCACTTTTTATAAGCGCACTCCCTCATTTTTTGATCCCCTTTTAATTATTTCGAGTGACGCTTTTGGTGTAACAATTATCTATTTATTGCTTAACACTTTAATCAAAATTTTCAAGTTTCCACTTTCCATCCCGGTAGCAACTAATTGGGTTTATATTTCAGGTATCTGCGCGGGCTTTTCCTTGTCCAGGGATCTTCTACATTTAGGTATTTCCATCGTTTAGTCCCGGGGCGCCCTCCATATTATTCAAGGGGGCCCCCTTGTCGATAAACCGGCTCAATTAAGCTAGGGTCGACCAGACTGTGTTTTTTTTTTATTGTTATGTATGTGTTATTGGTTGTTACCATTTTTCCATCCCAAACTGAAAGTGTTCTTAGATTACTCCGTCAACAAAGTTTTGCCGCGGTTTCGTTTGCATTTTCCAGTTGCTGTAAATGTCAATTCTTCCTTATCGCGAGGGTCTCTCTCTGTTTGAGGGGTTTAGTTCTCCTAACATCCAATCGCTGAACACGACCCCGCGGCCCCCCGTTTAACATGTTGTGCCCCAAGAGAGACCCGAAAACCATAACGCTTGGCGGAGCTTGCTGAATGCTGGTCCGCAACGTCGCTCATGGTGTAAGTTGAATCCGAGTTCCTTGGCACACAACTTCCGGAATGGTGATCTGTTCTCTAAGTTTTGGTACTTGACAAGCGTCGTTTGTTTTTGCTTTGAAATAGTCATATTCAACTCAACCGCTGAACTTAGAGTAGCAAAATTGTTGACTTAACGTAAAGCAGTTCGGACTTTTCCCTTAGCACCAAATCACGGGTAGGCGGGAAATGTTAAAGTCGTAAGGATAGGTACCACAGACCACCGGACCACACAAAGTCACTAGCTCCTTCTATAGCGTATCTGCCGCACCTTGTAAATTAACTGGAAAAAAAAAATATATGCTAAAGTTCTCGTCTAGTGCTCGCTCTCGCTCGAACGGTCCGAAGTAACTGCATTGTTTGTAATGTACATGACCCTTCTGTTTTCCTGAATTTTAGATTGTGTTGTTCATGAAATCAGTATTGCTCAATTTTCGATAACTGTCCCGTCCACGTTGTCGCTTCGGACTTGTTCGTATTTTCAGGAGAAGTTTTAGCGGAGCCTCATTCGGGGGTCTAGGAGAATGGCCAGAGCTCACCATTTTCCTAGAGTTCTAAATAAGTAGTCTTCTCACATTTGTGGAGACTTGAGTGCCCTCTCCCGAGACGTTTTATTATTCATTAATCCCGGCGTTAACAAAAATCATAATATTGAATAAATAGCTGGTTATAATTATTGTGTAGTTTTATTTGCACTCTTCTGTGTGGTTCACAAACCCTGTTGGAACGAATCTGGTAATGTTTAATTTGTATTAAAAAAAAAACACAACGTAGGGAAATCAACGAGGTACGATCACGCGCTCTGGGCCATTTTTGAATTTCGCGGGTTTTATTTTCATTGCGTATGTTGGTAGAAAAAAAAATGAGATGGCCGCTTGGTGGGAATTTTGAATTACCCATTTGGTTCATCACAGTATTTTGAATTAGTATCTCCTATTGTCAAATTAAAAATTTTAACAGGTAAAACAACCGACAAAAACACAACATGGAAGTAGCGCAAACTTTTCAATAATAATTTAAACAAAACAATTCGGTTGCCATGGTGACCATAGCACTCCCCATCATTGAAAATATCCCAATTTAACTATTATAAAAAAATAAGGACAAATATAATTACCTAAATGTTATTAAAAGTAAATTATTACTTTTTGGAATTATTCCAATTTGAACAGCGAAAAATTACCGAGATTTACTACGAATACAGTGTCATAAATAAATACCTCATTGTTAGTAACATCTGTTAAGAACTTTTCTAGTAATTCTTAAGTCCATAAAGGGTACCATAAACAGTCCATGTCAACCTCTTTTGTGGATCGCCCAATTTAATAATAAATCATGGCAGAATTCTGCATTTTAACATCAAATTCCATTTATTTCAAAAACCGGTAATGTTTTCAAGATCTCAATAATGACACTAAATTTTTCCTACATGTTTGAAAGGACTCTCAGTAGTAACATAACGAGTGACATGGAAATTGCCGATTATATTTCGACTGAATTTTACGAGTTGCTATGATTTTGGAAATATAACGAGTGCGAAGCGAAGCGTAGCACGAGTTGTATTTCCAAATATCATAGCAACGAGTTAAAATTCAGGAGAAATATATTCGGCACATGTTCATGTCAAGAGTTGTATTTTACATGAGAATTTAACAAATCAGAACCACAGACATTTACGAAACGGTATTTATTAATTATTAATTATATCAACAATGGTAATTTCTGCCACTGAATTAGACCCCCATCTATTTGCTTGCATAATGACAAATTTAAACTGTCAAAAGCGAATTTGTTGATTTGGTGACAATTGAAGAGTTAGATGCAGAATAATCGCCTATTTATTTTGTACCTACAGAATAACACAAGCCTGCACTGATTTCGATGTTTGCATAAAATTGACAGTTTTTGAACAATTTCGACCCCCTGATTACGAAAATGATTTTGGTTTTGCGCTATCACGTCTAGTTTTTTCACAAATCGTTTTTTCTTAAAATTGAAATGTTCACCTAGAATGAATGAATTATTTCAAAATTTCGATATTGTAATAAACTAGACTTGTACCGGGAAGCAATAATAAAAAATAATTTAGTTGTATCCTAAAAAAAGTAGTATTAGGTACCACCAATGCATATCAAACTTTGTTTGATGAAGCAATTTGTAAAGCCTCTTGATAAAAATGGACAATGTTTCAAGTATTAATGTACAAAGTTACCAGATCTCTCCAATGCCAAATGAAAAGAGGTTAGGACCTCAAATAAGATCTCTGTACAAAGGTAATGATTTTCAAAATTCTATTAATGTTGTTGAAAGGAATGCCTGGACGGCATTTAAGAACGTCATAGAAAAATTGCTTGGAAATCACAAAGATGAAGACTACGAAAATATTGTAAGAATCATGTTTAAAAATTTTCACATCTTGGGATGTAATATGAGTTTGAAAGTGAATTTCCTCTTTTCGCACTTAAATCTTTTTCCTAAAAATCTTGGTGCTGTCAGCGAGGAACAAGGGGAACGTCTTGACCAAGATATAAAATAAATGGAGCGGTGATATCAAGGAAGATGGAGCGTATCAATGATGGTAGACTTTTGCTGGATGTTACAGCGCGATGTACCCAAAAAAATATATACAGCAGGCAATCAATTAAAAGAAGCTTCCTCACAAAGCGTTAAAGATGCCATTCTCATAAGGAATAAAAAATTTAGTTAGATTATTAACCAAGAATTATTATAAACATCTTATTTTCCTAAATAAATTGCTTAATTTTTTTTGTTAATTGTGAAAAAACCTGACGTGATACAAAAAAATCAATTGTATTTTTGTAATCAGGGCTCCAATGTTATGCAAAATCAGTTATCAAAATCAAAACATCGATTAAAAAGTTTTGTTTTGCAGGCCTGTGTAATCAAAAAAGCTCGCTCGTATAGTTTGTTTTTTAATCAAAGAACCACGACCTGTTGATTTAGGTTTGCAAATATAAAATTTTACTAAATTTAGGAAATTTAATGATATCTGTTGGCTATACCAGCCAACGCCTGTCATTTTTAACGAGAGGCTAAATAACCCAGGGCGATCCTTACCAATACGCATGCGTTAGTGGGTGCTTTACTGCTTTGTTGTTACATGTACCTCATGGTACTGTACCGCGTGCTGCACGAAAGGCAAAGAACAGTAGATGAGTAGAACACAGACTAAAGATATAATTATGTTTTTATCTGCGTCTCTAATAGGTCTATTATTGTATTCAATTTGGCGTTGTTTATGGCTATCTCTTAAAGCACTCGTAGTTTAATAGATCTCTAAGAAAATTTGTATCAATATTTCAGTGTATTATTGTCATTTACACCAAAAAACTTCCAATATTAATTTTCAAACTCTACTTTTTATCATATGTTGCAGATGTAGTTGCATCCGTTACCTTGAATTACCAATTACATAATACAAAATTCCCTAGACTTTGAAAATTTAATTTTTTTATTTAAAAATTAAAACAAGGGTGCAAATTCTAAAATAGTAGTTTATTTGACGAGTTTGTGTGTAAATTGGTCCTTTTTTGGCACGCGTGGGCCATTTTAAAACGCGAGTGAAACGTTCACAAAATACAGACAAACCCTGTATCGTATGATAAAAGTGTTTGGAGCTTTAATTGCTTGGAGAATGGCTATAGTAATTCCTTTCAGCAAAGTAAGGGATTAATTGCTCATCTAAGGGAAACACATAATCTAAAATTTGAGTGTAATGAAATTGTCGTAAAAGATATGAATGGTATGGTAATAATCAATTAGAAAGAAATAAAGAAGAAGCTGGTAAAAATGTATTCGACCACAGTTACGATTTTATAATATTTTCTAAGTCCGTGAATGTCAAATTTAAATAACGCGCAAAATTATAGGACTTGCGCACAAGTAATGGAATGGCCTGGGTCATTTAGCCTCTCGTCATTTTTAATGTCCTTGAAAGTACGCAAACTCACATCTAAAATTTGAACATGTTATTAAAAATGCCTCGCAAAGTAAGACATTTATTAAACTTTCAAGTTAGTTGTTATTAGTTATTGTTAACTTTATTAACATGCTGCGCTTCTAATATCTCTAATAACCTATTTCTACATAATGAGATTTTTCACCCTAGGCCAAAAGTATACAATGTTTTCAGCTCTATTTTAAGTGTAAATTGCGGTGTTGTGGTTCTTTTATTAAAAAAGAGACTGTAATTGGTTGTTATTCAGTCCAATTCTTAACGTTCATTGGTTCTTTGACACGTGCGTTGAATTCTCAGTGAAAAATTGTGTAAATTAATGTACTTACCTAGCTGTTATTGAATTAAACCGAAATATTTACTTGTTTCAGTAAAAAATTTGAAATTTTTATAGAATGTTCTACAGCGATACATAATCATTCCTGAATTTTTTGAGAATTTTAAATCAATTAGAAGTAGGTGTTTTCCATCAATGCAATAACCAGTTAAAAGAACTCATGGGCTCTTGAAGGCCCGATACATCGGAGATGCGAGCACAAATTTAATGGACTTGAACAGCTGGTTGGAGATAAATCTGAAATAAACGAACGAAAAATAGGGTAGGTAATTGTTCACTTCAACTCCCGGTCGAATTTTCGCGTTTTTTCTGAGTAGACACTCTTAGGGCGTTCTCCTACATCGTTTCCCACCACTCAAACCTTGTGCAAATGCCCTTATTTTTCTTCCTTGTTCCACATACGACATAAACATAACCAGACATAACCTTACTATTGTGACAGACAGCAAAATCTCAAAATGCTCGGTCGAAATACTCCTAGCAAATCGAGCTTCCTCTAATGACTCTGACGTCGAATATCCGAACGATTTAGATTTACATCAATTTGTTCATTTTACAATTACCGAACGATTTTGACGTACTGTCGCGAGCAATAAATTTTGGTCGGCAATGTCATTTCAAAATTTGGTTAGATTGTTACTAATTTAAAAAATTTCCCTGCCTGATTATGCCCACGTCAACAAAGTGTAAAAAAATTGAGAAAAAAATGACAATTAATGTCATACAACATGATGATAGGTTATGATATTTGCGACTGTTTTACAATGGAGCATTTTCAATTGCGTCAAAGAATGACCTTGACTACCAAAATTTATTGCTCGCAACTGTACATTAGCATAAAAATGATATAAACGAACGCAGCTTAGGTTCTTCTTTATTTTCAGATTGGACCTCTTGAATTCCCTACGCGTTTAACAGGAGCAGTGTACGCAAACTTTTTAAACATGGAACTGCCTCATTTACTTGAAGATATTCCGTTGATTTTTCGCATAAATCAGTGTTTACAACATGACGGGGCACCACCACATTTCAGTCGCATGCGCAACAGAGATGCGCAAGGTATTTTGAATCGAATGTACTGTCGCGCGCAATAAATTCTGGTCGTCAATGTCATTTCAAAATTTGGTTAGATTGTCACAAATTTAAAAAATTTCCCTGCCTGATTATCGCCACGTCAACAAAGTGTCAAAAAATTGAGAAAAAAATGACAATTAATGTCATACAACATGATGATAGGTTATGATATTTACGACTGTTTTACAATGGAGCATTTTTTATTGCGTCAAAGAATGACCTTGACGATCAAAATTTATTGCTCGCGACTGTAGGTCTATCCCAATCGTAATCGTTGGATCGGACGAGGTACAGTCGATGGACAAATAAATCTGGGACAAAAATAACAATCACATAAGTCAAAATTTACAAATTTGCATCCTTTAATTACGGCTTTATCACAAACAGTTTAACTTTGGTATGACATATTATGTAGACACTGACAAATATATTGACAATTCAATAGTCTGATTTACCTACCGCGTGATCAAGAAGGACTGTTTAAGTTGGCAAGACAATTAAGAAAATTTTTTTATTCGACTATTTACAACACTGCAACCGGATATGTTTTGTGGGTTTATTTGACAAATATCTGACAACAACAAAATGGTAGGTTATGAGAGTAAAAATTAACAGCAAAAACAAATCAAAGTTGGAATTCGGAATAATAATCTAAAAATTAACTAAAGGAAATTCTCGAAGTGCTCTCCATTTTGCTCTAAACATAAATTAACTCTTCTCTCGAATGATTCACCAGCATGTTTAATTTAATTTGAAATGTCAAATTTCACTTGTCACTGATGCGGCTGTCACTCCTGTCAGTGTAACGCCGTCAACAACCTGGAGCGCGTTCATAAATACTCTGGGTAGGTATAAAGGTTACCCGTGGGTCACCCAAACGCCGTTCACAAATTAAAACTGGGGGAATAATCACGCTACCCCAGATCGTTCACAAATGTTTAGAGTGACACAAGGAGTGTGCCCATGTTACCGATGTCTAGCGGTGCGGGAGAAATTACCCATACGTCAGATTTGACGTCTGTCAAATATCTGGCGGCAGTGAGGCGGCGGCTGCGTGAAAAAAATATGTTGTAAGGTGTTTTTATACATTTTTTAATTATGTTTTCAATAACACTACCCGACATGATTTTTCTAACTGACCCAACTATGAGAATTTCTTATACTTTTCATTTATTAGAACTATACGACACCCGATTTCCATATTCCATCACGTCACGTTTGCGAACTAGACACCTATGAACATTTTAGTAATTGTTCACTTTAACTACTTCTGGAATTTTCGCGGTTTTTCTGGCTAGACAGCCTGAGGGCGTCCTCCTAGATCGTGTCCCACCATTCAAACCTTGTGCAAATGCCTTTTTTTTTCTCTCTTGTTGTGTTTCAAGGTCGCGTCAAGGTCGCGCCAAGTCTTAGTAGAACTAAAGGGTAAGGAAAATTTTCATTTGCACAAGGTTTGAGTGGTGGGAAACGATGTAGGAGGACGCCCTGAGGCTGTTTAGCCAGAAAAAACGGGAAAATTCCAGAAGTAGTTAAAGTGAACAATGACCAACATTTTTTATGTACTCGTATATAATAATATATTTATTGTAAATCAATTTCTCTTACAAGCATGAAGAGTACACTAGAAGGTGCAAAATTAAGTAGGCTTAAGTTGTGTTTGGCATATGTACCAGGGGATATGCTATCCCGCTATAATGGGTGTTTTTGTTGGGTTCTTCAAAAGGAAGATGATAGCCCGCAAAAGAAAAAAAATAATTTGTTTTGTATTGGTACTTAATCGTCCTTAGTCTGTTAACAATTTGCAATATAATTATCATTGGTTTTTAAGTTTTTTTACTGTTTTAATAAAAATAACATGCATATGGGTTGTCACATGTTATTCCTAACTCGGAATCTAGACGTGCTAGAATAAATCTGTTGACGTTTATAGAATTAACAGACCCTAATTACCCCAGATTAGGTGTTTTCACTGCAGTTACTAAAAAAAATTCAAAAATGTCGGGTAGTGTAATGGGGACAAAATTTTCGAAACTGGAATGGCTGACTCTGCAATGCATTTGTAATTATCTGTTGGTTAACCCCGGTGCAATCCGTTCAACATATCCAATTCTTAAAGGTATTCCTTGTGCAACCACACTTATATTCTCTTCTTACCCTTCCTGTATTGAATCCGGTGATAACAAATTTACAGGGAAAAAACGTTTTTTTGCAGAACAAATTGCCCCAGAAACAATTAATTTTCTTTTTCTTTCACCAAATTGTATTTTTAATCTGTTGATCTTTATTTAAGCAGGTGGTTAAATAGATGACACTTAAATGTGAGTTGACAATGTTGACATTTACAAAAACAAAAAACACGCGTTTACCCGATTCCGTTCATAATGCCGGAGTGACACTGCAGTCACGTGATATTCCCCACACTCTACCTTCGCCCATATTTTATGAACGCGCTCCTGAAGTTACTCCAGGAGCGCGTTCATAAATACTCTGGGTAGGTATAAAGGTTACCCTTGGGTCACCCCATAGACAACACAGTAAACCTATAGAACGCAAACTCCCATAGTTTTTTGTGCCCCGACGCCATCTACTGGCTTGTGGTAGGTGCAAAATTAGACACAGCCAGCTGGATATTCTGGCTTTTTTTGTTCATTTTAATTTAAAGTAATTCATTTAAAAAACTAAAAGACAACATTTATTTTGAAGTTTTTATTTTCAATCTTTTTCGATACATTTCCATTGCATTTTTATTAATTTTGGTTTGGTATTTCTTTTCCTCAATTGCGGCAAATAGAAATTTATTGCATCCTTGCCTTGCATTGCATTGCTCTTTATTTTGACATCGAATTTTGCATGAAGTTTTAGATATACATTTTCTGTACATTGGAACCCGAATTTTGGACGACATTCTTCCTTTTTATAATTCTGAATAAGCTCAGCTTTTCTTATTTTTTTTTAAAACTTTCACAAGAATTTATATCTTCATTACTACATAAAACAGGAGTTACACAATTATAGTGTCTTCAGTAGAAATGTCGTAGATCAGTAGATCGGATGAAAATTCTATAAAAAGTAGTTTTCAGTTAAAATATAATTATCAATATTTTTTACTATTACTGGAAGTAAGTCTGGACTGGAAAAGGAAGGAAGTTGTATCGAGGGTACGGCCATATTCGTTCGTGCCGAAGTCTTTGCTGGTAAAATGAAGTCCACACAGTGTAGCTGTTGTACCTACACTTTCATAGGCTTCAAAGTTGATAACTGCTTGTTACCCGTCTTTTTAATTCATTCCATAAAACGCCCAGGATATTTAATTGGATTAGGAAATCTATGGCGAGTTCCACATGGTTTATAATTCCTTTGCAGGGTGCAAAGTCGCACAATAGTAAATTTATTACTTATGACTTGATATGTCAAAATACAATTGTTTAAATTTTGGCATAAGTTTCCGCGATTTTTATTTTTATAAAACGGCAGCGTCCCCTGACGGCTTGTGGTGGGTGCGTTTCCAAAAAAATCGGGAAAATGCATAGGAGTTTGCGTTCTATAGGTTTACTGTGTTGTCTATGGGTCACCCAAACGCCGTTCACAAATTAAAATTGGGGGAATAATCACACTACCCCAGATCGTTCACAAATGTTTAGAGTGACACAAGGAGTGTGCCCATGTTACCGATGTCTAACGGTGCGGGAGAAATTACCCATACGTCAGATTTGACGTCTGTCAAATATCTGACGGCAGTGAAGCGGCGGCTGCGTGAAAAAATATGTTCTGAGGTGTTTTTATACATTTTTTAATTATGTTTTCAATAATGGGGACAAAATTTTCGAAACTGGAATGGCTGACTGCAGTGCATTTGAAATTATCTGTTGGTTAACCCCGGTGCAATCCGTTCAACATATCCAATTCTTAAAGGTATTCCTTGTGCAACCACACTCATATTCTCTTCTTCCCCTTCCTGTATTGAATCCGGTGATAACAAATTTACAAGGAAAAAACGTTTTTTTGCAGAACAAATTGCCCCAGAAACAATTAATTTTCTTTTTCTTTCGTCAAATTGCATTTTTAATCTATTGATCTTCATTTAAGCAGGTGGTTAAATAGATGACAATTAAATATGAGTTGACAATGTCGACATTTACAAAAACAAAAAACACGCGTTTACCCGATTCCGTTCATAATGCCGGAGTGACACTGCAGTCACGTGATATTCCCCACACTCTACCTTCGCCCATATTTTATGAACGCGCTCCAGCAGCAGTTGTACTATTTAAAAATAAAATTCAGCATTACCAACTTAAACAGTCCTTGATCATCCCATTTTTATTTGTCCATCGACCGTACTTACCCAAGAACAGTATACCTAACAGGACTGCTAGATGCCATAAGACATGCGTTCGCCAACGTCTCGATCGCTTGTGACGTCACTGCAGTCCTCGACCGGTTTGCTAACATTTGTGAGAGTGCATTTTCAATCTATGAAATTTGTTAGTTCTGTTTCTCTTGGATATTTTTATTTATCATGAACAGCTTACTTATACAAACAATGTTCATTCTTCGTTCGAAGAATAACGAAATGACATTTATCCCTTTGACATTATCGTTTTCCACGGCGCGCTTGTTTTTTTTCACATTCATTTATAAAGCATCGTAACAATGAATTTTTTATTTATCTTTATTTAATTTTTATTGCACAAAAGCCAACGTGTTAGACATCATTGAAAGCAGAAAAAAAAATTCTCTACTCTACTAGAATAGAAATAAATAAAAATACAGTTTATTTGAGTTTCGTTAATGACTTAAAAGCTTGTGTGTTTAGACGCTAATTTTTTGGTTTTCTATGAAAAGGACATTTTATTTTCTACTTAGTAGAAGTTTATTATTTTAACTTTAGAGGTAATATTTTAATTGTGCAAAACATGCATAGCACAATAATGTGCGGTGTATGGATGTATCTAATAACACCTATATTAAGCAAAAAGTGATTGCCGAAAAATTTTCATTTCACTGCTTTCCTAAAGCTATAGACACCTTGTTCCACAAATTATTAGAAAAGAATGGATTGTTCGTTGTAGAAGGAAATCACGATTACAACAGAGTAAATTCATGATGATGTAAATGAGTTGCAAAGCAGCTCATCATTCTCATCACTCACCAGTATCTTCAAATGCATCTAAAGAGCGCTCTGATTTTAAAGAAAATGCTGAGGTGTTATTTTTTGACATAAAATTTTTTAAATATTTTTTCCGAGTTCTACATGAAGCCAGTAGCTCGTGGATAAAAGTTTATCCGACCTTTTTGACACACCCGATATGCAAAATTGAGCAAAAAAAATCTTCAAAACAGAAACGACTCTACCATTCCAATTAATTAAGGATTTTTGCAAGCGAAGCTTAATATGTAATTACGATGAATTTCAGAAATTTAAAATCCAAATTTACAAGGGGCATGAAAAGAAAAATTCCACAGGGCGACATCGGTAGAAGAAAAAAAATTAGAAAATTACATAAAATCATTAATTAAACATAGTGAAGAATAAAATGTTCTATACCTACCTATTTCTTTCTAGTCCTCCGCAACTTTTTTATATTTTTGTATACGTAAATATTATACAGGGTTATTCTAATGATTGTAGTCGAAGTAGGCGTGAAAACTGAATGTAAAATTTATGGTTGCCGCTACACATAAAAAAACGGTAATTGTTCACTTTAACTACTTCTGGAATTTTCGCGTTTTTTCTGGCTAGACACCCTCAGGGCGTCCTCCTAGATCGTGTCCCACCATTCAAACCTTGTGCAGATGCCTTTTTTTTTCTCTTGTTGTGTTTCAAGGTCGCGTCAAGGTCGCGCCAAGTCTTAGTATAACTAAAGGGTAAGGAAAATTTTCATTTGCACAAAGTTTGACTGGTGGGAAACGATGTAGGAGGACGTCCTGAGGCTGTCTAGCCAGAAAAAACGCGAACATACCAGAAGTAGTTAAAGTGAACAATTACCAAAAAAACATCAAAATGTGATTAAGTGAGTACACGCCATTCACACACGGGAGTTAAATTGAGTGCAAAACAACTCAATATTTTTAAAATTGATTGCAAAACAACTCAATCTTTCTGGATTCAATTGTTAATTTTACAAAAATGAAGAAAAATCTCATCACCGCACTTTTCACCTAAAAAATGAGTGACAGCGACAAAACTGACAGTTCACATGCAAGCGGCAAAAATGTAATATCATGGGCATGGCCTACTTCGACTACAATCATTTAAAATAACCCTGTACATAATTTTATAATAAAATATTCAACAAAAATGGCATTTTTTCAAATCGATGCAGCAATCTGTTAGTCCTGTTACTGTTTACTATTCTTGGTTCTTGGTACTTACCTACGAGGTGGTCCAGGCCACTGGTCTGCACGATTTCCGGACCTCAATCCTTTAGATTTTTTCTTATGGGGACACGTGAAAAACGTTCTACTACCGACAGTATACCATAATTCATAAGGAGAAGGGTCCGTCCTATTCTGAAAGTTTTACTTTTTCTTTGACACTTGATAGTGTTGTTGTTAGCTGCTTTCCAAGTGGGAGTAATTTACTCCGAACAGTTCTACGCCGAACTGTTCATTGGTTTGTGCCGCTTGGAACGCTGAATTTACTCCTGCACTCTACACTGTCATTAGTGTCATCTGAGTCCGATTCCCGCCGTATATTTGACATTTCTTAACATCCCCACCACAAAAAAACTCCGAGTACCAAAATTTAGGTAGGTACTTCAGGGGGCAGGGGAAGGGTATAACGGAGTAGTTCTGGAGTAGTTCCACAAATTACATGGAACACTTGTTGTACTCCTGGAGTAGTTCGGAACTACTCGCGTAGATACCTGGAAAGCAGCTGTTAAGTGTGTGTTCTGTGGTTGACACAGGGTTGACACATAACCTAAAATTTTTATTTTGTGTACATGTCAAATTTCAACCTGTGAATACACAATTATGGATAAGTGCGTGCCCGCTTTGAGCGAGCACGAGGTTTTTATCCGCGAATTCATAACTTTGTACAAGCAGCAGCCCGTTTTGTGGCGACAGAAACACCCCCAGTACAGAAACCGGACGGAAAGGTCAGAGGCCTACGAAGTTCTCGTGAGAAAGTGTCAAGAGTATTATTCCGAAGCGGACGAGGATTTCGTAAAAATGAAAATCGACTCGATGCGTTCCACATTTCGAAAGGAACGGAAAAAAGTGTTGAACTCCAAGGAGAATTCGACAAATCCAGAAGATGTGTACAAGCCCTCCCTGTGGTATTACGATTTGTTGTTGTTTACGGCGGGGGAGGAAGCAGAGGGCGAGACGAGCGATGGGACAAAAACAGAGGACAGTTTGGCAGTTGCAAATAATCCAGAAGAGGGAAATTATGTTGTAAGAGATGACACAGTCAAAAGAAACCAATTGTTTTTTTTTTTTCGTTTTGCAGAAAATACCGTTCTGGAGTAGGGAGCATTCAGCAATTTTAATAAACTTCTACAAAAACCATCCTTGCTTGTACTCCACGTCGCATCCTGAGTACAAGAACAAAAGGAAAAGAAATGAGGCAGTGAAGAAAGTAACCGAGAGGTTGATGGCAACAACTGGGAAGTACTTCCATGCGGAAGACGTGCGCAGGAAGATATCCTTAATCAGGGGGCAGTTTTTGTATGAATATAAAAAAATTAAAAAGAGTGAGAGCTTGGGGGAGGTCTACACCCCAACTCTGTGGTGCTTCGAGATGTTGAGTTTCTTGAAAGAAGAGTATTCGAGCAAGAAACGGATAGGCTCAAAAGCCTCACAAAACCAGGCGAATTTGGTAATTGCCGTTTTGAATTTAGGTGATTCGCTAATTTTTTTTATTGCAGCGGCGCAAGAACAGGCGGAAAAACAGTACTTCAGAATCAGATGACGATTTGGTAGTTGTGTTACGTCGCTCGTTTCTCTTTCACGCTACTCGACTTTTTTTCAGGACATCAAAAAGGAATCGGACTCGTCGCTCTCCTCCGAAAGCGTACACTTGCAGCTCGATGTGAAACAAACAGACGAAGAAGATGACATTTTCGACACGATCGCCAAAAACCTGGCACATCAGATGCGCGAAATGAGCGAGCAACAGCGAAACATCGCCAATAAAATTGTGAGGGACGTGATGTATCATGGACAGATGGAACATCTCACTGTCAAATCTAGGCTCAGTCTTGACGGTGTTTAGAACAAGGTGCAATTCCACGACAACGTCTTGACCACTCGAAAAAGAAATGTTGGTGTTTGTCATAGTAGATGTTGACGGTTATCAATTAGTTATCGAGCAATGCTTTTCTGGTAGTTTTTTGGGTTGGGATGACCTTTCACGATGTAGGGCCCTCTCAGGACAAGGTTGTCCGACCGGTAAACCCCCCATTCCAGTGCAATCTCCTCCATCTATCAAGATTGTTACACAGAAAAACAAGGCTCTATTTATTTGTAAATGAGGCTATTGGATGAGAAGAAAGCGATTGCTATAAGATATCACGATTTAGCACAAGAGCAAATAAAATCATTTCAATAAATTAAGTGCTACAAATTGAAAAAGAAATATGTAGTATGTAAATATACATATTATTATACGAGTTTTATAAGACGCTTGATTGTGACACGAGTTGACAATAGAACGAGTGTCACAGTGCGTCTTGCGAGTGTAATATACTATTTTTTCTACTTTGGTCGCATTAATTTCATAAAAACTCAAAAATCTAATTATGAGCTGTTAAATTATTGTCCTCGGATGACTCATCAGCTTCATTCAACGAAGATGTTGCTGAAGAACATCCTTCACCATCTCGCGAACTTTTTTCCCAGACCCTTCCAAACCAGGAGACATTAGTTTAATAGTCAATGAGCAAAACGTTCGAGAAGCTATCAATTCATTTCCTGCCGGTTCTTCACCAGGTTTAGATGGCATGAGACCACAATACTTGAAAGATATCATATCTTTGTCAGCAGGTGAAGCAGGTCAGAAGGCACTAAGAGCTTTAACCAAACTGTGCAATTTTTTATTATCTGGGCAACTTCCTTCAGAAATCTGCCATTTATTGTATGGTGCGTCTTTATGTGCCCTTAACAAGAAAGATGGAGGACTTAGACCGATCCCTATCGGAAACTGTTTGCGAAGATTGACCTCAAAGCTAGCCTGTTTTCAAAGTCGAAATATTGTAAATTCGTATTTATCTCCACACCAACTTGGAGTTGCAACTAAACTAGGATGCGAAGCAGCAATTCATACCACACGAACCTTTGTTAATAACGATCAAAACCGTGGCAAAGTTCTTCTTAAATTAGATTTCAAAAACGCCTTTAACTCAGTCGAACGGGATTGTATTCTGAAAGAAGTCCAATATGTCATACCCCACTTCTGTACCTTTATCTTCAATCAATGCTATAGAAATCCTTCAACTTTATTTTTCGGTAATCATTTAATTTCTTCTTCTGTTGGAGCCCAGCAAGGAGATCCCTGCGGTCCCATGATTTTTAGTTTTGCCATTCAACCAATTATTTTCTCTTTGGATTCTCAAATGAATATATGGTATTTAGATGATGGAACCTTAGCTGATTACCCAGAAGTAGTTTTATCCGACTTTAAGAAAGTTATCAATTTATCTCAGGAAATTGGCCTTGAATTAAACTTTAACAAATGCGAGATCTTTTGCTGTTCTGGAGACACAGATTTAAAAGTCATAAAGGAATTTCAAAATTTAGCACCAGGCATTAAAATCTGTGACCGAAAAAGTTTATCTCTTTTAGGCTCTCCAATCTTTGACCAAGGTTTCAAAAACACCGTCGAAAAACTATAATTACAGTTGAAAATCTTTTAAACAAAGCTGAACTCCTTAACAGACACGTGGTTTATATTTTAATCAAAAACTGTCTTTTCATACCAAAATTTAATTTTTTATTAAGAACAACTCCATTTTGGAAATTTTCTAATTATGTTAATTCTATTGATTCTTCTTTAAAGTCTTGTTTAGAGAGAATACTTAATTTACGTTTAACTGATTTACAATTGCGTCAGTCCACTTTACCGATTAGATTTGGTGGTCTGGGAATTCGTCGCATTTCCGATATTTGCCTCCCTGCTTTCCTATCTTCAATTAATGGGGTTAAAAAGCTTGTTTCTTTATTACTAAACTCAAAGCTTTAGGAGTCTGGGGTGTAGCAAATGAGAACGAAATACCAACAATCCCACAATTTCAGAAGAATTTAGATAATATTAAATATTAAAATAAATATTAAATATCAAATGAATAATTGCCAATGACTTAATCTTTAATTCACCTAGAGACTTGGCTCGTTTTAAGGCTTTGCAATGCAGAGAATCCTAAAATTGGTACTCTTTTAGATAACACTTCCTTCCAAGTTTGTATTGGTTTAAGATTGGGTTGTACTTAATCTTTGTACACCTCATATTTGCGAAAGTTGACGAAATTGGCACCCACGGTGAGATAACCGCTTTTGAATTCAAAACTGACCACCAATGAAAGCTATAGAATTACCGGCGTTCGGTACCGTCGGCGACCGCTTGGGGGCGTGGGTGAAAGTCGACAGGGGATGAACGGCCATGTTTTTTTTTGGAGGGCACTTTTTTCTTGACCGCAGAGTAGTACAGAAGTACCGTGTATTTTTTCTGTGTGCTAATTGTGCCATTTTAGTTGTTTTTTTATTGAACTGTGCTAAATGTTGCTGTCCAACTTCTGTTTTGAACTAGGTATGTGTTTGGGGTACTAAAATTAATTCTGCATCGCGCGAAATGTAGTTTAACAATAATAAGACACAAATGGGTCGCACGTGGGTTTCCACCATGTTTTACAAAATCCACATTTATCTCGACCATCCCCATGTATTATGTTTTTAACATTATAAGCTTGCGAAGGAGCGTAAGGCAGCCTGGTTCTAGTTTTGCTAAATTTATAAAATTGACGGATCACGTTTTCCCTTTGTTGTCAAAGCAGGTTTTTACAATTCACTAATTTTCCTAAAAGAAAATGACTCCAAGTTTTAGCGTGGGTCTGTGGCTTTCACTTTTTATCAGCGCACTCCCTCACTTTGATCCCCTTTCTAATTATTCCGAGTGACGCTTTTGGTGTAACAAGTATTTATTTATTGCTTAACATTTTTAATCAAAATTTGAGAGTTTCCACTTTCCATCCCGGTAGCAACCAATTGGGTTTATATTTCAGGTATCTGCGCGGGCTTTTTCCTTATCCAGGGATCTTCTACATTTAGGTATTTTCATCGTTTAGTCCCGGGGCGCCCCCCATATTATCCAAGGGGGGGGGGGCTTGTCGATGATCCGGCTCTAATAGGCTAGGGTCGACTGGACTGTGTTTTTTGTTTTATTGTTATGTATGTGTTATTGGTTGTTACCACTTTTCCATCCCAAACTGAAAGTGTTCTTAGATTACTCCGTCAACAAAGTTTTGTCGCGGTTTCGTTTACATTTTCCAGTTGCTGTAAATGTCAATTCTTCCTTATCGCGAGGGTCTCTCTCTGTTTGAGGGGTTTAGTTGCTCCTAACATCCAATCGTTGAACACGACCCCGCGGCCCCTCGTTTAACATGTTGTGCCCCAAGAGAGACCCGAAAACCATAACGCTTGGCGGGGCTTGCTGAATGCTGGTCCGCAACGTCGCTCATGGTGTAAGTTGAATCCGAGTTCCTTGGCACAGAACTTCCGGAATGGTAATCTGTTCTCGAAGTTTGTGGTACTTGACAAGCGTCGTTTGTTTTTGTTCTGAAATAGTCATATTCAATTCAACCGATGAACTTAGAGTACCTCAATTTGTTGACTTAACGTAAAGCAGTTAGGATTTTTCCCCTTAGCACTAAATCACGGGTAGGCATGATAAAGTCGTAAGGATAGGTACCACAGACCTTCGGACCACCCAAAGCCACTCACTCCTTCTATAGCGTATCTGCCGTATGTTGTAAATTAACTTGGAAAAGAAAAAAAAGAACATGCTGAAGTTCTCGCCTAGTGCCCGCTCTCGCTCGAACGGTCCGAAGTAACTGTTTTGTTTGTAATGTACATGACCCTCCTGTTTTTTCTGAATTTGAATTGTGTTGTTTATGAAATCAGTTTTGCTCAATTCTCACTAACTGTCCCGTCCACGTTGTCACTTCGGACTTGTTCGTATTTTCAGGAGAGGTTTTAGCGGAGCCTCATTCGGGGGTCTGGGAGAATGGCCAGAGCTCACCATTTTCCTAGAGTTCTAAATGAGTAGTCTTCTCACATTTGAGGAGACTTGGGTGCCCTCTCCCGAGACGTTTTATTAGTCATGAATCCCGGCGTTAACGAAAATCATAACTTTGAATAAATAGCTGGTTTTAATTATTGTGTTGTTTTATTTGCACTCTTCTGTGTGGTTCACAAACCCTGTTGGAACGAATCTGGTAATGTTTAATTTGTATAAAAAAAAAAACACAACGTAGGGAAATTAACGAGGTACGATCACGCGCTCTTGGCCATTTTTGAATTTCGCGGGTGTTATTTTCATTGCGTATGTTGGTAAAAAAAAAAAATGAGATGGCCGATTGGTGGGAATTTTGAATTACCCACTTGGTTCATCACAACGATCTAAGTTGTTTCAAAAGCAGTGGTAGATTTTCAAGACACACTGAAATTAATTCCATTATCAACCAGTCTTTAACTTCAATTCATGTGAATTCAACTTTAGAACCAAACGGACTGTCTCGGGATGACGGAAAACGCCCACATGGGATGACTTTAGTACCGTGGATTAAAGGTCAACCTTTGGTTTGGGACGTTACTGTTGTAGATACACTTGCAGACAGTTACGTATTGAAATCATCTGAAGTCTCAGGTTTTGCCGCTGAAATGGCTTGCAAACGCAAACAAGCAAATATAGTTCAATCATTTCGTCAAACTACGTGTTTAAATGTTTAGCATTTGAAACCTTAGGCCCTTGGTGCAAAGAAGCCATCGATTTCTTTAATGTCATCGGAAACCGACTTATCGTGGAATCAGGCGATTGAAAATCAAAGAAATTCCTTTTCAAGAGGATTTCCCTTGCCATTCAACGTGGAAACGCTGCAAGCATTCGGGGCACTTTTCCAGATTCCGCAATATTATCGGAAATTTTGGTTGTGATGAACCAAGTGGGTAATTCAAAAATTCCACCAAGCGGCCACCTCATTTTTTTTCTACCAACATACGCAATGAAAATAAAACCCGCGAAATTAAAAAAAAAATGGCTAAGAGCGCGTGATCGTACCTCGTTAATTTCCCTACGTTGTTTTTTTTTTATATACAAATTAAACATTACCAGGTTCGTTCCAACAGGGTTTGTGAACCACACAGAAGAGTGCAAATAAAACAACACAATAATTATAACCAGCTATTTATTCAATGTTATGATTTTGTTAACGCCGGGATTAATGTATAATAAAACGTCTCGAGAGAGGGCACCCACCACTCATTTAGAACTCTAGGAAAATGGTGAGCTCTGGCCATTCCCCTAGACCCCCGAATGAGGCTCCGCTAAAAACCTCTCCTGAAAATACGAACAAATCCGAAGTGACGACGTGAACGGGACAGTTATTGTAAGTTGAGCAAACCTCATTTCATAAACAACACAATCTAAAATTAAGGAAAAACAGAAGGGTCATGTACATTACAAACAATGCAGTTACTTCGGACCGTTCGAGCGAGAGCGAGCACTAGACGAGAACTTTAGCATGTTTTTTTTTTTTCAAGTTAATTTACAATGTGCGGCAGATACGCTATAGAAGGAGCGAGTGGCTTTGTGTGGTCCGGTGGTCTGTGGTACCTATCCTTACGACTTTAACATTTCCCGCCTACCCGTGATTTGGTGCTAAGAGAAAAGTCCGAACTGCTTTACGTTAAGTCAACAATTTAGCTACTCTAAGTTCAGCGGTTGAGTTGAATATGACTATTTCAAAGCAAAAACAAACGACGCTTGTCAAGTACCAAAACTTAGAGAACAGATCACCATTCCGGAAGTTGTGTGCCAAGGAACTCGGATTCAACTTACACCATGAGCGACGTTGCGGACCAGCATTCAGCAAGCCCCGCCAAGCGTTATGGTTTTCGGGTCTCTCTTGGGGCACAACATGTTAAACGAGAGGCCGCGGGGTCGTGTTCAACGATTGGATGTTAGGAGAAACTAAACCCCTCAAACAGAGAGAGACCCTCGCGATAAGGAAGAATTGACATTTACAGCTACTGGAAAAGGCAAACGAAACCGCGACAAAGCTTTGTTGACGAAGTAATGTAAGAACACTTTCAGTTTGGGATGGAAAAGTGGTAACAACCAATAACACATACATAAAAATTTAAAACAACAGTCCGGTCGACCCTAGCTTAGTTGAGCCGGTTTATCGACAAGGGGGGTCCTGAATAATATGGAGGGCGCCCCGGGACGATGGAAATAGCTAAATGTAGAATATCCCTGGACAAGGAAAAGCCCGCGCAGATACCTGAAATATAAACCCAATTGGTTGCTACCGGGATGGAAAGTGGAAACTTTAAAATTTTGATTAAAGTGTTAAGCAATAAATAAATACTTGTTACACCAAAAGCGTCACTCGGAGTAATTAAAAAAGGGATCAAAAATGAGGGAGTGCGCTTATAAAAAGTGAAAGCCACAGACCCACGCTAAACCTTGGTTGTTTCTTTAGGAAAGTTAGTTAGTAAAACCTAATTTGACAACAAAAGAAAACGTGATCCGTACAATTTTATAAAATTTTCAAAGCTAGAACCACACTGCCTTACGCTCCTTCGCAAGCTTATAAATGTTAAAAGCGTATCTAATACATGGGGATGGTCGAGATAATTGTGGATTTTTTTTAAAACATGGTGGAAGCATCAGAAACCCACGTGCGACCCATCTGTGTCTTATTATTGTTATACTACATTTCGCGCGAAACAGCAATAATTTTAGTACCCCAAACACATACCTAGTTCAAAAACAGAAGCTGGACAGCAACATTTAGCACAGTTCAATAATTAAAAAAAGAAACAACTAAATCGCACAATTTGGACACAGAAAAATACACCGTACTTCTGCAAGTTGTCTCTGTCTGCACCACTCTGCAGTCAAGACCAAAAGTGTCCCCAAAGAAAACATGGCCGCTCATCCCCTGACGACAACGGTTGCGCCAATATTTCCATCTCACTTAATTTGGAGTCTATCTGTTCGACACGATACAAACATCCCGTGACACGATACAAACATCCCGTAAAATTGTGTATAACTCTGTCTGTGTCACACTCACGGCATTTGTCGATATGTACGAGAGTACTCTCGTGTCAAAAATAAATTACTCCCTAGGATTTAGGGATATTCGTTACAAGGTTGCCATAAATTTGGTCAGGTTGGAGGCTATGTGGTTTCTGGTGACAAACAAAAGATATCCCAAAAATGTAAGGCAGCAAGACTAATTTCTCTCTAAGTGATAGATGATTTTTCGTTTCACAATCAATTTTGGTTACTGGCGGCATATTTATTTGGATTTAATCACAGACAATTAAACTATAGTAAGACGTCGTATTGCTACCCAATTTTTGGAAACACGATTCCAGCGCGGCTCGAGCAGTTGGCCGAACTAATTTTATAAAGCATGCTTGATGGAGTTGTTTAACTTAATAATTTTGTCATCATTTAATATTAATTTCAAATGTAAAATGCCTTTAAAATGCACAACGTTTTATTAATTATAAGAAAAAATAACAATAAATGAATTGTTGATGTCCATAGTTACATAGTTACATTTTTTAGTTGCATAGTGCATAGTTGCATTTTTTATGTAAAAAAATTGTAATCAAGGAAGCAGAGTGGAATGAAAAATATATGTTGTAACGGTCCGAATAGGTTCGATAAATTAAGAATTTTAATTTTTAAAATAATTTCAACGAAATATTTTAAATACCGTTCATCTGCGACGGAAATGCTGGTCAGTTGTAAAATTTATTGAAGCCGTGTCGGCTCCACATTCCTCAAGTGAAATCTGCCAACCTTTCTTTGAAAATGCAGGTACACGTCCGGTCCAAACACAACACAAAGATAACAGTTTTATGGGAAAAGAAACATTGCAAAATTTACTCGTTCGACAATTTGGGGAGTCCAGTTAAAATCAGGGGATAATTGAATTAATGAATTTGATGTTAGCAGGTTTCAAATTGAGAGAACAACAAAATTAATGTTCATTAGGTTAATTTACTTTTTTTTAGCATTCTCAAATTTGTGGCATATTTGTAATTAAAGGGCGAGAATTGCAAATTAAAAACAGAGCGCTTTATCGTAGAAAATAACTAGAATCGTTTGCACTTTTAGTTAGAAAAGTAACAAAGCAAAGTAGAAAGGGAGTCGGTAGAAAACACAGAGGACCGGGTAACGGTAAAGCCAGGTAGTCGTAGAAATCAGACGTGTAAGTGAGAGAGAGAGAGAATGAAATTTACGAAGTAATTATTAATTAGATTTTGGTTTTGGGGAATCAAACCAATGTAGAACTATTTTTAGAAGTAGCAGAACAACGGAACTTAGTTGCATGAAATGGCACTTGCGTAACAGCGTTTCAAGCCCAATTTAGGTTTCAAAATAAGGTTAATTTGTTTCATTTTAATTGTGTTTGTTTTATTTTAATTATGTTGTTGCATTTTAATTATGTTTGTTTCATTTAAATTCTGTTTAATTTTTGTTGCTGATTTTTATTATTGTATAGAGTCGGTAATTCAGTGTTCCTGTTAATTCGGTTTGTCCCACAGACAATTAAACTATAGTAAGACGTCGCATTGCTACCCAATTTTTGGAAACACGATTCCAGCGCGGCGCGAGCAGTTGGCCGAACTAATTTTATAAAGCATGCTTGATGGAGTTGTTTAAATTAATAATTTTGTCCTCATTTAATATTAATTTCAAATGTAAAATGTCTTTAAAATGCACAACGTTTTATTAATTATAAGAAAAATTAACAATAAATGAATTAAATTAAAAACTAGAACCAAAACTAAAATTAAATATTCTGAAAATCCCCATTTTCTTCGTAAGTAACATGTCTTTGACGATTTTTTTTTAAATTCTCTTCTTACGTCCTGCAGTTTTTTTTTTATAAATGATCAAATTGATTGATGCATCCAACAATTTTGTTTTAATTTCCAGAAAATGGCTTTTACAAATAAACCATGAAAATTAATTTTTCGTTCTAAGGCGATACGTAATTTCTTTCCAATACTTCTTTTATTCAAAAATACACTTAGATCGTAAATTTTGGCAACACAACACACAACTCTTCTGTTATACATATATACATAGTGGGTCGATAAAAACGGTACCAATTTTGTACGCTCATATTTTCCTGAGTTATTATCTGTTTTTAATGAGTAATATACCAGTGAAAAGCTCAATATTTATAGAAAAGGTTGTTGTTGTCAAGAACTCAAAAATTGTGCGTCACAACATGAAGACATGCAAAAATTCTCTCAATTATAAGTTTTACAGATATGGTTCAATATGCTTCCCATTTTTATTAGCTACCATTTGCAATCGTCTTCACTAGTGATTGATGGAGCAACATCAACATCGCACCGAGTGGCACAAACAATCATATACCTACCTTGAGCTGAAGGCTCCTGAACAATTAACGGAATGCTGGAATCAGCTACCTCAGAGACAAATATGTAGCTTCTGCAATTGGGGACGGACAAAGACGATTACAAATGATAGCTAATAAAAATGGAGGGCATATTGATTGAACCATATCTGGAAACTCATAATTGAGATAGGTAATCTTCAAAACCAGAATTTTTGCATGTCTTCATGTTATGACGCACAACTTTTGAGTTAGGACTATCTCTGCACAGCAAGAGGTCTTCATCTTTTCTATAAATATTGGGTTTTTCACTGGTATGTTAATCATTTAAAAAACTTAATAACTCAGGAAGATATGAACGAACAAAATTTGTACCGTTTTTTTCGGCCCACTGTGTATTTTAGTTTCAATTTTAACTTGTCATGCTCCTTAAAAGAATAGGTACCGGGGGCACACACTATTGTTTGGTTTCTTTTTGTCTTGAATTGAAACTGAAAGTATAACTTTATTAAGAAGTCAGTTTCATCACTTAAGTTTTTACCTTTATAAATTACGTAGCAGATTCACAAATTGCCCAAAAAGTAGAAAACGCTATTTTTGTCCTTTCTTTATTGTTTTCTTATTGACAATTTCTCAATACTGAAAACGTTGGCTATTGTAATTACTTTCATTTAATAAATGGCACTAATTCCTACCTTTTTATTCACAAAAAGTCTTACCTATATCTTTAAAAAGTACATTTTTATTTTTTTCAGAAAAGTGTCACATTTGACAAATATTTTTTGACTGTTTTAAATACAACGGTAATAGTCGAAATTTTACGAATAAATACGACGGAGTGTTTTGGCCAACTGCGTGCGGAGCAGCACCGTCGAAGCTATTCCAACATTATTATATGGGATTGAAGTGTCTTACTATAGTTTAATTGTCTGTGGTTTGTCCCATTTTTAGATTGTGTTTGTTTCTTGATGCTGATTTTTATTATTGTATAGAGTCAGTAATTTAGTGTTCTTTTTCAGGCTTCTAATTCAAGAACAAATTTGTACATTCGGTCTGGTCCTAACAAAAGTCTAAATTTAAACATTTAAAATAATGGTGGAAAAACGGAAACTGTAATTTCAAAAGTTCTAGAGATTTCGAAAAGGCGTCGCGATCGGCGTAAAGTAGAACCGAGCTCATTGGTCACTTTGGTCAAGTAGAGGTTGCGAAAGTAGGGTGCGCCAGAAATGATAAAACCGATTGCGGAACGGGAAAGAGGGCTTTTTTGATTCACTCGGGGTTTGATCTCCAAAGTAGCCGGAGGTACGTTCAGTACTTCCAGCAGCCATTTTGTGACCACGTTCTTTACATTCACAAGGTAAATTATTTCTCTAATTCTTGTACATTATTTGTAGTCGCGATTTAATTAGTCAAACAGCATTTAGTTCTTTATCGTTCTAAAGTAAAGATTATATTATTTTCTTTGAGCTTTTGATGACCACGTGACTCTTTAGAATCTTATATTAATTTCTCTATCGCGAAGTATGTGATCTTCTTGCATTTACCGATTGGGGAAACGTGCTCTTGTCAAGGGGAACCAGTATGCAATTATTATAAAACATTTCCATTCATTATTTATGTCTTGGATTCTCGAGTTCGGGAAGCTACCGCCAGTGTCCGTCGCACTCAATAAGCTGTGGTCCGGCGTAAGAGCACAAAATTAGCCGCGTCACCCCCAAGGGGGCCAGCGACCAGACTAGGCCAGCTGACACGTGAAGAGAGGTACCCTTTGGCCCTGTTAGAACCTTTTTCCCTTTTATTTTCGACCACCGGAGTAGACCGGGGTGATCTATGAGATTCCAGGGCATCGCGTCGGGCTCAGTTTAATTGGGGAAATAATTCAGATCTAAATCGGATCACATAGTTCGCATCTCAAACTCATATAATGCTGTTCGTGCCATAAACTCCTTTATTTGCCCAGCTTAGTCATTTATTCATGAGTCAGATCTCAATTCGAGGGGCGCGAGTCAAATCTCATTGGGTCAAATTTCCACCAAATTCTGTTATTAAGTTCATTTATTTATTTCTATCATTTGTTGGGACCAAACTCCACCACACCCGATTATTTGTTAAATAAAATTTAAGTGAAGTGTGCGCAATCGTTTTAATTTTATCTTTGAAAACCTTCCAAAGGTACGGCCTTTCGTTAGAGCCTAATTAAACAAAATGAAAAATAAAACACAACGTAGGATCCATAAATATTTCTTTTCTCATTATTTTTGTTTCGAATTTTTCCGAAAAATTTCATCCGAGGGAATGCGGCAACCAACAATACACCAAATGAGGGAGAAGAATAAATCATGGAGGAAAGTCGAGGAAGTCGAAAAGTTACAATGTCAATAAATTTGTGCAATTTTCAATAACAAAAAAAGTATAATTTAACCAAAAGGCAAACCATTGCCTTATCAACAACATTGTGGTCCTTCGAGCGCCGGATATATCAGTGCATAAATCGTGAAAATCGCAAACAAGGAAGTAAAGGTGGTCTTCTTTTAACTGTGTTACTTCATCTGTACAATGGCTGAACTCACTACTTTATTGAGACAAAGAGGGCATGTAAAATCAATATTTAATCGAAGTAGAAAATCTTATTCGAGAATTTGATGACTATCATATGAAGATTATTCTTAAAGTAGAAGACTGTGAAATTGAAAGGCAAGTGGAAAAAAGGATACAATTCACAGCGTCGTATCACAGAACCGTGGCGATGGCAAAAAGAATAATAAATTCTGCAAATCAAGCTAATATCACTACAGACGCTGATTCCAGTGTATTAATAAATCAAAATAATGCCATAAATGTCGGTCAATCTGTGCGATTACCAAAAATTGATATACCAAAGTTTAATGGTCAATACGACAATTGGTTAGAACTTAGAGATACGTTTTCCGCTCTAATTCACAACAATACAAGTGTGGCAGAAATTACAAAATTTCAGTATTTGAGATCCTTTTTAGTAGGAGATGCAGCTCAAGTCATCAAATCATTGGAACTTTCAGCAGAAAATTATGGTGCAGCATGGCAGTTGTTATGTGAAAGATATGATAATCGAAGATTATTGATTGACAACCACATCAAAGGACTTTTTAATTTAGAAAAAATCACAAAGGAATCTGCTTCAAAAATAAGAAAACTCATTGACGATACTTGGAAGCATTTGAGAGCACTGGTATCGTTAGGTGAAGATGTCTCTTCGTGGGATACGTTGATAATCTACATGATTACTACGAAGTTAGATAATAGAACCAGTCGTGAATGGGAACAATACAAAATCACAAAAGAATGTACCACTTTAAATCAGTTAAAAACATTCCTTGGAACTCATGCAAACTTATTAGAAACCATAGATCAAAATGAAGCACAAAAATTCAGAACAAATTTCAACAATCCAGCAAGGAAAGAAAACAAAACATTTATAACATCCACAGAATCCAGTTGTCCTGTTTGTAATGAACATCATGCCATATATTCATGTACAGCTTTTCTCAATTTAGATATCAATAACAGGATAAAAAAGATCAAAGAACTGAAACTATGTCTTAATTGGAGGTCATTACACCGCAACGTGCAAATCAGGATACTGTAAACAATGCAAAGGCAAACATAATTCCCTCCTTCATTTACAAAAAAAAAAGAAGTTGGAACAACAATAGACAATTCGGCAAGTACGAATTCCACAACCTTTGCGTCATATTCAGAGCACAACAGCTATGTGTTGTTACCAACAGCTGTTGTTAACATCAAGGACAATGAGGGAAATTATAAAGAAGCCATTGCTTTACTAGACACAGCATCACAATCGAGTTATATCAGCGAAGAACTTCACAAAAAATTAGACATTCGAAAGTTTGAAGACAAAACGGTCGTTTCAGGCATCAGCGATATGAGTCTTACAATTTCAGGCGCATGCACCGTAGGCATTCAATCCTCAAATGTAAAATTTGGTTTTAAAGCAAGTTGTTTGATAGTTCCTCAAGTGACAAGTTGTATGCCAACTATCAAACTTGACACATCCAAGATAACAATTCCAAGTCATATCAAGTTAGCAAATCCTCGTTATTTTATACTTACCTTCAAAAATTGATCTACTCATAGGTGCAGATTACGTGTGGGATTTATTTTGTGTGGGAAGAATAAATCTTGGAAAGGATGCTCCGATACTTCAAAAGACACGATTAGGGTGGATAATCTCGGGTCCTTTACAGATGAAGACATCATGTAAAACAGTACACTGTCATTTCTTACAATCAAGCGATATCCATACTCAAATGAAACAATTTTGGGAAATAGAAGACATCTCCAGTACTCCATTAACATTATCGAAAGAAGATCAGTTAACAGAAAATCATTTTCTTTCAACTACAAAAATTCATGAAGATGGAAAATTCATCGTAAAAATTCCATTAAAGGAACCATTAAGCAAACTAGGAGATTCTTATGAAAAGGCAAAAGCACGTTTTTTATCACTAGAAAACAAACTTCAAGCGAACCCTGAGTTAAAAGGGAAATATTTAGAGTTTCTTAAGAGTACGAAACATTGGGCCACATGAATTTATGTAATGCAAATCATTCTGGTGTATCATATTACATGCCACATCACGGTGTCTTGAAAGAAGATAGTTTGACAACCAAACTAAGAGTCGTATTCGACGCATCAGCACCTACGACTTCGGGATATTCTTTCAACGACCTACAAAGAGTTGGTCCTGCTCTTCAAAATGATATCTTTTTAATATTACTTCGCTTCAGACAATATACATATTGATTATCAAGCGACGTTCAAATGATATATCGAATGATATGGGTAGATCCAAGTCAACATTTTTTACAACGGATTCTTTGGAGAACAGATCCATCTAAACCAATACAAATTTATGAATTAAAAACAGTGACGTATGGTACTACATCGGCACCATATTTAGCCATTAGACGTATGCTTGGAATTGCAAATTAAATAGAAAATGAACAACCAAACATCGCCGAAATTATCAGAAATTGTTTTTATGTAGATGATTATTTAGGAGGAGCTGATGACATAGAATCTGCACAACAAATATGTAAGACTCTTACAAACGCATTGAAAACACGGGGATTAATTCTGAGAAAATGGGTCTCAAATGATCCAACAACATTAAAGGAATTAGACCCAAATCTTTTAACTTCAAGCATGACTAATTTAGGCTCAGATGCAAATACAAAAACGTTAGGTATTCTTTGGTCACAACAAGAGGATGTTATCAAATGCAAAGTGACAAAGACACCATCAACAACCAGGTGGACTAAAAGGTCAATATTGTCTTGTATAGCTCAAATTTACGACCCGCTTGGATTATTGAGCCCATGTATCATACAAGCCAAGATAATGTTACAAAAAATTTGGTTAGAGAACCTAACATGGGACGAATCTCTACCTAGTAATATCTTCACTGAATGGAGAAAGTTTCACAGCGAACTCAAATATTTACAAGAACTTCCTATACCAAGACACGTTTTAATTAATACTCCAACAAGATTAGAACTTCATGGATTTTCGGATGCATGTTTAACTTCTTATGGAGCTTGTATTTATATAAGATCTGTCAAGGATGAACAGGTAGTTGTACGTCTCTTGTGTGCAAAATCAAAAGTTTCACCCTTGAAAGGAATGACAATTCCGAGACTTGAATTACAAGCAGCTTTGATGTTAGCTAAATTTGTAACAAAGGCAGTACATTTAGAGCTTGTCTCAGATATGACCACAGAGGCCTTCATTCTTGCATTGCGACGTTTTGCATCGAGAAGAGGAATGCCTCAAGAAATAAATTCTGACAATGGAACGAGCTTTCAAGGTGCAAAATCTTAATTTGAAGAGTTAGGAAAATTTCTCCGAAAAAAATGAAGACGAACTAGTGCAAGCTTACGCTCAAGAACAATGCAACTGGAAATTTATCTCTGCATATTCCCCTCACATGGGTGGCCTTTGGGAGGCAGGCGTTAAAGCGACTAAATATCATTTAAAAAGAGTTATGAGTTTAACCATTCTAACATTTGAACAATTATATAGTCTCATTGTACAGATTGAAGGTATACTAAATGCAAGACCACTTTCCCCTTTATCACAAAATTCTAATGATCTAACGCCTTTAACACCATCGCATTTTTTAATTGGTCGATCTCCATCGTATGTTCCCGACTTTGATTTCACCCATTTACCAGAAAATCGTCTAAATTTATACCAGCATATTCAGTACATGACGCAACAATTTTGGAAGAGATGGCAGATTGAGTACATTTCAGAACTGCAGCAAAGACGCAAATGGAAATCTCAGTCAAACACCATCTTAGCGGTTGGAACTTTAGTCATCATAAAGGAAAACCAAGTGCCAGTGAACCAGTGGAAGCTTGGACGAATCCTTGCATCCAGGTCCAGATGGCATCACGCGTGTCGTTACCATTCAACTCAAGACGGGAATCAGCAAACGAGCTGTGACAAAAATATGTGCATTGCCTAATTTGGGTTTGTCGGAGTGATATTAAGTGAGTGCATTATTATGGCCTGTCTTTTTTGTTCAATTTGTTTATTGAAGTGCTATTGTTTAGATTAGAGCTGCGTGAACTGATGTCGGAAAAAATGTGTAATAATTTAAGTTAATTACATAATTGTATTGTTCGTTTTGAAAAAAAAAAGAATAGGTTTTTTCAAGGCGGGCGGCATATGTTGATGTCCATAGTTACATAGTTACATTTTTTAGTTGCATAGTGCATAGTTGCATTTTTTATGTAAAAAAATTGTAATCAAGGAAGCAGAGTAGAATGAAAAATATATGTCAATAAATTTGTGCAATTTTCAATAACAAAAAACCAAAAGGCAAACCATTGCCTTATCAGCAACATGAATTAAATTAAAAACTAGAACCAAAACTAAAATTAAATATTCTGAAAATCCCCATTTTCTTCGTAAGTAACATGTCTTTGAAGATTTTTTTTTTAAATTCTCCTCTTACGTCCTGCAGTTTTTTTTTTATAAATGATCAAATTGATTGATGCATCCAACAAATTTGTTTTAATTTCCAGAAAATGGCTTTTACATATAAACCATGAAAATTAATTTTTCGTTCTAAGGCGATACGTAATTTCTTTCCAATACTTCTTTTATTCAAAAATACACTTAGATCGTAAATTTTGGCAACACAACACACAACTCTTCTGTTATACATACAGGCTGATTCACGTAGCCCGTTCATTAGAAACTTTCTGATTTCCCCAAATCATATTAATATGAAAATTGCTAGTTGATTATAATCGATTACTCCAAGTTCAAATGAAATATTTTCAAAATGGTGGCACTTCCGGAAATACCGGAAATCGACGCCATCATTATTTTTTTAAATGGAAAGGCCTCATTTTGACTTCACATTTCGATTCTACGTTAAATTTTGAGTTTAGAGCGTCTTTTTGTCAACAATTATCTGTCATCGTTTTTGACCTATGTCATCTTTTTTGCAAAAAAGCGAGGTTGCAGGGCTTCATTAACAAATTTATAACTCTTGAACCATCTGAAATAAATAATAGATTTTTTTAGTTGAATTCCTAAAGACCTGGCCGATCTTTTCCGCCATTAGTGAAATTTTTTTAATGTTTCATACGCCTACTGAAATTTTTCAAAGTTGCTAATCAAAAAATGTCAAAAACTTCATTTTTTTAAATAACAACCACCATTTGTGACACTAGATATAAATGTAAAATTTAATTCTAAGCCTACTTTTATTAACATTGTGTATGCCTATTCCCAGCCGTTTTGGTGTAATTTCGTTTTTTTGAGTAAAATATTGTTTTTTTTTTATCAAACAATTGTTTTATTTGAATTTTTATTCAAAAATCACATGCAATAAACAGTAAATAACAACGAAATAATAAAAAATAAGCAAATTAACAAAAAAATATTTTGAATGAATTCATTTATGTACATTAAAATATATTTTTTTTAATTTGCTTATTTTTTATTGTTTTGTTGTTATCTAATATTTTTTGCAATGCTATTTTTGAATAAAAATTCAAATAAAACAATTGATTATAAAAAATAATATTTTATTCAAAAAATTGAAATTACGCCTAAACGGCTGCAAATAGGTATACATAATGTTAATAAAAGTGACCTTAAAATTCAATTTTACATTTATATCTAGTATCAGAAATGGTAGTTGCTATTTAAAAAAATGAAGTTTTCGATATTTTTTGATTATCAATTTTAAAAAGTTGCAGTAGGCGTATGAAACATTAAAAAAATGTCGTTGATAGCGCAAAAAAGCGGCCAAATATTTGGCAAGTCAGTAAAATAAAAATAAATTATTTATTTCTGATGGTTCACGAATTATAATTTTTTTAATGAAGCCCTGCAACCTCACTTTTTTGCAAAAAAGATGACATAGTTCAAAAACGATGACAGATAAGTATTGATAAAAAGACGTACTAAACTTAAAAGTTAACGTAGAATCGAAATGTGAAGTCAAAATGGGGCCTTTCTATTAAAAAAAACAAAGATGGCATCGATTTCCGGTATTTCCAGAAGTGCCGCCATTTTGAAAATATTTCATTTGAACTTGGACTAGTCGGATATAGTCAACTACCAATTTTCATATCAATATGATTTTGGGAAATCAAAAAGTTTCTAATGAACGGGCTACGTGAATCAGCCTGTATACAGGGTGATTTACGAGGAATAATGAGCCCGACGGAATAGAAAATGCAACCCACAATACATTGCAACAAAAAGCCGGACATCGAAGCGGTAAATGTCCGGGTTTTTCTCCTGATGAATTGCGGGTTGCATTTTCTATTCCGTCGGGGTCATTATTCCTCGTAAATCACCCGGTATACATAGTTGGTCGATAAAAACAGTACCAATTTTGTACGCTCATATTTTCCTGAGTTATTATCTGTTTTTAATGAGTAATATACCAGTGAAAAGCTCAATATTTATAGAAAAGATGAAGCCCTGTTGTTGTCCAGAACTCAAAAATTGTGCGTCACAACATGAAGACATGCAAAAATTCTCTCAATTATAAGTTTTCCAGATATGGTTCAATATGCTCCCCATTTTTATTAGCTACCATTTGCAATCGTCTTCACTAGTGATAGATGAAGCAACATCAACATCGCACCGAGCGGCACAAACAATCATATACCTTGAGCTGAAGGCTCCTGAACGATTAACGGAATGCTGGAATCAGCTACCTCAGAGACAAATATGTAGCTTCTGCAATTGGGGAGGGACAAAGACGATTACAAATGATAGCAAATAAAAATGGAGGGCATATTGAACCATATCTGGAAACTCATAATTGAGATAGGTAATCTTCAAAACCAGAATGTTTGCATGTCTTAATGTTATGACGCACAACTTTTGAGTTAGGACTATCTCTACACAGCAAGAGGCCTTCATCTTTTCGATAAATATTGGGTTTTTCACTGGTATATTAATCATTTAAAAAACTTAATTACTCAGGAAGATATAAACGAACAAAATTTGTACCGTTTTTTTTCGGCCCACTGTGTATTTTAGTTTCAATTTTAACTTGTTATGCTCCTTAAAAGAATAGGTACCGGGGGCACACACTATTGTTTGGTTTCTTTTTGTCTTGAATTGAAACTGAAGTATAACTTTATTAAGAAGTCAGTTTCATCACTTAAGTTTTTACCTTTATAAATTACGTAGCAGATTCACAAATTGCCGAAAAAGTAGAAAATGTTATTTTTTTCCTTTCTTTATTGTTTTCTTATTGACAATTTCTCAATGCTGAAAACGTTGGCTATTGTAATTACTTTCATTTAATAAATGGTACTAATTTCTACCTTTTTATTCACAGAAAGTCTTATATCTTTTTTCTAACACTAATATCTTATACTCTTTCCATGGTGCATTTGAGCTCACACCTTATGTTTCCCATAAAATACGCTTTTCTCTATAAGACACGTCGTCAATAGCAACGTATCTTATAGAGTCATAAAATACGCTCACACAAAAAATAAAAATTTATTATTTTTATTCATCATTTTTACAGTAATTATCACAAAAGTGAAAAGTACAATTATTGAATTGGAACTGTCACATTAGCTTCGTGCTCTTGTTCCTAACATCTTCTTCTTTAACTTCTGCTGTTTCATCCAATGCAAGTGCCCGGCCATGGAAAACTGGCAATCTTTACATTTTCTTCAAATTATTCTTGCCGTAGTGTGAATTAACTTTTAATCAAGTTCTACAAACCAAAATGACATCTTCCGTTACCTCCGTGAAACGAAACATACACCTTTTCGTATGCACTTTTAGACTTCATTGGTAACAAATTGCCCCTTTTTTCTTATTTCTTCTGGAACGTTTTGGCACATTTCAACGATGATAATTGTTTTTTCCAAATTTGTTGATATTATTACCATAGTACCCACGGCAACCTCCGCATTTTGTGTATTGTGACGCGCCTCGAATAATTTCTGAATTTATTAAAATTTCTGATAAGATGTTAGTGTTAGAAAAAATCTTGAAGACAACGCGTGTTTTATAGTTTAAAAATCTCGATCTATTAAATCCTCGCTCCCTGCGGTCGCTCTGATTTAAACTACGATCTCGATTTTTAAATCGTCTATAAAACACTTGTTGTCTTAATAGCTATAATAAGCACCTATAATCGAAATGTTTTGGATATGGATTGTCAAACTCAAGGTCGCTTAAAACTTATGATTGAACTGTACATTAGTGAAATCTGTCATAAATTCCAATAACCTTATTGGCGCGCCTAGTTACTTTTGCTGGTAGTACCAACTTAACGACAAGTCCCTAATCCACATCTATAACGTTCCGACTGTACATTTTTATTTTTTTCAGAAAAGTGTCACAATTGACAAATATTTTTTGACTGTTTTAAATACAATGGTAATAATCGAAATTTTGCGAATAAATACGACGGAGTGTTTTGGCCAAATGCGTGCGGAGCAGCACCGTCGAAGCTATTCCAACATTATTATATGGGATTGAAGTGTCTTACTATAGTTTAATTGTCTGTGGATTTAATCTCTCAATTCAAAGTAACCAACCTGAGGCATTCAAAATTACTTTTGAAAATTCTAGTTACACACAGCATGAAAAACGTTATTTCCCTAAAAGTTCGAATTCTAGGGAGTAATTTATTTTTGACACGAGAGTAAATGTAAAAAAAAAATACAAACAATCGAAAAGGTAACATCACGAGTAAAAATGAGAAATCGAAAAAACCATGTAAATTTAAAGATTATTTTCCTGAAATCTTGTATTGTCTCCTCTAGCGTTAATTATAGCTCCATAATGTTCTGGCATGTTAAGAATGAGATTTCTGTTATGGTTTTGGCCTATATTTTCCCAAATATCCAGAAGTGCTCTTGTTAGCTGACTGAAATGATTTGGATGCCCTTCCACTGCCCGTAACCGTTTTTCCATATTATCTGATTTGGGTTGAGGTCAGGGTTACGTGCTGACCACTCCATTACTGAATTTTCAATATTCCCAAATTAGCAGGAAACTACCCTTGCAATATGTGGCCGTCCATTATTCTGCATATAAATGAAGTCTTGCCCTACGAATGGGGCAAATGGTACAACAACAGGTTCCAAGATGTTCGTGATATATCGATGTGCATTTAAATTGCTTCTATCTAAAACCACCAGCTCTGTAGCTACGTCTAAAGATATTCCTATCCATACCATTATTGACCCTCCTCCATACCTCCTCCTTACATGGCACATATTGTTCACCAGGTCGTCTATACACTAATACCTGTCCGTCAGACTCGTATAGACAGAACCTGGATTCATCGAAGACCAAAACTCTGCGCCAATCTTGTTCGACACAATTGACATGTTCTAATGCAAAATTTAAGCAGGCCCTCCGAAGGGCTGCAGTTAACTTGGGTCCAGTAGCTGGTCTTCTCGGATGTATCCGATCCTCCTTTAGTCGTTTGATAACCGTATTTTCACTCAGACGGAGTGCATATTGTCTAACATGCGATCTTAAAAAATAGGAGAGCAGTGAGAAACCTTTCTCTAATGCTTATTAATCTTAAGTATTGGTCCTGGTGAGGTGTTGTGATTCGTTTTCGGCCTTGTCCAGGCGTCCTTGTGTGTCGTCCAGTCTCCCGACGTCTTCTTAGAACTTTAGATACGATAGATTGGTTCGAATCAAAGCGATATGCTATAGTCCTCTGACTCTTTTCACTCTGAGCTAACAAAAGCACTTGCACTTTTTAAATTTTTCGCGTGGTTTCATAACAACCAATGAGAAACAGTGGCGCGAATGCTTCAAGATATTACCAACACAATCTATGATACTTTCTTAATATTTTAATGTTATGGTTTGGGAATTTTGTTATCTAAGGATATTTAAAAAAATGCATTCTATCAGTGGACGTAGTCTATAATTTTTACTTTAACGTTGGCGCAAAAATTTGAAATTTCAAATCTGAAGTTAAGTTTAATAAATTCGCTTTCTTTTATTCAAAGTGTTACTTACACGAATAGGCTGAACAAGAAGAAGATATGAAACGTAAAAGAATACTGTTAACGGCCAGATTAAGATGACAGGATGTCAGTGTCGTGATGTCGTATTTGAGATAACTTTGATTGAAAAAATATTTAATTTAATAAGGTAGAGGTTTAATAAGTTATCAACGTGGTAATGGAAGGCGTATTTTGGGTTGCCTATGGCTCTCAGGCAAATTCGTATTCTTATCTGAATAACCCTGCCACAGATTAATCAATTAAGCAATCACTAATCATCCATACAGATAGTGTACTCGTACCTCGAATTGTTTCCAGTTTTAGGGCGCATGCCTTTCTTTTGGTTCGCACGAATTTAAAAGCCTGTTTAGTTCGTTTTGTAAATACGACAAAGAAGCCGCTGTATAATTTTTGTGGACATAACATCAACAGAAGTTATTAGAACTCATATATTGGTTGATTTCCTTTATTTACAGTTTTATAATTCCGCGTAGATCGGTTCACATTTAAATTTGCGCGAACCAAACGAAAGCTACCGCGGCAAGAATCTTAGACCGCTACTAACAACGCACTGCTGGTCAAGTGCACTATCTGCTTAGATGTTAAATTGAACACCGCTAGAAGCCGCTAGTTGGCGGAAAATTCAAGGTTGGTAGAACTGACTAATTTGTATAGTAAAGTCCAATTTTTACCCTTTTGCAATGAAGTCATTATCTAGTAACTTCACGTATGTTTGAGCTAGAATCAGAAACAAATTTGAATTGATCATAAATAAGTATTATGTTTCAAATTTGTTGACAATTGCTTTGAAAGTTTATGTTTTTAATCAATGTACTATGCCGGCCAAAAAATTTTGGCCGTCATTGTCTGTCAATTAAAAAAAAAAAATGTGTAATCCGTACTTTATTGTCATCATGATTACCGTCTTGATTATGAACGTTATTTTTTGGGTGGTCAATTTCAAAACTCAAAATTATTTTGTCATTTCTACTACACAAAACGTTTACCTCAGGTTATCTATGTACGATTGCTCTAATTTTGTTTATTCATGTCGGATTTTTGGAATATCTGAGCTTCAAACAGTTTAAATTGATTGTCAAAATGACAAGAGTCGAAAGTGGGGTTACGATTCCTAAAGGTTTATTTACACTTTACTTGAATGTCAAGAAAGTGACGGCCAAAATTTTTTGGCCGCCATAGTAATAAGACTAATAAATAAGTGAAAGAAATTAAAAATTCTCAAATTGACATGAGCATAAAATAACCACAAAGTAACCAACAATAAATAAAGATGCTGTTTTTTTTTTGTTTTTTTTTTCTGTTTTTTTCTGTTTTTGTCGTTTCAGTAGAGAGAAAGCGAGGAAGGAAATCGTGATGTCACCTCAAAATGGTAAAAATTGGACTATAGGTTGCCTCGTTGAAAATTGGGGGGCGGGGGGGAAAAGTAACTCGTGACGTAAGATCAACCCAGAAATTTTGAGTGTTCGAATAGAACCCAAGGTTTATAAGCTCTGTGGGGTTTATTGAGTGGTTTTTTGGGTTTTATTCTAGTGAGGGAACACTTAATGAGTGATCGACAGACTCCGTCGTAAAAGTTTAGTGCATTATGACGTCACGAGTAACTTTTTCGGGGAGAAAAAATTCGAACTATTGTTTTAAATGGCAACGAGGCAACCTACTATACAAATTAGTCAGTTCTACGTCTACCAACCTTGGGAAAATTTGCTAAATGTTAGAGCATTACAAATCAGAGGGCGCGCCAAATGTTCACATATTGGTTTTAATAAAAATAACAAGTGGGAAATTCACCATTCTCGGTATTTTATTTTTAAATTGATTTATATTGGTCAAGTTTGTTTAAAATAGGTATCTAAATATTTGTTTTTATTTCATTAACCACCGGAGCATTAAGTTTAAATTTGTATCTGAGTAAACGTCCGTCCAAATATTGATACATAATAGATAAATTTAAACAAAAGATTTAAAATAATATAACTTTTTTTCTTCGACACTGTCAGAATTTCAGAATTTTCTCCTGTGTGAAAAACGTTGTATTCAATTCGTTCGTGTGTAAATTGGCCCTTTTTTATCACTCGTGGACCTTTAAAAGCCCACTTATGCCAAAAAAGGTCCAATTTACACACAAACTCGTTAAATAAACTACTCTTCCAACTCGTCAATTAAATGTTTTTATCTACGGCTGCTTGGATAAGACCTTATAACCACATTCATTTATTGTCATTTCAGTTGCGTAATGTAGTTCATTACCGCACTGGTTTCATTACGTAACGCATTTTTATTTAGAAGCAAACAGACAAAATTTATTGAAATACAACAATACAAAAGAAAAGCTAGGTACTTATTGTAAATACATAACACACTTCTTGCATTTTGTTTGCCCCGTTACCGGCATCGACTTCGTTTCGGTCTTCAATGTCTGGGCTTGGCACAAAAAGACTCACTTCGACTTTTAATGATATCATCTACTATTCTCTTTTGGGGTGCTCGCACAAGAGACCACTTTGTAATACACGCCATACTGGAAAAACGATGCAAACTGCAGTGACACCTCCAGAGACGCTCGTCTCTTGCACTCCAGGTGGTCCTCGAAACAGGATCACACACGTTTCCGTCTTCTGTTCCAGGTTCTTGTACTTTTTTCACTTGACGTCGGGGTAACCCCAATGTACATTTTTCGAAGTCACTTCACTTCCGAAAGCCGCGGTCAGACGTAAACGACCCGGCTCTCACGTATGAAAAGTTAAAAACAACGCGTTGTTTACAAACAGAATTAGCTGGTTGTCCTGGTATTGAGCAAATTGTTTCAATCTTGTTGATTTGATTTTGAATTAAAACGATTGAAACTGACATTTAACAATTATCAAAATATATTTTTGTAAATGTCAAATTTGACGTTTTTGCCAAAAATTGTTTTTTTTTATTAATAATTCGCAGCCGTAGATAAAATGTTGTACATAACACGTGGGCTAAAGCATATTACAGGAAACTCGTGTGTTACAGATGAACTCGGGCTAACGCCCTCGTCATCTGCAGTCTTCACAATCGGGTCCTGTAATATTGCTTTTATTCCACTAATTATGTAATAGCTATTTGTGCAATAAGTTAGAAAATGTAATTTTTTTCCGTTTTAGGCATGGGATTTTTGATCGAGACGTTCGTCGAGATCAAAAACATGCCGTGTACGGAAAACAATGGATTTCCTACGTATTGCGCACATGATTTTTTCTACTGGAGTTTGGAAAATACATAAAATTTGGATATTTTTAATATTCTATTAATTCTTTCTAAATTAAAAAGCGAAATCAAAATTGTTCTGCTTTCGTTACCATAGAGAAACAATTTAGTAATGAAAAATTGTGAAGGCGTTTAAGCTTTTCTCTCAATTAAATACCAGTTTTTACGTTACGTATTCCAGGAAACGACCAAAATTGAACTTTTAGTGTTGAAATATTATTTCCGCCCTTAGTAGGAAATTTTTCACTTTTCCTAACTCAAATTAGTATTACAATGTTAAAGTTTTCCAAACTCCAGTAGAAAAATAACTATTATCGAATTTTGATGGTAAAGTTAACTTTTTGTATCTCATTGTACATAGTTTTATAAAGTCTAACTTTTTGTAACTAGTGATAAATTGCTTTTACTTTTTGTAACTAGAGCTTTTTACTTTTACTTTTTGTCACTCATAGCGAATAAGTTTTCTTTCCAATAAATAAGACAAAAACAGCAAAAGAAATTTTTTTAACGTCCGTCAAAAAAAAATGCAAGTTTCTTCATTCGTTTGCGTTAATAAAATATGTGATTTTTGAATCGGTCAAGAAGCGTTAAAAAAAGTGCCATAGCGGTTCATTTTTGCACGCATTTTGCGTTAGTAGATTTTTTAACGAGCTCGTATGTAAATTGGGATTTTTTTGGCGTGAGCAGGTCCACGGGTTCACACAGGAGAAAATTTTCAAATTTTGAGTGTCGAAAAAATTGTTATCTAAACTTACGGGCGCCAAAAAATGTTTGTATGCAACTCGTTAGTAAAGTATCTTTTTTTTACTTGGCGGATTTGCGCATTCACTTCGCTTGAGCGGTAAATTTCCCTTCTTGTAAAAAAAAGTATTACTTTACTCACTTGTTGCATAAATAACTATTATTTATTATAAATATTTATAATGCAATTCTGAAAATTAATTCTTTTTATCTTCTGAAACCGGCACTGATAGTTGGTGAGATTCCTGGGCGGGTGGACGATGCTGGAGCATTAGCACTTATGGTATCAGTTCCATATTTTCGACATTTTTTTCTTATTTTCTTTCGACTCCACAAAGTAGGAGATTTCTGCTGCTTGGCTTTGTTTACAAAATATGTCACAAGAACTTTTTCTCAGCACACCTTGTTGGCTTGATTTTTTTGCCAACAAATTTGCAAGACCTGCATTTGCATCGTTTTCAGTACTTGGATATTCAGAAGAACTCACTTCTTTGCAACAAAATGCACTTTCAACTCGAACACTTTGAAAATTTTCATAAACAACTCGTTATTGTTAGAAGTTGGTATAGCAACGACTCTAGATCTCCAGATCAAATTCGACAATAAATTTGTACGGAGAACATTTTTAGTTTATTTTTCTTCAAAATTCGATAAAATCTTGTATACACGGCGTGTTGTTCCTCTCGACTTCGCCTCAATTTTCACGCCTGGTGATAAAAAATATTGCTTTTACCTCTTGTTGTATAAATAGCTATTCTAAAGAAGTTTTTCCACTACAAGTCTCAGAAAGCTTCATTATTGACTCTCGAACCGACCCCAGAAGTAAAATTTCTCTCCCAAGGTTAATAATAATTTTCATTACTAACTTAGGTTAATAATGAACAGTCGTCAGCTAGCAACGAAAGGTTTTCGTTGATTTCATTGGTTAACGTAGACGATTTTCATAGCAACCGTTGAAAAATGAGAACTCGGATCGTCGCATCGGACAAAATAATTTTATTAATCATTATTATCCGAAAGGGTTTTAACGTATCTAGTAGTGGAAAAAATAGTATATAAACCACGGTGAAGTCCCTTATAGCCTTCGCGCCTTAGAACCCTCAGCTTGGCGCTCTAGCTATAATCATGAACTTCTTCACCTTGGTGTATAATATACTCTTGTTCCCCAACACTTATTATTAATTTCATGACTTTGTTGGCATTTTACGTCACAAATATTTGCGATGTTATTAACACTTTTTATCAGTCTTTGAACCAGAGGGTTCGACCAATGTTTTGTGTTGGCTAATGACACATTTTATTCAAATAGCAGAATCATAGGCAAATACGAAAATTGTTCTAACTACAATATAGGTATTTCCTTGTTTGGTAAGTTTCAAGCCAACGACCTAGGTACTTTAAAACAATTTAAATTTAATTTTAGAACAAGCTCAGAATTTTTTAATACCTACGTATTAAGATTCTCAAATACAACGACGATTTTTATAAACTTCTTTAGGTTTTATTTATGTTAAAGATATTATAAACAAGAACACTTGAAGAAAGCAATTATTTTTTCTAATTTTGCCATATAAAGTGACACTTTTCAAAATTAATTGACATTTGAAAACGTCACACTTTTCCTAACTGTTTAGGAAATAGTTATTTACATTACAAGGTGCGAAAGTTTACTTTTATCTGCGAGATGTTTTTAAATGGCCGAGGCGAAGGGTAAGCGTAGCCGAGGTTATTTAAAAACTCCAAGCACATGAAAGAGCTTTCGCAGCATGTAATGTATTAAACTTTTCATTCTCCCATCGACATTTAATAATAAAATACAATGATTCGGTGATTATAATATAATAATAAAATTAGTATAAGCTGGCTTGTTGTTAACGTTACTTTAGTAACAATACAAAAACATTATTTTATGACATTTATCATATCAAATATCGTTGTCGTTGAATACTTGGTCTTAATTTAGTTTAAAATGCATTTTATTGAAAAAGCTACATATGTATATTGCGTGCAGAAGTGTGTTGCCGGACAATTCCAAAGACCGGTAGGTACAATTAATCTTATGAAAATTTCATTAAATGGTGTGTAACGAATGATGTTTTTGACATTTTTCCTTTTTTGTCGTCCAGGGCACGAAAGTTTTTCATAACTAGCAACCGATCCCCTAGCATGTTTTACTTTCGCTTTCAATCGCCTCATTAAAATAGAAAGTTACACTTTCGTATGGGGGGAGAATGAAAAATTTTTTCGTTGATATTCTTGACATTTTTTATTGCACACTAGTGCAATAAAGTGTTTATTGCACGCATCTGTCAACAGTCTGTCTACGATCGTGCTAAAAGTGAGTGTTTATTCCATTTTTCACACACGACGCACAGGACTGAACTGTTGTTTATCGTTGCTTTTTCTCGTTTTTTAGGTCGATCGTAGAAAAAATGTTGTATGCAACACGTGCAAAAAGTGTTATTGCACTTGACGTGTTGTCCCACTCGCCTGCGGCTCTTGAGACAATTTTCACGTCGCGTGCAATAATCAATCACTTTTTGCACTTGTTGCATAAATAACTATAATGAGTTCCTCGTTTCACTCGCGTTTTAACTGGTTCACTCATGCCAAAAAAAGCCCAATTTACACACGAACGAGTTTAATACAACGTTTTTTTGTTCGACGAGCCCCTTAAAGGCTCCAAATCGCTTAAAATCTTTAAAATTAGCTTGACGTTTCGTTTTGACAAGTTGACATTTATCAAAATTCGTTCACGCAAGAGAAAATTCTCAAATTCTGAGAGTGTCGAACAACAAAATTATTTGAGATAAAAGGTGGTTACGTACTGTCTGAAACGAGTTTTAAAATACTAACTTTAACTTTTAATTTTTCACAGAGACGCCGCTAAACGATTTTACAAATATTAAGTAATAGAAAATGCGGATCATATTTTCGACTGTTAGCCTTTTCACCACTTAATTTTAACCTAATTTTGGCCAACTTCCAAAAAATTTAAGTGAAAAGTTGCAGAAGTGAAGTGACAAGTTGAAAATAAATGTTCATGTCTATGCAAAGCTAAAAACTAAAAATCATTGTTCTACACATTTATTTGTGATGCATGTGGGGTTCTCCTTACCTACATTTTTTTTATACAGGGTGATTCTGAAATAAGTTTGAAAAAAAAAACGGTAATTGGTGATAATGACAAGAAGTTATAGACAAAAAAATTTTCTTATAAAAGTTTTTTCGTTTTCGAGATACAAATGATTGAAAATTTGGTCAAAATTGCTAGTACGCTGCTGAGTTAAAGGGATTATCTGATTATCTTGGTAGTTTAGCAACAATAATAATAATCAAAGGTAAAAGGTGCTCGTCAGTCACAAACTCCTCTCGATCATTTCCATAGAAACATTTACAAAGCAGTGTGCTTGCACGTACGATTTCATTGTGGAGTTGATGTAACAATGGTTGCTAATGAAATGAACAAATTCGGACAAATTGTCCTTATTCATAGGCGTTGAAAATACAAGAATATAGGGTAATTTCCATCCTTTTGATTTCACCTCTAAAAGTCATTTACGCAGAATTAATTTGTGTGAAGGATACTCTACATTTTTTTTCCAAACTTATTTCAGAAACACTCTGTATAGCTCTGAATAAAAAAACTCATTATATTAATTGAAAAAAAAAATGTTTTCAATCTCTATGAATAAGAAAAAATGTTTGAATGAAATTACTGTAAAGCCTGTCATACTTTTTTCCATAGCGTTTGAAAAATTTTACTCACAAATAGAACTGTTATATTTTCAATTTGTAAAAATACCGTTAATTGGTTTGTCTTTTTTCAGAAATTAGCAATATTAGAAATTTTTATTTTTGTTCGTGTTCCACCAGGCAAGAAGTAAGGTAGATCAAGAGTTTTTTATCAAAGGTTCTAAGCGCGGCAACATCATAAGTATTTAAGAGGTGTAGTGACCCAGTTTAAATGTGAAGGTACCAGCGGCTAGACTAGGAACTAAGGGCTCTGCGAGCGGAAATATAGCGGGGGTTGAAGCGGGCTCTCGCGCGGTGGTTGAAGGGGCTAGGCCACTTTTGTTTAGTTTTTCGAAACGAACACACCTTGCGAAGAGCGATCCAAGTTTCTCAAATTTGTAAGTTAAATCCGAACGAATTACACTACCGTCCCGAGTAGATATTTTGTGTCCCCGTGAAGAATCCGGCAGTTTCTTTTTTATCCACACGGGTAATTATTTATCTCACGTTCGTTGTCCGTTGTTTTTTTTCTTGGGACCAGGACCACGTGGTAAGGGTACGTTGTAGATTTCATTTTGTTGCATGCTGTTTCTTTAAGAAGCGCCCATTTGTTAATTTTAAGCGTTATCCCTAAGTTTCTCCCGGGAGGTTCATTTTTTTTTGCAATCTTGTAATTTCGGAAATTAGTAGCCGTCGTCCGGACCGTGTGCGTCCATTTTGTTTTTCTTCCACTAACATTTTTTTAACGGCACTCGACCCGCCATATTTTTGTTTAGTATTGCCAGCGAGTATTGTATTCCTGTTTAAAGCATTTTTTTATTTTATCGTTATTTAACTTCGCGTTTTGTTCTCTTTTATTTCCTCATTGTTTAATGTTGCGCTTTGTTTTGCTGGATTTTCTCATCGTTTAATGTTACGCTTTGTTCGATTGAATTAAACTCGGTTTTTTTTTTTGTGTTGTTGCTAGATTTCGGAAAAGTTAAAGTAAAATGTTGTAAGTGCGCCCCCATGGGAGCTAGGTGACAATCAGGAGGTCGGGAGGTTGTTTAGTCAAATTTCTGTGGAAGCTACGGTTATTTAAAGCCGTTAGCGGAGGCGGACCTAGGTCTTCGCTTATGCGGCGGCGGGATGTTTTCGTGAAGCTTCCGTCGAGGTTATAGAGATTTCGGGGGCTTGTCGGGAACGGTTGGTTGGGGACGGTGGAGCTAAATATTCGCTTATGCTGTTTAGTGATGCTAATCGTACAACCCCGAGACGCTCTGTCACTCTTACTTTGTCGGCGAAATAGTCTGACGTTCATTAATACCCCGAATATCTATAAACGTCGCTTGCTCTCAAGATGATTCAGATTATTCTTCTGAGTCCCCTCGCGGCCGAAAGTTGGTTACCTCCAGCTCTAAGCTCCCGTTGGCGTACCTTGACCGCGTAGTTCCAAATTAAACATTGTTTTGTCATTAATCGAATTGTAAAATATGAGTAATACCTGGGATACGGTTTTTGAAGAGGGTTTTTCATCCGTCCCTGTCTGTAATAACTGCACCATAATTTGTTTACTTGTTTTGCAAGCTTTAACTGTCATTTTGTCTGTCATGTGCCCGTTTTTCTGTTATTTTAAATATTGTTGCATTCATCCTGTCGTTTGTGATGTACTCAACTAGTTAATTTCTTGTACTTCGTTAAATTTAATTTCTGTCCTTTGTATTCGTTTCAATTTCTTTTTCATCAAAGTTATTACAGGCATTTTTAATAAAAGGTATTTTGCGTCCCTCACATGTGTGTTTTATTTGCGGCACTCTTCCAACTGGAACCCTCATCGTTTGCATTCCGAACCTTTTTTCCGCCAAAAGAAAGACACAACGTAGGGCTCCTCCGATTCGATGACGATCACGACCACATTTGTTACCGTTTTGCGCAGGTTCAAATATTTGGCGGAAAAAGTAATGTATTCAAATCATTACAGCGGCTATGTTTTTCCGTAATTTTTTGCTATTACGTGGACAATTATTAATAAACTACATTCGGATAACCTGCTTTTTACTCTTACACGGTATAATCCCAAATTAATTTCTCTGATAGATTTTAGTTTGTTTTAGTGATTATCTAATAATCACCAACGAAACAAATTAATTTCTCTGATAGATTTTAGTTTGTTTCGTTGGTGGTTATTAGATAATCACTAAAACAAACTAAAATCTATCAGAGAAATTAATTTCGATTATGTTTAGCGTCAAATGTAATATACAGGGTAAGTGACGAAAAACCTTTGATGCTGTATATTGCTTATATTTTTTATCCGATTTGAATAAATGACACATCAAATGAAGTAATTTTGAAAACACTTCAATACCAACTAAACAAAGAAAAATTCTTGTTTCAGTTTTTGACAGATGAAGATCAACTTCTTTTTTTCAAATATAACTGTACATTTTTTTTTTAATTCAGTATTGCAGAGATTTGTTTTCTGAATATAAAAATGCAAAGAACTATATCCAATCATTACACAAAAGTCAAGAAAATAAACAAGAGAAAATTTTGTTCTAAATGTTCGAAATGACTAAGTAAGCTCTGAATATTTGTCATTTGTCAAAACAGTTTAATAATTATTATTATTATGTTGTTGTGGAGGAAAATTTCCAAAGACAATGTACCTAGTGTTAACGTGTGTTGTCGCATTTTTGGAGATAGATTGGACTAGTGGGTCCCTTTTTTGTTGACAGCAGTCTTTATCAAACGAAATAAGCAACTTTCTGGATGAGACGCCATTAGCAGTGTTGAACAGTGTTGAATTTATTTTGATGATCGTAGAATGGGTACTCACGGACCTATTCGATGGCCCGCTAGATCCTCAGATTTGGATAGATTGGATTTTTTTTATATTCATTCGAAACTTTCGAGACAATGGGTAGTATGAATAAGAATAAGCATTTGCTTATACTATATATTTGTCTTTTTCTATCTAATAGAGTCCATGTATTTCTATCTCTTACTAATACAAGTAAAAGCATTTGCTAATGGTTTATGCATATGACCCATTGTGTATTTGACCCCACCGGGTACCCGAGAAGAGTTAATAAAAAGGATAGTGGAAGTCTGTCAAGAAATACTCAAATTTTTTACTGAATGCAAAGATGGGCATTTCTAGAAGATGTCGACAGTGTCTGCAACATCATTGACGCAATTTTGAGCAACTAGAATACATTTTGTATTGTTTAAAAATTCGATTACTCGATTTTGGATTTTCAATTTTTTTCAATTAAAATAAATTTTTTGTTGTTTTTTTTAATGTTTGGATGTTCAGGAGAAAATTCTCTATAAGAACGAATAAAAAAATATATACAGTGTAATAAAAAAAAAGTTGGCCATCGTCTGTCAAAAAATAGATGTCTAAAAAAATATCGAGTAGGATAATAATGAATTCTTTTTCGAAATATTTCATTTGATGTGTCATTTATTCAAATCGGATAAAGAATAAGTAAGATACAGCATCAAAGGTTTTTCGTCAGTCACCTTGTATATGTGGTTATTTACAGAAAGAGTGAGGAAGGCAAAGCTTTCGTTCACACGAATTGCGTGTTCGTCTAGGACTAGGCAACTGAACAAAAGCGGCCTTACTCTCGAGTGCTGCATTCGGTTTTGTTCACTTAGAAAGTGAGTCTGCGGCTTTGTATTCAAAATTTTAAGTAAAAAAGTCACATTTTTGAACGGATCTGTTGCTATGGAAAAAAATAGAATACAAAATAAACAATGCTCTGTAACGTCAATAAAGTGGTTGTGTGCACGTTGTGAAAAAAATCAAAATTACGTTATCGGAAAGAATTGGAAAAATTTACGAGGGAATGGAAACCAGTCAGTGAAAGACAGTGAGCGAAAAACGATGAGCGAAAGTTAAGTGGGGTATGGAATAAAAATATTTTTTTGTTCGACACTGTCAGAATTTGAGAATTTTCTCCTGTGTGAACGGATTTTGATAAATGTCACCACTTGTCAAAACGAAACATCAAGCTAATTTTAAAGATTTTAAGCGATTTGAAGCCTTTAAGGGGCTCGTCGAACAAAAAAAAACGTTGTATTCAACTCGTTCGTGTGTCAATTGGGCTTTTTTGGCACTCTTGGGCCTTTAAAACGCGTTTTAAATTGACCCACTCGTGCCAAAAACCCAATTTACACAAGAACGCGACAAATAAATAACTATTTCTGGATTAATTGAATGAGGAATTATCGTTTTTTAAAATGCTAGGTGCATTACTGCTTGAATTTATGGTATTATAAAAATGCTTATTGATTTGTCAATATTGCAATATTCCTTATATTTCTGATTTTATGCTACCATCAAAATTTACCACAGCGCGTCATATTTTTTCGCAGCGCCTTTTTTTCAAATAATTATTCAACTTTCGTTCACGCTATTTTCACGCTATTGCAAATAACTTAAAAATGTGAAATCAAATATCTACAAAAAAGAAACAATTCATGTAAACTAGGCAAAAATGAATAGGGAATTCCACAATTTTTCTTAGAAAGCAAAATAATTGCCCCAATCCTCCCACGTATTCTTAAACACTAGGGGCCAGTTTACAGAAGCGAAATTAAGTTAATCGTAATCAAATGCGAGATTAACTGAACACGTGATCAGATTGAACTAATCGAAGTTTCGGATATGGGTTAATCGCGCATTAAAAATTTAATTCGAATTAAATATTTAATTCTCTTTCTATAAACTGGCCCTTCATAAATTTAAAATGTTACAGGTACTTGAAACATTACATTTAATGTGTATATATATATATTTCTAACACATTTTATTATCATTATATGTATCTACATTTTAAACTGTACTTATTTAAAAAAAATTCAAAAATGGAAAAATTCCCTATTCATTTTTGCCTAGTTTATTTGTGGGACTCCACAACAAAATAAGACAGGAAAGGTTCTTTTCTAAACATCATAATATTATTTGTACCTAAACGCAACTGACATTTTAGCATAAATAAACATTCATTACTGTCATTAGCTGAATACTATTCGAGAAACATTATAATTAAGTAAGCACTCTGTATTTAGAAATCCTACAAAACCTACAAAACAGTGATCATAAGAATTGGTGCTAATTGGTTTAATACAGACTGATTCACGTAACTTTCCGACCCTAACGAAAGTTAAATGCAGCCAGTAATACATTATCCAGTGATAACTTGATACTTTTATTTAATATGAAATCTGGACACTCCTGGCATTATTGACAAACACTTGACAGTTTCTTTTTGTATAATTCTAGTCTACTGATTGGTTACACTGCGCTAGTTGAACTGTCACTCTCAAATAATCATCCGACACACGTAAATTCATATTTGCGGAGAAAATATGAAATGTGAATTTTTCAATTTCACTTGAAAAAGTCACAGCAAGTACGAAAATTGTTTTGTCGATTAGACTTATGATGACATTTCTCATTTCTACATAACCTCAATTTCAGTTATCCTAACTTCAGATTTATCCATTGTTGCCGATTATACCTTGGGCGTACATTGCAGGGTTGGTGGTTCTTTGATTAAGAAACTAGGGCCCGGTTACATAAAATTTAGTTTGATAACATCGTGTCAGCTAACAACGCGTCAAGTCCATTTGATTGGCTGATTCAAATTCAATGTTAAATATCCCCCAATCAGATCGCTTGACAATATGTTAACTTTAACAACAAATTGACATCGCTTTATACAACCGGGCCAGTGTCTTGTATCTAATTATGATAGTGCCGTATTATTATTATAAAAGGGGGCACGGCAGCAAGGCCGGATTTTATTTATCATTAGGATGTTTCTATCAAGTAGTGTTGATTCCACTGAATATTCTGATTGTTATTATTATCTATAGGCATTATTGTTTTATTTCTTGAAACTTAAAAAACAACTGCGACATTTTCTGGTCCATATTAATTACCGTTGCAAAAACAACGTTATAATTTGTCCATTACCCTCAATTACATAATAAGGGACCCACTCTCAATTTGCACCATCCTATGATTTAGTATAAATCATAGAGACGCTTCGACCGCGTTGGTGCAAAAGGCGGGACCTTGCCTTGATCCTTGGATGGATGATGTAACCCACAGAAATAAAACAAAGCTTTATTATTTAAATTAAAATCGACTCGATCACGCGGACACATTTGTCAGTTTTTAATTTTTAAACTGGTCTCATCATCGTTGTCACCCCCCGGCCCAGAAAAGGCAAACAGCTAAGGCCGCTTTCACATGCGCGTCGTCCGCGTCAAGGTCTACCCACGACGACGTCCCGTTGCAGATGTGCGCAACGGGGCGCAACGCGCGGATTTGGGTCATTCCGGACCCCCGAAATTGATTGTTCTTCCTCCAGACGGCGACCATTTGCACCCCATGAGTCCGTGGTGGGCGTTGCAATTACAAATGACGCTTTAGGCGCACATCTGTCGCAAAAATCAAGTTCACGGGGAAAATGAGATCGATCGAGCCATCGAAATGGGTCGGCATTGACCCATACCCATATATAGGAGCGTATTTAATCGAACCATTTCACTCCGTGCGTCTGGTCGCGGCGGCCATGGCACCATGCACTTATTACATACATCACGGTGCAATCAGGCCACTTGATCTCGTAAAAATAAGACGAATCAAAGACTACTTCGTACTTAAATAGAATAATTTGCGCGACAGGTTCACGCCCACGCTGTTCTTCATTTGAAGAATAAACTTGACATTCAGGTCGTCGACGAAAATAAATCGGATTGGATTTTCGCGGAGAAAATGCAGACGCGGCGTGGAAATTTATCGACTTGTTGGGGGAACTTCAGGATTTGTTAATGCGATGTTCGATTTGACAGCTGGATGTGGTGGTGTGTTTGTCGGTGCGTGAGCGGATGGCCAAAAATGACGCCTCTGTGGGTTCCTTTCACACACAGGTGCTGGAAGAGCGGCGACGAAATTAATCCGACAAAAAATTACTCCCACTAGCGAGGGTCGAGTGGACCCAGATGGGACAAATTTGAGAATGAGCTAATTGGCGTAACACCGTTACGAGACGACGTTATGTAAAGCGGATGTCAATTTGTTTTGACAACGATACTGTAGAGATAATACTTGTGTGGTTTCCTTTTATTATAGGTATTAAAACAACTATTGTTGTTTTAATATAATAAATGGTACAGGTTCAGCAGACTTACCTTCTTTTTGAAAACAAAATGTAGAAACTATCAGCCGAAAAAAGCTGCAACAATGTTTGCAAGCATTTACTGGATGCGGCAGACCAAAAATGGATCCTTCAGAACGTTGTACTAATGACGGGCATATTCCGTGGTTGTCGTGATAAATTATGTAAAATGATGAATTGTTATAGTTATTTTATTATTGGTTATTTTCAAATCCAATTTCCATTATGCGTGAGCGAAAGACAGTGAAAGAAAGACAATGAGCAAAAGTGAAACCGTCACCCACTGGTAAATATGGATACTTTCTAGGGAGGTATTGAACAAAATAATTTTTATTTATATTTTTTTTTCTCTTCGACGTTTGATTTTTCAACTCTAGATGTAAAATGTTTCCATTTCTAATGAGAATATTTTAAATCGCTTTTGGTTATTAAATCCTAAATGGATATGGACGTCTCTAAAGTTCCTGTTTATAGTGTGTTCTCATCTCCAAAATGTAATTTTTTCTAAATTAATATTTCATCCTCCAGATTTTTTTCAAATATCGAAACAAATTCCTAATAAGAAAAAATATTTAAAAGATATTCAACAGCAAACAAACAACAACAAGTTCGTTAGTTAACGAAGAACCTTTTATAACGTATGACATATGTCAAATTTACTTCATTTTTATTTCGAAATTAGTTATTCAATCTAATGAAAAAAACTTGTAAACTACTCTACAAAAACCTGAAAATCGTAGGTTTAATCTGATAAAAAAATCCGTCAGTAGTCTCTTATTTTATAATTTTAATGATTCAGAACGTGTTCCGATAATTACAGGGTTCATCGCTATTTCTCGACTAATTTTCACCCATTGTGCAATTTGAAACTATAATTACGGGACACCTATATCCTAACCAATAAACACACAAAATATCATTAATATTAAAATAATTTTTGTTTGTTCAAAATCGTGACCATGAGTCGTAACTTTCTGTGTCCCAACTGTTTTCAATAGGAACAACTTTTGATATTCAACGTAGTAGATATTATAAATTATTAAAAACAGTAAAAGTACACCTCCCACAATTTCAACTTTATGTTTCTGTTGGTTTTTCCGCGTAAACAACACACGACACCTACACGCCTTAACAGTATTATTTTTAAAACTTGACACCAAGTCTCGTGGAAAATTGTCAAAACTGAATGTCAAAGCGTTCAAGAGAGAATTGTTTGAGTGTTTTTCGGACGACATTTAAGCAAGTAGCTCTTTTCTATTTGTCGTACTAATAACACATGAATTATGAATGTACCAGTCTGAATAAAATGTAACGAGTGAGTCATTTTAATATTTGTTGCGTTGATTACTGAGACCGGTTACGCGTGAAAGACCCGAAGAGGTCAGTAATTTACAGCAGATGTAAACAAGATTAAAATTTTAAAAAATATACAGTGGGATTATTAAATGTGGGGTATAGTGAGTAAGTTGGTTTGCTTCAAAGCAAGGAAACTTACTGGCTTCTGCCGTTCATTAATGAACCGGTGAAAATACAACTGCAGACGGTAGGTATTACAACATAATTATTCATTTTAATTAAGTAAGAAAATTAACACGATTTGAAATGTTAATCAAAGGCGGTTGAAATGTGATTTTTAGATCAAATGCATGGTACAACGGGAGGTCATGGAAATCTTGCATTTAATTTGATAGTAAAGCTCTCTGTTGAATTAGGTTATGTTTTTCTAAGTTTGAGGTTATAAATAGCGTCGATGTCTAGTGCATTGTTGTCAGTTTTACTGTCAATGCGGGGAATTCAGTAACATGTTATGTTCATTTTGATTTTTCAAACAGAGTAAAACCGAGCTGTGTGAATGTGCTGCTCCGGTTTCACGAGTCACATCGTCGTATCACGAGTTTATGTTTAATGAGAGAATATAGTAAATCACTAAATCAGAAATATTTAAATCCATAAGGAGATGTATTTTTTGGGAGCAACTTACTGATTGCTTCTTTATGCCAGTGGCGTTTCTCCAATACTTAGTCCTAGGTACCCTTTTTTTTTTAGTTTCAAATTTGACAAATGCAGAAACAGATTAAAATAAACTAAGAAATTCTTTTGTTTTACATTATAGATGTGATATCCCCTTGCTATTTTTTGTTAACCAATTGAAATCGGTGATAAAGAATCATGTGACACATAAATCATATTATCAAAAAAATGCAACTTTTATATCACGCAAAAGTCATTAAAGATAATTGAAAGCAATTACTTATTTATAACATAATAATTTGAGAACAACTCTAGAACAATTTTTCCAATTTTTTTTTTTAATATACAGGGTGTCCCAGAACTGGCTCCCCAGAGAAAACAGGCATGTGCCGACAACAAAAGAGACTCTAAATTGAGTAAAATAAATTTTCTGCTAGCTCAAATTACCGAGTTATAAAGTTTTCAATTTCACCAATCCTGGAAGCTCGTCCTCAGGTATTACTAAAAAATCCGATCGGTTGCTAAACAACAACAAAAAATCTATGATATCGCACAAATCAATAAAATGTTTGGGCAACTGGAATTTTGACGTTTTCCGATATAAAAATTCGTTGACGTTTATCTGTCATCAACATCAAGACTTGACAATTGCAAAAGATAATAACTTCGAAATAAAACAATAAAAATGGCGATTCTAAATAGAACCAGTTATTTAAGTAGGTAATAATGTTAAAGCAGATGTTCGAAATGACCACCATTCATTTGTATGCACAATTGTGCTCTACGTAACAAACTTCTTGTAGTAGCGCTAGTTATCATTTCTTCAGTAACTGAAACAAAAGCTCTCAGATCAGCCTCTGAATTTATGGGCCGCCGATAAATGATTCAGATCTGGAGACCTGGCTGGCCAATGATGCGGTCCTCCTCGACCGATCCAGCGCTGTGGATATTGGTTATCCAAAATTTCCCGAACGTTTCTGCTAAACTGTGGTGGAGCACCATCATGTTGGAACCAGTCATTTATGCGATAAGCAAGAGGTACAATTTCAAGTAAATCAGGTAGCTCCGTGCCAATGAACTGAGCATATCTCGCCCCCGTTAATCTTGCGGGGAATTCAAACGGTCCAATCTAGAGCAGGGGATTCGGAATTTTAACAAATGGAAGGATCCACCACACTATACTTGCCAAACGATCGCCCAATAGTCCAGTCCACAAATTAACAGAAAACCAATGCTGAAAACCTCTGGGAAATAATTTTCTTGGATTTTCGTCTGCCCAGATATGAAGGTTGTAATAATTGGAACAACCTTACCGGCAAAATAGCGACTCATCAGAAAACAGTATTCGTAACAAGAAGTGTGGAGCATCGTTTTGGTTTATTAACCATAGACAAAACTCTCGCTTAATTGGATAACCCTCTGGCAGAAGATGTTGTACTCGTGTATAGTGGTACGGATGCCTCCTATTATCAGCTATATACCATTCACGATGTTTTGGCATAAGGGGAGGCTATGATTTCATTTTTTAACGTTGGATGCATGTTTGATTTCTGTCATCTCTGCTGTCACTAAAGTGCCTGACATGCGGACCTATCAAAATGAACGTAACATGTTGCCGAATTTACCGTAATCATAATTAAGCGACTTTAAGACGTATTGATGGTGTTTTTGTATTAGACTGCAGAACATATTTTCAGTAAGTTACAATGAAGTCAAGTTTTTTTTTTTGTATAAATTGAATCGTAGGTGAGTACAAGAAAAAAATGTAACACGGATAGTGAAGGAAGAAACAATGACACCATTGAAATGGCACAGGGGTTTTGTAAGACCTATTATAACTTCCCGATAGAGTTGTGAATTTATGGCTTGAGTCTATTTTGAAATGTACTCCTGAAATTTGCCAATATTTTTGTAAATATTGTGAAGAACTTATTTCGGAAGATTGGGCAAAATTAATGTGAAATCTTTCATTTGAAAACGTTTTTCGTTTAATAATTTCATTAGGAGAATCTGACTCGGAATTTGATTGGGATTTTGAAGCAGGTAATGATGATTCAGAATTTTCTAATGAAATTATGGAAGTTGAATAATTTTGTTCTTTTTTGTCATAGACGATGGGTGTGTAAATATTTTGCAGAAAGATTCGAATAAAGTAAGGCTTAATAAATAGGTACAAGATTTTATACAATCTAGTTCTAGGAATGTTTTGGTTAAAATGAAAAATTCATTGAGAAGTTACTAACTGGTTGGTTAAGACACTGTATAGGTGGGTTATCTAAGTGGTGCATAAATTAACAGGAGCCACTTCGTCTTTCGGTCCCGGTCCCTACTATTCTGTAGTTTGTTCAAGTCAGTTTCCTGTTTTGTTAAATTGGATTAAAAATGTGTGAGTATTGTTATATTGCAAACTAGTAAAACTGACAACAATGCACTAGACAGTGACGCAGTTTATAACCTCAAATTTAGAAAAACATAACCTAATTCAACAGACAGCTTTACTGCCAACTTAAATGCACTTTTTCCATGGCCTCCCCTTATGCCAAAACATCGTGAATGGCATATAGAACTCTCTGCACCGAACTCTTGGATAAACCCATTTCACGAGAAACTGTTCGAATATTCCGGGTGCCGTCTTCCTCAAAGACATTCAATACGGCTTCCTCGTGTTCGACAGTCCTTACATTTCTTGAAGCACCCCCAACTTCTTCTTCGAACTGGCTGCATCTGACCCGTTTCTCGACTCCGAGCGATTAATTTCAGAATTGTTTTATGATCCGGATGACTTTGTCTTTGTGGAAATTGTTCACGGTACAACCTTACTGCTTCACGTGCATTGTTCCCACATCGTGCAAAAGTAAGAATCATATCTACGTACTCAGAGGAAGAATACATGTTAAATGATACACTTGAATTAAATACCGCAGCGAAATTGTATATCAAATGTCAAACTGACGTAAACAATCATTCTAATAAATGTAGTGGACCAAATTTAATAGACAGAATTATAGAGGTTTACGGATAAAAAGGAAACCCAGGCAACGCATAATTGCGATTATTCCACCTTAATGATGCTCAACTCTGATTGGTCAACTTCAGAATGTCTTTTCTCGGTTATCATTTGAAATAGGACTTTTTTTCTTCAAAATACACGTTAATATATTCGTCCAAAGGCTCCCTTTTTTCTCTGGGGAGCCAGTTCTGGGACACCCTGTAGAACTTATAATTTGCTTTAAGTTAATGTTTTTCACTTACAATATTATTTTTTCTGACTACGTTATCTTAAATCTAAATAAAGAAATTGGAATATTATAAAAAACGAAGGAAGCCATGCCTTTCGTGATTTTGAAGTATCGAGATGAAGTTTTCAGATCACACAAACCTATCTAAACCATCTAAAAATTTGAAAAATGATTTTGAAAATTTGCCTTTTACGTAAAAATTTGGTGCTGTCAAAAAAAAACTTTGTAAAAATTGTTATTAAGTGTTGAAATTTGTCGTGTCACATTCTTCTTCTGAAGATCTCTTGAAAGCAAAAAATGGTAAAGGGGTGAAATTTACAAGATAAATAAAAAAAATGTCATGCAACTTATAGTGTCCATTTCTTAAGCTTGCTTTAATTTTAATTCACTATATTCAATTACGATCATCTGTCTTGTCACTAGTCTTTACATATTTTCTGCGCAATTGATACCTTCATTACTTTTTTATTCTAGTGCCAGAGGACATACGTGAAGGACACCAGTACCCTACACATTAAGTCATTTTAATTGCTTTTTAATTAAAGACATTGCATTGCAAGTCTAGATATCCGACGAATCGCCTAAAGACACTTTGAAAAAACTCTAATTTGCAACTTATTCGTTTCTTATCCCACTGGCTTTTGCTGCAAACGGTGAAGTTTGACACAGAATTATCATGTAACAGCTTTCAACAATGAAAAAAATATACAAAATACCTACCAGTACTTAATGTAATTGTAGCATGTGCAACACCCAACTGACTTTGAACGACACTTTTATCTCCAATTATTTTGGTAAGTAGAATCATTTATTTATATTAAAATTAAATTAAATTAAAGTGCAAAGCATATAAAGGTGAGCTTTGTATTGAATAAAGCTCTCTACTTCTGAAAGGGAAGTTTTTTACTTAGGCAGCACTATGTTAAAAAGTAGCTAAATAGTTCTCTTAGCACTGCTCTAGCAATGGAAAAATTCTTAGAGTTCCAAAAATTTGATACGATTTTTCTTCAAATAATTTCTAACATTTGCACTAAAATAATTAATTTTTTTAGACTATGGAAAAACCTCTCGGAGAATAATTTTTTATTTATCATATTGCTAGTATTTTTACTTGAACAACATTTTTTCAGCGTTGGCTGATCTACCTTTTAAGTTGCTAATTTACTGTATTTCTAGTTGAAAATGGTATTCCTCAAGGATCTATTCTAGGGCCAATGTTGTTAGAATTATTTGACGGTATGTCAGTTTATAAATAAATAATTCAATGACATTTTTAAAAATTATTTGATAGGTACTGTCAAGTAGACAATTAATTGACAAATAATTGAAACCAAATTTACATTAGGAAAAATTTCATTTCCCGTTTTTTCTGAATTCAGCTGAATTCAGCAATGAAATGATAAAAAAAATTAAACTGTACATATAATTAATCTACACTCGAAAAAATCGAGTAAGCTATGACTATCACGGTTTAGTTTGCAGCCCTAGTTTAAATATTGCTGTTGTCAAGGAAACGTACATATTTAAGTTTTCTGTTTTATAATGAACAAAAACTTGACTGTTGTCAAATCCGGCAGTATTTAATCTAGGGCTGCCAACCAACCATAATAGTCATGGCTTACTAGATTTTACGGAATTTATACAACAAGAAATTGTGAATAAGTGTAATTGTAAAATTTATGAAATTATAAAGTTAATATATTCAAAGCAGATAAGCTTATGCCAACCAATAACAATCTAGCCAAATTCTTGTTAAGTGATAATATATTCTAACCTACACAAACAGTCATCATTATCTTAATACAATAGTAAACACAATAAATTTCGTAGGTGTTCCATCAAGAATCGTATGAATATAAACGTAAAATATTCCAAAAAAAAAAACAATGACATCCACGGGTGCAATTTCCACAGAGCAGCGAGTGAAAATTAGCTTTATGTGAGTTTTAATCGCAACGACGCAAAATTAGAAACATTCCAGTTGTGCCTGATAAAATCTTGCGCCTCGAATCGAAATAAATAAATCCGAATGTCTCCTGAATCGTTGGTGTTTTTCTTATTAACCCACACACATCCCGGCGAACATTTCAACCTGTTGAATGCGAGCAATTTGTCCGAAAAAATCGCCAACGCCTCTTTACTGTTAGGTTAAAAACCCGCGGACGCTTTTTCCAGCTCCGAAGATCCAATCAAGACCCAATCACTCCAACTGTCCGTTACGACACTTCCAAGACCAAAAAAAAAAAAAAAATCCGGGCGAGGGTTGTAAATCACAAATTTGCATATATTTTTGGCGACGTGACATCAGAGGGCTGCACGAAACTGGCAAAAATTCTGGTGCAGTTTGTCCTCGATTACGTCACCGCGTCAATGAGATCTAATTCGTGTCCGTTGAATGAAGAAATTTCCGCAGAATTCAGTGAGTGAAGGTTTTTGATCGAAATTCGTAGGCGAGCCGAATATGGAGATATGTCCTGATCCAGGCATCGGACGGTAGGTGGAGGTGGTGACGTCATAACTGGTAAACTTATGCACGTATGTAGGTACTTAAGTAACAATTAAAAGTGGCACTTGTTTCATGTGTGACTGTTTCGAAGGGGACCTTTCGAGATGTTGCGCTCGATAAATGAGCGCTTTTATGGGCTTTTGTCTAGAGGACGTTATCGGTACAACTGTAATTAGTATTTATATCACACACTTGATTAGTCGGAATGCAACACTCCTTTATTTCTCTCGGATTGATGATGCAACGAGCGATCAAGAAATAAATTTACATCGTCTTAGGTCGATTTTGACACGCAATACATAACCTCAAAGTTAAAACGTTTGGTAGGTAATGTAAAAATGGAAGAAAAGTGTTGTCACCTTTCAGCTGATTGTTCAAGAAATAAAGGGAAAAGAGAAACTCTTGTCTTAAAAGTGTCGCTTCTTTTATTTTGAAATAGTTCTCTCAACATTCGCAAATTAATGATCAACATCAAGTCGCAATTAATAAATTTGATCTCCCAGGGTCCAATTTCATGTTGAGTTACCACCGTCGCAAATTCTCGTTGCTATGACGACGGCGCCAATGACTTGCGACCCAACTTGAAATCTCACAGAGAGCAACGGTATTGTCTCGATAAAAATGGTAAAGACTAGCTCTGGATTGAGCTTTTGTAAGTAAAAACTCACAAAGATGGTCGATGCAAAGTAAAGAAGCTCGCAATGGTACGTCATTTTTAAGTTGAAATGTACACTTTGTGAATTGACAATATAAATCTTTCAGATTTTGTTTTTTTTTTTTGCTTTATCAGATATTCATCAGTAGATAGTAGATCGAAGAAATCGAAAGTACAGTCAAATTGGTGAAAAATAAATAAATAATTAGTGCCAGTTCTTCTACAAATGATAACATTACTTGAAGTGTGATGCACATATTGTCTCTATTCAAACTACTAGATGCTCCAACCGTCATATTTTCACTTCTTTTATTCACTGTTTCGGACAAACTTATTGTTATAAATAATTTTTGAGTGGCTGAGCTGATTGTACATTAAAATTAGATCAATAAAAGAACCAAACATCTGAAGAAAGTCGGATTATTTGTGAACAATTTTGTCTAAATACCCACTTTGTAAAGAAGTGCTACGTCCAAGCTAAACCAGCCATTAGCAGTGAAATTTGTTTCACTTGACCCCAACAACCTGATCCCCATATTGTAGAACTGAAAAAGAACTGAAGTAAATATTTTTAAAAAACCAAAACCAACTCACCGTCTGTTCGTTTCTTACGACCATGGCATTAACCAAATCGAGTCGGAACAACTTTGCTTCAATTTTGAAATCTTCACACCACCAACATAGAGAAATCATCGGCACCAAGAATCTCATCAACCACAAAAATTCAAAGAAAAGCATTGACCAAATGGAGGTGGTTTTAATATCAAGATAGATATAGAAGAAGTTGTAGATTAACCAGATGTAGTTTTTACCGCAGGTTGTTAAATTCTGGATGCCAAAAATTTCGTTCGTTAAACGAGCTAATTCCTCTAGCTCTTGGTAAGATTTGAAAATTGCCTCGACATCGTTCTGGACCAGTTCTTGTCTTAACAGTTGTAAATTGCTTGTCAAGATTAAGACAAAGTTGGTAAATACAATGGTGGAAAGCAACACCACCAGTTCGGTGAGAATGTAAAAGGTAAATTCTGAAAGCGAGTCTTGGGTTCGAGCTTGCAGGTAAATGCTCACTAAGAGGGTCAACACTATGTAAAAGAACTCGAAATAGTATTTTACTCTTAAGTCGAGTGGAGCACTTTTGCCATCGTGCAACATGAGTCTTTCGCAGATCTTCCTAAATTTTTTGCGATAGTAGAAACTCATGATTTGGCAGTAGATGGAATTAAGGCCGAATGCTATCATGCCCGCGAAATACAGATAGTCGATGAGTTCCAGTCCTTCGTTGAGTAGTGGGATTTTTTGGAATGGAAGCGTGAAAGTAATGTACATGCTGGAAATGATGGTGATAGAATAGAGTAGAATTTTTACGCAATACATTTTCGTAGGAGAATTGAGTTTGGTTCTGTTATTTTTTGATTTTTTTATTTTTATAGGGAACACGCAAAGAATGTTGGCTGCAGTGTTGATCACAGCCAACATTTTTCAAGACTGGGTTGCTATGTTAGAAAAGTCCATACTTATTTTATCTTTTCCGATATCAGACAAGAACAATAATTACTTCCTCATTAATAATTCTGCAGCATTTATTCTTTGTAAACATTTTGTGGCCACTCTGAATACTACGTCTTCAAATAATTGCTGCCTTCGAAATTCAAATATTTTACAGAAACCAATAGTTCTTCAGAGAACAGTACGTCTGCTGCAGGAACAGTAGATTATATCATTAAGAGTAGAAGTGAGTCTTTTTGTGCTAACCTTTTATCTATTTCTTCTGGCTCTTCCGTTCGATGATGCTCACAGCTGTTGTTAAAATCTTGTCTTTGGTCCCGTCTTTTATTGTAAAAATCTTGTTAGTTGTTTCCAATTTATTATTAACTGACTCGGCAACATAACTTTCAGCAATGCCAGAGCTTTTCCAACCTCCGTGTCTTTTGAGGCCTAAGAAACCCACTCCAGAATTCGCTAGCAATGTGGCAGACGAACGTTGAAACCAGTGCCCTGTATATAAATTTGCTTCCGCTAAGTTCAAAAACTAGGCTACCTTTGACGGAATTTTCATCAATGTATATTTGCCAACCCGTCGGTTCACACATCTACCAGACTCATAACGAAGAAGGAACCGAGGATTGTTGGTTATCTTTTTTCGAATTTCAAAATATTTCTTGAATTGGTCCAAGTAATTAATGCTTTGTTCAGGATTATCCACAATCCACAATTGTGAACATATGTTGAGTGCCAGTTTTTGTCTTCGGAATTTTAACAACAGTAAATGTGAGGTCACTGCATTTTACAAAACTCATCAGTCCTGCAGGCACCTGCGATACCCACAACTATTACAGTCTAAAAAGATCAAGAAACTGCAACGTCACCTTCATGAGTGAGTAAATTTCATTCATTTTATCTTTGAAGAACTTCACAATATTTTTCCTATTGTGGTTTTTTTGATATTTTTGGAACATAACCTTGATTTTTCCTCTTTAAGTAACCAATTAGTTTTGCATATTTAGAGATATCCACATCTTCTTTATAAAGAATAGTTGTTTTCAGCATTGAGTATTCGCACCATAAACTGGCTGGTGACTTCAGTTTTCAGACCGTTCAGCTATATAAGCCAGCATCACATTTTCAGTTATAATTGTTACATTCTTCGCACGTAACCACTTTTGAAAGACGTCAAAAGTATATTTATACCTTTTCCTGGATTTTGATGGCAATAAATCCAAACACGCAATATTTGGTCCTTCATATACTTCAATATTTTAAGGTTTTAAATGAGAAAAAGTTCTTGCAAATCAGTCGCACAAGTTTTGTTTTTTTCATGTAATGTTTATTATGTTTACATAGCAACTCCCATAAGCAATTTAAAAATTAAACGTCGATACGTCTCTAATTTGTATGTTAATTTAAAATCAGATAATCATGTGAAATGAGGTTAATTAATCGGTATCGGTAGCGTAAAAAACTTAATAAGCGACACGAAATGTAAGGACTAAAAATCATTCTCGAAAGAATAACAAACCTCGGTTACACCTCGGCCAGTACAATTCTACCTCGAATGTTATGACGTCCTTACAGTCCTTGTAGCTTAAATAACTATTAAATGATAAATAGGTTAGTGTAAAGTAAAGTAAAGAAGCTCGCAATGGTACGTCATTTTTAAATCATGGTCTACACTTTGTGAATTGTACAATATAAGTCTTTCAGGTTTTGCATTTTTTTTTGCTATACATATATCAGAAATTCATCGGTTGACAGCAGATCGAAGAAATCGAAAGTACAGTAAAATTGGTGAAAAATAAATGGTTACACCACTTGAAGTGTGATTTTGTAAGTGATGCACATGTTGATAATATTGTCCATATCCAAACTACTACTACGCAGTTGGCGTTGAAAACCCACATAAATTTTGGATGTGCCGCCAGCCTCGCAACGTTAGACAAACTAGTAGACAGATTTCCACTACCGCCGGTAGCTCCATCTACCGGTGACACTAGTCTCACTCATGTTATGAGGCTTGCGGCACATTCAACTAAACGTCTACTGCGATGGGACAATCATTTATTATGACCCTGTAGATGCTCCAACAGTCAAAATAATTTGAATATTTATTCACTGTTTTGGACAAACTTATTGTTATAACTAATTTTTGAGTGGCTGAGCTGATTGTACATTAAAATTATGCCAATAGAAGAACCAAACATCTGAAAAAAGTCTAAATACCCACTTTGTAAAGAAGTGCTACGTCCAAGCTGAACCAGCCATTAGCAATGAAATTTGTTCCACTTGACCCCAACAACCTGATCCTCATATTGTAGAACTGAAACGGAATTGAATGAAATTATAAAAAAACCAAAACCATGTTCGTCTCTTACAACCATGGCATTAACCAAATCGAGTCGAAACAATTTTGCTTCAATTTCGAAATCTTGACACCACCAACATCGGGAAATCATCGGCACCAAGTGTCTCATCAACCACAAAAATTCAAAGAAAAGCATTAACCAAATGGGGGTGGTTTTGTTTTCGAGATACAAATAGAAGAAGTTGTAAATCAACCAGATGTAGTTTTTTGCACAGATTGTTAAATTCTGGATGCCAAAAATGTCGTTCGTTAAACGAACCAATTCATCTAGCTCTTGGTAAGATTTGAAAATTGCCTCGACATCGTTCTGGACCAGTTCTCGTCTTAACAGTCTTAAATTGCTTGTCAAGATTAAAACAAAGTTGACAAATACAGTGGTGGAAAGCAACACCACCAGTTCGGATAGTATGTAAAAGATTTTTTCTGAAAGCGAGTCTTGGGCCCAAACTTGCAGGTAAATGCTGACCAAGACGGTCAACACTATGTAAAAGAACTCGAAATAGTATATTAATCTTAAATCGAGTGGAGCACTTTTGACATCGTGCAACATGAGCCTTTCACAGATCTTTCTAAATTTTTTGCGATAGTAGAAACTCATGATTTGGCAGCAGATGGAATTATGGGTGAGTGCTGTCAAGCCTGCGAAATACAGACAGTCGATGAGTTCCAGTTCTTCATAGAGTAGTGAGATTCTTTGGAATGGAAGCTTAAAACTAATATACATGTTGGAAATGATAATGATAGAATAGATTAGGATATTTACGTAATATTTTTTCGTAGGAGGATGGAGTTTGGTTTTCGATTTTTTTATTTTTATAGGGAACACGCAAATAATGTTGGCTACAGTGTTGATCACAGCCAACATTTTTCAAGACTGGGTTGCCATGTTAGAAAAGTCCATAAACTAATTTTATCTTTCCCGATATCAGTCAGGAACAATTACTTCCTCATTAATGATTCTGCAGCATTTATTCTTCGTAAACACTTTGTCGCCACTCTGAATATTAAGTTTTTAAATAACTCCTGCCTTCAAACTTCAAATATTCTACAAAAAACACTAGTTCTTCAGAGAACAGTGAGTCTACGGCAGGAAACTCTTCTTTGTAGTTCGCTTGGGTGCTCAAAACAATTTAAAAACATGTTTGAAAGGTCGTTTCAAAAGCTTCACTAGCTCAAGAAGATTTTAAAATTGATAATAATTTGTAGAAAAATTTCCTAAAATTCTTGTAACGTGTAACAAACGTTAAAAAATTGAATTTAGAAATAATTAATGTCTATTAGATTTGCAACGTAGAGAACACAAGACGTGAGGTGACATGACTACACACCGAAGAACCAGAAACAATCGAGGCGAGCTGACTACACCGCAATATTCTTATGCAAATTTATTTTTACTACGCAGCTCTCTGGTGTGATATTGTGATGAAACGAAGTACAGAACGCAACAAGGAATTTTCTGTTTCTAACAAAATTCGTTTGAAGAAAATCAATTCGTCAGTTTTTGAGTTACGTGAATTCAAGCAGAGAAACAAACGGACAAAAATTCTAAAATTTGCTAAAATGTCTTCCGTAACGCTAAAGTAACCAAAAAATTTGTTTAAATATTGAAATAACAGACAGACACTCAATTTTTATTTATATTTATGGAGTTCAGCGCCTTGTTAATTCATGAGAATAATTAACATAAAATGTAATATGTTAACGTTATAGTGATGATTCTGGTTCATGCGTTTGAATTAAGATGCATTACAAACTCGTCAATGGGTTGATTCGTAATTAACTTTATGTTAATTATGCTAATTATCCTTCAAGCTAATGTCTGGTCAAGAATGAAGGTTTCAGCAAATTCAAAAAACATATTTTAAATGATAAATAGGTTGAGGTTAACAGTGTTAATATCTTGAAACTGGAAAAATTGGCAAAATCATTTGTGAAAAATTTTAAAAAAGATCTTAGTCAAAGAAATATATGCTACAAAACAGTCAAATTTTGAATATATCATCAAATAGTAAAAAAAAATTGTTAGTATGAATTACGAAATAATATTAGTAGTCCAATCAATATGGAGTTTTACCTTGCAAAAGGTACAGAAAAGTTTATACTTGGCAGGTAAGATACGCCAAATGATCCTGATGATGATGATGATGATGACCCCGAGGAACAAGAGGAAAATTCTCAAGAGGAATTCCCGAATTCATAAACTGATCGATCCAGATCATTTGGATCCGTCAACGTTACAAAGAGATCAAAAAGAGTAAAACAGTAAACTTCTACTGCATCGTGGACTATGCCCACCGGGGACACTACGTAAAAAAAAACGCACCCTATTGCTCTACCTCTGTGGTGGTGTGGAAAAGAATAAAAAGTACAAAAATAAAAGAAATTCTCGATTTCTACACACTGTAACTACGAAACTATTGATCTGACAAAAAAACATGAAGAACAAAAAATGTAGAGAATTGTACGCTCTACATTTTCTATAATAACTTAGATAGACATATCTCGCACGGATAATGAAATAATCGCAGAAGTGTGATTTTCCACCCCTACTCTCTAGTATGGCGGGGCGAGCGGCAACCCCCCAAGGTCGCAAACTCGGCAATATTAATAATATGCCTAATAGAAAATACCTGCTAAGTATAAACTTTTCTGTACCTTTTGGAAGGTGGAGCCATTTTTATGTCTCTATTGACTGGACTATAGTATGTGGCGGAGAAGGTGTTGTTCCAACTAAGATTTAACTATTCAATATTGAACTGTAATTTAATTTGGCACAAAAAAAATGTCTGAAATATTTTTTTTTGAAACAAAAGTTATTACGTCATTGCAAGAACGATTTCAGTAATAAATAATATAAGTTTTAACAAATATTACTATTTTTCGATAAAAATTCTCTAAAAGATATTTGTATATTCTCTATATTCAGGAAAGAAAAAATTTTAATTGAAAGCGAAAAAAAATCACTTTAGAAAAGAATTCGAGAATCAATACTAAAATGAAAGTAGAAAGAATTCAACAACTGTAAAAACATATTTAATAATAAATAGTTATTTACAGTAAGAGTGAGTAAGGTAAAGCTTTCGTCCACGCAAATTGCGTGTTCGTTGACGAAGCGGAGCTGAGTGGACGATTCAATTCAAGTGAACGAAAGCGGCCTTACTCTTGAGTGCTGTATTTGGTTTTGTTCGATACCTCCTTAGAAAGTCAGTCTGTATTCAAAATTTTAAATAAAAGAATCACATTTTTGGACGGATTTGTTGCTAGAAAAAATATTAAATACAAAATAAACAAAGTTCTGCAACGTCAATAAAGTGGTTGTGTGCACATTGTGGAAATGGATGATACGTTCCTGATAATGTCTTGGAAAAGGTAAGTTAACGAAAGAGAAACGTCCGCCTACTGGTAACTATGGATCCAAATTCACTTTCTAGGGAGATTAAAAGTTAAAAAATATAACAGTAATGAATGATAAATAAATCCAGCCTCGATGCTGTGTTCTATTTTTATCTAAATAATAACCATCAAGGAATCATTACCAACTTAGGCTATCCATTTCTGTACAAAAAACCAACACTTTGGACTTGGATTAAAAATAAAACAAAAGATTCAAAAAGAAAACATTATATTTTTCAGTTTAAATATTCTTCACAATGCGAGCCACTATCAATGAGTCAACAAAATTATTTTTACAAAATAACTTAAAGAGAGAGACAAATTAAATAACTGATCCAATTAGAATAAAATATTTTTATTCGATATCAAATAATTTACACTTGACCACTTCATTTATTATTAAGACAAAAATTGTTAGTTCACTGCACTGCAAATATTGTTGCTTCCATTCGTCATTGATTTATGATTTCATTTAAAAATAATTCTTTCACTCACCGGTGAGCAAATAATGATTGTTGTAAACAATCTTCGAATGACGAAGCTGGTTGTACATCAAGATAAAGTTAATAAAAGACGCAACCATCTGAAAGAAGCATAAGTTTTTTGCATCCCGCTACAAAACTTTGATGTTTATTAAATACCCACTTTGTAGACAAATACCATGTCCAAATTGAAGCAGTCACAAGCTTTAAAAACTGTCCGATTTGACCCCATCAATTTGACCCCCGTGTTGTAGAACTAGAACAAATTTGACCACAACTAGAAAAATTTAATCAGAGAAATACCGTTTTGTCGTTTCTGTTGACCATGGAGTTGACCAAATCCATTCGAAAAAACTTCATTTCAATTTTGAAATTTTCACACGACCAACATATGAATATTGTGGGCAGAAGGTGTCTCATCAGCCAAAAAAATTTGGATAAAATAAATGTCCAAATGGACCCACTTTTAATCTGAAGATACATATAAAACAAATTGTAGATTATCCAGACGTAGCTTTTGGCACAAATCGTCAAGTTCTGAGAACTGAAGATTTTGTTGGTTAAGCGCGCCAACTCCTCTAACTCTTGGAAGTTTTGCAAAATCAAATCTGATTCGTGGTCCATCAGGTTTTGTCTCAATATTCGCAAATTACTGGTCAAGATTAGGACACAGTTGGCGAATACTATCGAAGACAGCAACACTACGGATTCGGTTAAAATGTAGAAGATAAACTCTGAAACGGAGTCATGGGCTCGTGCTTGTAAATAAGTGCTCACTGAAGTGGCCAGCACTATGTAAAAAAGCTCAAAATAGTATGTTACTCTTAAGTCGAGTGCTACACTCTTAGGGTTACATAACACAAGTCGTTCGCAAATTTTTCCAAATTTTTTCCTATGGTAGAAACTCATGATCTGGCAGTAAATGGGACAAATCGAGAGTACTGTCAAAGCTACGAAGTGAATGCAATCAATTAATTCCAGATCTTCAGAGAGGGAGGAATGTCTTCGAATTTCGACACTAAATGTGATACAAATGCTGCAAACGATGATGACCGAATAAATTAGTATTCTTAGGCAGTACAGTCTAGTGGGAGGACACAGTCTAGTTCTGTGCTTTTTTGAGCTTTCGATTTTGATGGGAAAAACGCAAAAAAAGTTGGCGGCGGTGTTAATCAAACTCGACATGTCTGAAGATTAGTCTGTTGTGTCCATAAAAAAGCTCGATGGTTATCAGTTTTTATTATTCTTTTGTCCGGAATAATTACTTGCTCGTAAATAATTAGTTGCATTTTACAACTGGACAGGTCGCAGTATAATTACTTTGCCTTTATAATTGTGTTACAATAAGAAAATAAACACATACGGAGTGATGGGGAAATTTTTGATCATGTCACATCTTTGCAATTGTATTTCATGTTCCAGAGATAATGTTAATTCGCACGACAATTAACATAAAATATAATAAACGATTCATGTTTTTTAATTAATACACATTAACAGTTTGTCAATGAGAGAGTTTGTAATTAATTTTATGTTAATTATTCTCGACGAGAATCTATAAAAGTGTCCACCCAAGAATGAGGATTTCGGCAACTTCCAAAAACACATTTAAATGCTAAATACGTTGTTGGTGTTGACAGAAAAGATGAATATTATTCAGAGGAGGTTAAAAATGCTTAAATTTGAAATTCAAATGTCATTTTGATTAAAAAAAAAAATTGAAAAATATTGTTTCAGGCATGGTTTACTTAAGAAATGTTCTTGAAAAATCTCAGAAAATATCGAAAAAGATTTTAGTAGTTTAGACTGAAAAATAAATAGTTAAAAAAAGAAAAGAGAGAAATACTTAAGATTTACAAAAATCTTAAATTATAGTAAATTACTCAACTGCGTGTAATGATGACTATGACTCATAAGATGATGTTTGTGTTCATCAGATTCGAGTAAGAATAGCCATTACACGCGAGTAGAATGCCACTGCTACGTAAAAACTTCATCAGTTTCACTATAAAATTTATTCATTACTTCTTTTTATAACATTTTAAAGTGATTTTGAGACATGACTATTGCGCAGTATCACAGCAACGTTCACAACTTCACAACCGGTCAAGTAATGGGACTAATGGAATTTGGAGTGCTCAGAATCCACACGAATTTATAGACTCCTTTACATTTTTGAAAATTGGCGTGTGGAACTTTGGATAGCAGTTTCCCGTAGACTGATTGGACCAATATTTTTTAATGGAATTATCAACAGACAAAGGTACAGACAACAAATACTGGAACCATTCATTAATCAGCTTGTGATGAAGAAGTTCAAACTGGATACTTTCAGCATGATGGTGCCACAGCTCACATAGCTCGAGAAACATTAAATTATTTACAAGAGTTTTATGATGATCGCATTATAAGTAGAAATTTACATCCTGCGTGACCCCTTCGTCTGTCGATCTCACCCCAATGGACTTTTCAAACTTTGGCTATTTAAAAAACAGGCAGAATTATTCAATGTTGCCGTACCATTTACCAAAAAATTCTGCAAAATATTTTTGTAAATAAATGAAGAAGAATTGTCAAGTGTTGAGAAGTTAATGGGGGACATTTTCAATGTATTAAGTATATGAAAAAAATACCAATGTGTTATTTAGTGTTGTCAATTATGTTGTTGAATACATTTCAGATTTTATATTGGAAGAAAAAATGGGAGTCAATACCATATTCAGTCTAGGTCGTGTTTATCTCTAGCATGAAACAAGAAATATGAAAGCAGACAAAAAGGCAGTATTGTATAGTGGCATATGGGGACAAGGTGTTGTCAATATTTATCAGTTTGGATTTCTTCTCATACCAATTTCTGTACACTGTGTGGCGGTATGATGGGGACACTAATTGTTCCCTGTTGGTGTTGATATTAAATAATAAATACATTTATGTCCGATCGGGCGAATTTTGCCTACTTATGGACTAGTTTTTAGGGCGTAATTCAGTATATTATGGCCCCGGGCTGTAATAGTATGTTATACGCCAAGGTAGAGAAGACATTTTTTTAAGCCGAGGTAGTTTATTCCCCGAGAAGCGAAGCTTCTCGGGGAATAAAGAAGCGAGCCTTAAAATTGTCTTCTCTAGCGCGGTGTATATATTATTTTTTCACTACTAGATCCGTTAAAACCCTTTCTGATAATAATTATTAATTAAATTTGTTTGTCCGATGCAACGATCCGAGTTCTCATTTTTCAACGGTTGCTATGAAAATTGAAAATCGTCTGTCTACGTTAACCAATAAAATCAAAGAAAATCTTTCGTTGCTAGGTGACGGCTGTTCATTATTATATTATTAACCTAGGGAGAGAAATTCTACTTCTGGGGTCGGTTCGAGAGTCAATAATGACGCCTTCTGAGACTAGTAGTAAAAAAACGTTTTTATGGCCCTTGTTTATGCCGTTACTACAGTAATAACAATAACTGGCTTATTCCACCTTCCTGATTTTTGTGTCGTTATTTTAAAATTGAATCTACCTAAATTATTATAAAATTCAAAACTTAGACCGGACATAAAATTTTGTATGTACCACGGGCATAATTGGCGTTTGTGGCCCTTACCGTGTTATGGCCCAATGTCACGCCGCGGGCCACAAACGCCTTCATTACGCCCTTAATACATAAATAACTATAATGTTAGCAGGAGCAAAACATAGTTGAAACTTGTCTCTGGTTAAAAGCCAACAACCTAACCTGAAAATGTGACATTCATTATTAAATTTGCCGAACAAAGCGGCACATTCAAAATTTGACAAGTTTCTATGGCTGGCTGGACCAGACAATCATTTATAGAGACCCTGTATAATGTTTTTTGGCATCTATAGTAACCAACTTTTTCTAATTTGCTGTTTTAACAAAGCTGTGAACGCATTCGTTTTGAATGCGTTATATTTTGATAGAACAATTTTAACTGACATTCATATTAAGCATAACAGACCAGACATTATAATTTTAAATAAACAACAAAAGCAAGCATATCTTTTAGATATAGCTGTTCCAAATTCACATAATATAACACAGACATATAACACAAAAATTAATAAATATTTAGAGCTCTCCGTTGCTATGAGAAATCTTTGGTGTTTAGAAAAAATTTCGACTTTACCACTTGTAATTTCAGCAACGGGAATAGTACCGCAATCTCTTTTTAAAAATTTAAAAATTCTTGATTTAGATAACACATTGGTAGTTGAAATTCAAAAAGATATATTATTATACTCATGTCACATCGTGAGGAAGTTCCTAAACATTGACACAGAACATAATACACAACAAAGTCAAAATGCGGAGGCGAGACGCCGGTAATTATGTTGATAAGCACTGCACTATTACTTGATAGTAATATCCGTAATAGTGTATGTACCCCGGCAAAATTGCCGTGCCGCCGGGTGGAGGTGGGATACGAAAAGCTATTTTAGAATTTGCGTCTCTAATAGGTCTATTATTGTATTCAATTTGGAGTTGTTTATGGCTATCTATTAAAGCACTCGTGGTTTAATAGATCTCTAAGAATTTTTTTATCAATATTTCAATGTATTATTGTCATTTACACCAAAAAACTTCCAATATTAATGTTCAAACTCTACTTTTGCAGATGTAATTGCATCTGTTACCTTAAATTACTTACCAATTAATACAAAACACTATTTTGATTCAAGATTGCAAAAAAAGATTGTATTAGTACACATTTTCATTTATTTTTATGTATCATTAAATAATTTGTTGAACTATTTTCCATTCAGCAGTAAATTAATAATTAATATTTGTTTATGTATTTAAATCCAGAACACCTAATATTATTAATCGTAAAAAGTACATTTGATAATAAAATAGCTTTTTGGGAAAAATTCTTAAATTTAAAATTTCAAATTTTTTTTTAATATCCAAAATTGGGAACAAAGAAAAAAAAATTATAAATTGGGAACGAATCAGTATTTTTATAAAACATAGGTATATTTTTAAAATAGCAAAACCACATTTTATACTTCCCTTCAACAAATGAAAAATATAAATAAGTATGATTTGACAATAACCACGTAAATAATTTGCAATTCAACAGCTCATTAGTGTCACATTAAATAAATACGCATTTAAAAACATTTCTTCAAAAAAAGTAAAATTCTGTTTAGTTAAACATTTTTTAAAACAATTACAATTGAAAATAAGCGACAGCAATATAATTAAGATTTGCATTCGTCAATTCAGCCAGTCATCATGAAGAACCGCTCAATGACTTAATTCGATTACTAGCAGAACTTTAATGTAAATGGAAAGTTAATTTAAACATAAAGTTATCTAATGTGCTAACTGCAAACGCAAACATTTAAAATGGCAAGAAATGAAAACAAACATTACGTTATCATTCGAGTGCAGAATTTGGTAACAAGACAATCGCCACCGGTTCACGTAAAATTGTTGTTAAAAAATTCAAATATACGTCATAATGTTCCTAAACTATTTTTAAACTAATTATATGCATCAGATCCCAGTGAACATGTTACACAACAGTTATTTGTTCTCGTTATGCTGTTTAATCATTTCTCATATTTCACCACCAACACAGAACACTAATTCGATCATTTGCCATGATTCTTTTTACTTGAGACTTGCCAATTTTTGAGTGGCGCGCCACCCATGCACCCGCAATGCCCATAAAAAAAATGCATAACGCACAGTACCATACACGGCCAACCTTGATCAAATCCAGCACCATTAGACCAACGCTGGAAAAAAAACCGTCCCAGAATGCACGATAAGTGAGTGGGCGCCAGTTGCAGGAATGACGTCACGTCAAGAGGGGGACACCTCTTTGGAGGTGTCTGCTGACCACGCCGGGGTGTCCCTGCGAAGATCCCACCTTCATGGTCAGTTCTTTAACGAACCAGTCAGTCGGCCACCGGCAAGCGCACCAACACACGACGATATTATTGCCTCGTTATCACTTTTTGACTTTTGCAGTGTTTTCGAAAAATTTTTGAGTGCTAGTGACCGTCGCCCACCACACGAGACTAATTCCTGGTAAGCTAGAGTCGGCACCTTCCAGTGAGACGCGCCTACTTTGCGCATTTTTCCAAAGTCAACTCGTCCTGTTTTCGAAGTTGTGACATTTGTGACGAGCCACCAAACGTTTTTGTGACAAATCGCCATAAACCCATCCTACCCGCGTGACTCATCAAAGCCAACTCAAAATTTTGCAAAAGTTAGATCACAGTGCCGTCGCGCCCACGCGCTGACATCACAACTTCGCCTTTTACGGCCGCCTATTTACAAACAAACTCGCGGATCTTCGCCTTTTCTGGTCACAAATCTCCGTCCGAATTTCGGCTCCGGATGCAGCGCTCCGGGCACTTATGCTAATGCGAGATTGTGTTCCACGGTTAAAAATAGCTCGTTTGTTACATAACGAATTTGTTATTGTTGTGACAAATTGTGTGCATGTCACTTGTCCCGGGGCGGTGTTGCTTTATGGCCTATTTGCCCAAATTTGGCGCTGCCGTATATGGCTGTGAGTTTACGCTTTTCCAGACGACCGTGACAAGTTTTGCGCAATCGTCGCTCTTCATCGGCAAATATGTCGATGTGTTGTTGTTCAGTCGGAGAAGACAACGAGGCAATTATGAAAGAGCTGGGTTTGATTTATGGGAACGATTCCATTTTTATCGTTAGCACCTCGTGATACTGACAGGAGATGACGAATTCATTGCGCCGATAATTACTAAACAAAGAGACGATTAAAATGGGAGATTTGTTATGTAACATTGACCATACGAGATTTTCTCCGGGAGTTTATGGTAATAGAAACGAACCGATAAAGCGCATTCACTTTCAAAATGACTCAGGTTTGCAACGAAAACATTAATGGCATGCCAGATGGGTGTTTGCACGTTTAAAAAATGTGGTTCGTGATTGTAAACAAACTGTTTTCATGTGATAACAAATCATTTCCACTAAAGTAAGAGAACTTGTTGAAAATTCGGTTCTGGTGCGACAAATGGAAGATTTATATAAAAATGTATTGGAAAAAAATTCGCTTAAATTAATAATGAATCGCAATGAAATTATTTAATGCAATTTAATTGTGACATGTAAGATACATATTTTCATCATTATTGCCTTTGTGGACTGTCATGTTATAATACACAAATTTAAGTTTCCAACAAACATCCAAAAATTGGAAAAAAATGCAAGTTCAGTATACTTTAAAATGGCAATAGGAACTTTTATATTTTCCCAGTAGCAAATAAAACAAAAATTAAAAATGATTTGACAACACTATGTATACAGGGTGATTGTGAAATAAGTTTGGAAAAAAAGTGGAGTATCCTTGACACAAAATAATTCTGCGTAAATGACTTTTGGGGGTGAAATCAAATTTGTCTGAATTTGTTCCCTTCATTAGCAACCATTGTTACATCAACGCCACAATAAAGTCGTAGGTGCAAGCACACTGTTTTGTAAATGTTCCTATGGAAATGACCGAAAGAAATAATGTCACCTTTGTGACTGACGGGCACCTTTTACCTTTGATTATTATTGTTGCTAAACTACCAGGATAATCGATTAATGATCTTTAACTCAGCAGCGTACAAGCAATTTTGACCAAATTTTCAAACATTTGTATCTCGAAAACGAAAAAACTTATATAAGAACTTTTTTTTTTGTCTATGACCTTCTCATCACCAATTACCGGGTTTTTTTCCAAACTTATTTCAGAATCACCCTGTATAACTGGCAATTGTAAAACTCATTAGTGCTACGTGAAACAAATATTTAAAAATCTTTTCTTCAAAAAATTTTAGAATGAAAATTGTTTAGTTACATTTTTAATCCAATTGCAAAATGTTTTTCAATTGTAAACAGAATATGTATTTTTCCGTCTTAACTAGTAATTTCCACTAAATTAGGAGAACTTGTTAAAAAATCTGTTTCGACAAATATGTAAGATTTAGGCAAAAATGTATTATTGGAAAAAATGAGATAAATTTAAATTAATAATGAAGCACAATTAAATTCTTTAATACAATTTAATTGTTCGATAAATATGTAAGTAACATAACGAACGGTTGATTGGCTACATAGGATTTTTGTACAAAGTTTTTTTTAATATGAAAATATGTGTTGCAACTATTGGAAAAAATCAGAATACCCAAATTAAGTTAAGCATCATTTGTGGTTTTGCATTTGTTTTTTTTTTCTTCTTTATTTTATTATGTAACAGAAACTTTTGAATAATCTGTTGTTGCAACTACCTGATCTCAATAAATATTTCTTTGCACTCTCTGAATTCGTAGAAATGTTTCTATTTTAGATTCTATTTTTATTTCAGTTCATACCGTTATGTTAGCTTTGAGACCAACTATGTAATTTAATTAAAATGATTGAAGCAACGCAATTAATTACTTCAAAGTTCAAATTAATTACATTCAAAGAAGTCACGAATAGCGAAATTAATTAAGTAAATTTACTTACACTACAAACTAAACTTTTTGAAAATCAACCAATTTATCTTTTCTTGCATGTTTTGTATGAATAACTGTTCTTTCATATCCTCAAAACAAATTTTTGAGTCGACACTGTCAGAATTTGAGAATTTTCTCCTGTGTGAACGGATTTTGATAAATGTCGCAACCTGTCAAAACGAAACGTCAAGCTAATTTTAAAGATGTTAAGCGATTTGGAGCCTTTACGGGGCTCGTCGAACAAAAAAATGTCGTATTCAACTCATTCGTGTGTAAATTGGGCTCTTTATGGCGCTCATTTTAAACTGGCCCACTCCTGCCATAAAGAGCCCAATTTACACACAAACCCGTTAAATAATGTACTATTTTGGACGTGGTGATATAACGACAATTTGTCACATTCAACATTTGTAGAATACATAGATCAATAAAACTTTTAGATAAAGAAATTTGTGAATTATTTGTTATTAAGTTCTTAATATCGATAAACATTTTCCAGGCGATTATTCAAGTTTTTTCTGTTCCATAATGAACTTTTTTATGATAAATTGGATATAAGGAGTAAAATTAATTTTTATTATGATTTTTTTTTTGTATTTAACTAAATTGCCTTTTTAATACGTACAAAAACATTTTCACTCCTTACATTTATAGAGAATTGTCGAAAACATTTCTCTTCAACTATTATTTGGCATTTGAAAAATAAAAAAATCTACTACATACAGTGAGTTTTTTAAGACTGGCCATAGGGTTTTACATGCTAATTTTGCAACCCCCTGTTAACTTTTGTCCTCATGAAAATATTCAACCCAGTTTTGTAGTAAAGTTGTGGGATATGATACTGTATTGAAGCAATTTCAATTTAATAACCAGAAGCAAGGAATAAGCTAGCAAAAAGACATTTTTTGAATTCCGTTTGGTTCAATTTTAAATTTTCAGTAGGCTAAAATTTCACCTGATATTTGTAATTTTAATATGTAATTGATTGTGTAATTGCTTAATTGCCTATGGAGGCGATTTTGAACATTTCATTTAATTTTTATTGAAGTAAAGAACCTTGTTATTACATTAATAATGAATCTATTCTTATTAAAGTAATATTCACAGACATATAACACAAAAATTAATAAATATTTAGAGCTGTCCGTCGCTATGAGAAATCTTTGGTGTTTAGAAAAAATTTCGATTTTACCACTTGTAATTTCAGCAACGGGAATAGTACCGCAATCTCTTTTTAAAAATTTAAAAATTCTGGATTTAAATAACACATTGGTAGTTGAAATTCAAAAAGGTATATTATTATACTCATGTCACATCGTGAGGAAATTCCTTAACATTGATACAGAACATAATACACAACAAAGTCAAAATGCGGAGGCGAGACGCCGGTAATTATGTTGATAAGCAGTGCACTATTACTTGATAGTAATATCCGTAATAGTGTATGTACTCCGGCAAAATTGCCGTGCCGCCGGGTGGAGGTGGGATAGTGTAAATTCAGACTATTTTGTGGATTTTTACCAATAACATTTTGTTTGTAAATTGTCTATTATAACCATTTAAGTATCACGACTCGTGAGATTACAGATGAACTCGGGCTAACGCCCTCGTCATCTGCAATCTTCACACTCGAGTCCTGTAATATTGCTTTTATCCCACTAATTATGTAAATAACTATTTTAATCAAAAAACAGCGCTAGGCTTAGTAATTTTCACAAAAATAAAAGTTAACAGGAGGTTGAAAAATTAGCATGTAAAACCCTATGGCCAGTCTTAAAAAAAACTCACTGTGTATTACCTAATGGTGTACTAAACTACTAAAATATATTTAAGCTATATATAAACTTTTCCTATTCAAATAACTCATTTTACGCTTGTCACTTTTCTCTATAATTTTTTATTTAAAAACATTTTGAAATTAGTTTATGGAAGAATGGCCTGAAAAATCATTTTTTAGCTTAAGGTGAATAAATTCTCAAAATAATTTATTAATAATTTATTTTTATCTTTAATTTTTATTTTTTAACCTTTAACCTTTCATTAATTTTATTTTACATAACGATTCCTATACATTCCGGCAATTTGTTATGATCTAAGTTAGATTTTTTTTTAATATTAAATAATTCAATTATCAGCTAAGATGAACAAACCAATAAGCTAAATAATTCACTTGATTTGGCGTTAACAGAAAAACCAACTATGTATATATTAACAAAATTATTACTTCCCTAGATTCTTAATTAAATTTGAAATATTTTAATGATAGTTATGTATTTAAATTAAGGTACAATAGCTGTATTTTCCAGCGCGAAAACTAAGTTTCAGGCTCGAGGCGAAGCCGAGGGATTGATTAGTTTGAGTGCTGGAAGATATCTACCGTACATTTGTGAAAGTAGTACTTTTTGGCATCATTTTATTCCATCTCCTTGGAGATTATTGTCAAAGCATACCTGCTTTTTTTTTAATTTTTCATAAATCCTTTTAGGCCAAATTTTTCCTTATATGCAAAAAATAGCATGCGCAACACGTTATGAAAGTCTCTTTTTTTACTCATTTTCACTCATTTACTGCAAATTCATGAAAAAAAGTATGACTTTCATAACTAGTTGTACAAATAACTATTTTTACACTAAATTAAAGTATCATACGAACACTTTAATTTTAAAGTAACTGTAAAAAGAGTAAATTAATCGTAAATATACCGTACTCCCCCAGAAATTTACAACATCCGTCGGGAAATCGCAGCTACCTTAACCTAAATTGAAAGGTAAGGTAAGGTCTGTTTACCAGTTAGAGAAGCCGAAAAATATTTTTTAATATAAAAAATGAGCTGAGCAAGTCTAATAAATGTAGAAACACAAAGATATCGATATTTTTCTGTTATAACAACTAGGTATCAACAATAAATATCAATCTAAACATAAACAACTGCAGAAATATGAATACAAAATTAATTGTTATTATGTTTCAGCTTTTAAATATGTTAGTAACAGTTTTTTTTTATTATACTTTTGTTTCATTTCTTAATAAGCAATAATAATATAAACCAGATTAAATGTCATTTGGAATAAATTCATATTAGCATTTAGTGGGGCATGAAATGAACAACTTCTTAACTTCCTAAAATGGTAAAAATTCGAATTTATAACTTTCCTGCCCTTGACACTCAGAAGACCTCGATTTCTGAAGGTCACTATGTCACACAATATTAAATAATTCAATGATTGCAATAAAAGCTATAATGTCAATTTTAATCACTAGAACAATAAGTTAGACAGTTATTTAAGATAATGCTCAAAATTGTCTAAAAACGCAACCAACTAAATTTTTTTAAATATAAATCTAATCTTTTACGATTGATATCGCAGGCAAAATTATTATATCGCGCATTCCATAACTTTTCTTCTATTTTCAGATTTTTTGTTGGCAGTAATTCACGTTAAAAATTATTCCGAAACCTGAACAAACCTTATTTGTTTAAACAACATCATCGTTCTATTTTTGTAAAATTCTACAATATCAAATTTACTAGTTGAGTAATGAGTCGGTTGGAACAGTCTTAATAAAGCTCAAACCACAGGTGTTTCTAAAAGATAATTATAAATAGCTTAAGGTCATGTTTATCCTACACTGCAGTGCGATTTGTTTATGTTTAAAAACGCACAGTAATCACTCCATAAAAAATATTCTTCTAATCACAATAATTGAAATAATGTGCTCGTGGTACAATTTAACTCTTCTCTTCTACAATTAAAAAAAAATAGAATTTTTCCTTCGCAACTAGCACCACAACGAAAGTCTATATTAGTTACGCAACTGTGTCCATTTAAAGATGTATTAAGTATTTGGTTAGTCTCAGCTAAAATTTTGCGTAAATATTTGTCTGCGTTTAGGTTAACTTTCTTCTTAAATCAAGTCTAAATGAAATTATGTCTTCCAAAATTAGCATATTAGCGTTCATTAGATTTTCGGTTCATACTTTTATGCGATTAATAAAAAAAGAAATTTGAGACGCAAACGTCCACATAATGTCGAATGATCAAAGTCGCAAACAAATAAAAGTCGTCTGAAAAGCCGATTACTAATAAGTTTTCGCCACAAACCATATTAGGTTAAGACAAATAGGTCGCTGCAGTTGTCACGAGCTTAAGTGTAAACAATGATTAGTCGATCCGTGAGGGGAAATTTATTTATGAAGTATTATTAGCAGTGTGCGGTTAATTTTACGGCGAAGTTATTGCACACAGACTTCAGTTGTATTTTATCAGAACATTAAATTTCCGCTAACAATAAACGAAAAAGTGTATTATGTCGAAGCCTGAATTGTTCTTTTTCACCAAACTGGTCATTTTGCAGTGGAATAAACTATCACTTGGGTTTTAGTCATTTGAAGCAAACACGATACATTTGTCGTAATTTTTTATTTGCTATAAAACAATCAACGCGGTCTTAAACCAATATTTGTTGGAAACGAGCAATTTCCACACTTTTCCCGACAAAATGATTTGGCGTCCGTTGCATCAGAAAATATCTCAAGTTCTTATTATCGCAAGCCGTCTATTTTCGACAACCTTAGTCGGAGAAAAAAGAAACACAGAACTGTTGACCCTAATAAAAATTGTCACAATTAAAATAGAATCTTTCATTGCCAACTATTTTTTCACCTACGGAGTTCATAATTCGCATTTTTTTTTATTTTTACAAGCGTGTAGGAAGTCTGCTTTATTTGCAATTTTATCAACAATTATTATTCCGGCGTGGGAAAAAGACATGGAAGAAACCCGGTGAGTCATTATTGATTGCAAATTAAAAAATCAATCTGGAGGAAGCACCTAAAATTAGAAATCGGTCAAAATCTGGATGCACTTTTGTGCAGTTGCATCCGTAAACTTCATACTTTCAAGGTCAAGACTTTACGATTTTTGACACCTGTTTCCCATAAAATCGAACCCAACATATGAGTTAAATAAAAAATAGTGAACTTGAAAAGCGGCCAGGTTTCTGACGTCGTCTGAGATAAAACAATTCATCCAGGAATAGTTAAATAGAAAATAATATTTATAAAACGCATTTGAGACGTCCGCAAAACCGAAAACCATTAGCAAACAAGTGTGACATGAAATATGCGTTGGGGGCCAAGTATTTGTCGGCCATTAATAACAGCTTAAGTCCCGCACGCCCATGGAGGCAATAAAGCTAAGAACGCGATGTTGCGTAACCCCTCCCACCAGCTGGACATTACAACGGTGATGTCAACACTGATCTATTTGCAGAAAATGTCCGGCGGAACGTCGGGGGATGTCTCCCTCATCAACGACGAAGACCTCCTCCGCAAGATGTGGCAAGATACCGAAGACTTCGGCCGCAAGAAGGAAATCCGCGCCCATATGTACAAACTGCGGGAGGCGAGACTCCGCGACTTCTACAACTCCGGAGAAGTCAACACGGACATCCAGAGGAGCACCACGAAGACGACCGAGAGCAAGTCGTGCTCCGCGTCCACACACGCCGACTCCTTAGCCGACCACAGCTTCATCAGCATGAAGACGAAGGAGATCCGGGACTCGGAGTCCCCCACGAGGGACGCCAGCTACAGAGTGATCGGTGAGTCCCGCTGCTAAAGACACACATGTTTAGAGTTGTATCCAGAGAGATTCAACAGAAATCTGGACTTGTGGGAGGTACTCCTGTAGCTAATCTTTTGATTGTTAAAGACAAAGGACTCGCCAATCAAGGGTGGACGGTGGTGAGCTCAAACAAGAAGAGCGACGACGGAAAAACCTTCACGACTTCGAAGATCGCCACGACTTCCGGCAGCGAGAAAATCGACGGAGGCAAGCTAGACTACGCTGCGAAGAACGAACAACAAGCATCAGTGTACAGAGATGGCGACGACAAGAACTTCACCAAAGCCGTGGGAGCATCTTCCAGTTCCGTTATCAAACAAGAAGCCGCGGGGGGCGACGAGAACTCCTCGTTTAGGAGTTCCGCCACCAAGACTTCGTCTTCGTCGAAGTACGTCACTGAACACCGCTCCACCAGCGGCGACGTCGTTGAAACTCCACCTCCTAGAATGATCGCACAAAACCAGAACGACGAGTACTTGGTGTCAAGAAAAACCTACACTGACAACATTCCCAGTGAATTGAAGAACCACCCGAACTTCGTCGAAGGAAAGACTAAAGTAACTCGAGAGACGAGAACCTTGCCAGACGGTACCACTGTCACCACCACCAGATACGAGGTTAAAGGTGGAACTACGAGTCAATCGTCTAAAAACAGTCAGTACAGTAGTAGCACTCAACAGAGATCGAGCGAATCGAGAACGAATCAAAACGAATCGAAAAGTACTCGATACATTTCGGAACCGTCCAGTACCACCTCTACTACAGTGACCCGACACGTGTACGACGATTTACAACCAGCAACCACCAGAACCGTCACAAGAACTGTCAAAGATCACCAAGTGGACTCTCGCGATGGTGCGTCTAGATCTACTATTATCTACGACTCGAGAAATGAGCCACGTGATGATGCAAAGACCACAAACAAAACAACTGTGGTTAGAACAGTGTACGACACAAGAGAAGAACCGACTCACGATTCAACTGTAACAAGTACGACTAGAGTGGTGAAGAATACTTTTGACACAAACGTCAACGCTTGTAACACAAGTGATGCCAAATCTGCCATAGTAAAGACAACAGTTGTGAAGAATATTTACGATGTGAAGGATCGACCAGTTGATGATTCCAGAACTAGTACCGTTACTAAGACGATAGTTACCAAACAAGTCGACGATTTCAGACCGCAAGTTGTTGACGATTCGAGAACTAGTACTACTACCAAGACGACAGTTACCAAACAAGTCGACGATTTTAGACCGCAGGTTGTTGACGATTCAAGAACCACCACTACCAAGACGACAGTTATCAAACATGTTGATGATTTCAGACCGCAAGTTGTTGACGATTCGACAACTAGTACCACTAGTAAGACGACAGTTATCAAACACGTTGACAATTTGAGAGATGCGAAGAGACAAGTTGAACAACACACCACTGATAGAGTCAATCGTCATGAAGCTAATGAGAAGTTTATAACCATTGAACAAGAAGATACTACGAACAGAATGGTACCGAAAGCTCCCGAACAGGTTAGAGTCGTGACTCGAGAAAAGCAACCCAAGCCAGTGGAGCAGCCTGAGAAGAAATCTGACATTCCAGACAGACGTCCTAAACCTGACGAAAAGTACGAACTTCCTGAAAGACGTCAACCTATAAAACCTGGAAAATCTGAGCTTTCTGACAAGCCTAAACCTACGGAAGGACAATACGAGACCACGTACAGAACTGAGTTCACCAATAAGAGAATCAGCGTCGATGTTAGTCCCACGCATGACGCTTTCGCTAGATCTTTGAGAGCTGTCAGTCCTGACAGGATCAGTAAATGTTCGTCGCCTAGTCGCAGCTTGAGGACTAGTACCAATTCCTTGCGCAGCAGTACTAGTCCTGAGAAAAATCGACACCCTTCGAGACTATCACCGGAAAGGCGTAGTACTTCGCCTAGAAAAGCCACAAGTCACGAAACCATCACCAAAACTAGAACTAATACAGATAGAATTACGCGAAAACACAATACTACAGAAATTGATAGCAGTACTTTGACTAGAAGGAAGAACAAACCGAGAACGAGATCTAGAAGTCCGTCTCCAACGAGTATCGCTAGTGACATCGAGTTTATCAGAAACACTGATATCGTGACAGATTTGGACACCAACGAGACTACAGTAGTCACAAAATCGAGACCAGCTAGTTTGGAAATCACCAGAAGAACTACAAAGAGAGTGACTGATCGGTCGCCAACTTCTCCACTGACTGACACCTCGCCCAAGAAGAGCAGTCCTAGAGAGGTTCCTAGAACTGGCAGCTTGAGAAATATTTCTCCGACGAAAGATGTGTCTCCGAAATCTGATAGACCGTTCAAAAGAACTGACACTTACGAAGAAAGATGTCGACAAATTTTAGGAATCTCGAATCAAACCGAGCAGAGGAAGAACAGTTTGGAGAGAGTTACAACGAAAAAAACAACAACAAAAACTACTCTTGAGAAATCGAGTCCCAATAAAGAGATTTCTTCGCCGACTAGAAAGTCACCTGAGAAGAAGATGAGTGAGCCTGTTCAAAGAAAGAGTCCCACGAAAGCTGCTCCTAAAGTTGATGAATTTCCGTCGCAAGTTCGACGATCTCCCGAAAAACAATCTGTGACACGTTCTCCTGACAGGAAGAGTCCTGTGAAGGACACTACTAAGATTAACGAGTTTCCTTCCCAGGTTAGACGAGTATCGGAGAAGGAACCTTTGGGGCAATATCCTGAAAAGAAGAGTCCTGTAAAGGAAGGACCGAAGATTAGCGAGTTTCCTTCTCAAGTAAGGAAATCTCCAGAAAAAGAACCTTCTCGTCAATATCCTGAGAAGAAGAGTCCTGTGAAAGAGGGTCCAAAAATTTCAGAATTTCCTTCTCAGATTAGAAAAGTACCGGAAAAGGAAGATTTGGAGCCGTATCCTGAAAAGAACATTCCAAAGAGAGAGGGTCCAACAATAAATGAATTTCCTTCACAAATCAGGAAACCATCTGAGAAAGAACCTTTGGAGCCGTATCCTGAGAGGAAGAGTCCTCTGAAAGAAGGTCCAAAAATTTGTGAGTTTCCCTCGCAGATTAGAAAATCACCCGAGAAGGAACCTCTTGAACCATATCCTGAAAAGAAAGTACCGACAAAAGAAGGTCCAAAAGTTTCCGAGTTTCCTTCTCAGATCAGAAGATCACCTGAAAAAGAAGTACTGGAGCCCTACCCTGAAAAGAAGATGCCTATAAAAGATGGTCCGAAAATAAGCGAGTTTCCATCGCAGATTAAACGGGTACCTGAGAAAGAACCTTTAGAAGCTTACCCTGAGAAGACGAGGCCTGAAAAAGAGGGTCCAAAAGTGAGTGAGTTTCCTTCTCAGATTAGAAAATTACCGGAAAGAGAACCTTTGGAACAGTATCCCGAAAAGAAAACTCCATTGAAAGGAGTTCCCAGAATCGGCGAGAAAAAGTCACCAGAAGATGAACCGTTCGAACAAATTTGCGAGTTTCCTTCACAAGTTAGAAAACCATATGAGAAAGAGCCTTTGGAACCATATCCTGAAAAGAGAGGTCCTGCGAAGGAAGGTCCAAAGGTTTCTGAATTTCCTTCTCAGATTAGAAAATCAACTGAGAAGGAACCGTTGGAACCATATCCTGAAAAGAAACTTCCTGTCAAAGACGGTCCAAAAGTTTCTGAATTTCCTTCGCAGGTTAGAAAACAACCTGAAAGAGAACCATTGGAACCATTCCCTGAAAAGAAAGCTCCTGTCAAGGAAGGTCCAAAAGTATCTGAATTTCCTTCTCAAATCAGAAGATCACCTGAAAAAGAACCGTTAGAGCCGTATCCTGAACGGAAAACTCCTGCTAAAGAAGCTCCAAAAGTTTCTGAATTTCCTTCTCAGATTAGAAGATCACCTGAGAAGGAACCGTTGGAACCGTATCCTGAAAGGAAAGTTCCTCAAAGAGAGAGTCCTCAAATTAATGAATTTCCATCTCAAATTAGAAAATCGCCCGAAAAGGAACCGTCACAACAGTTGCCTGAAAGAACTGTCATTGACAAAGAACCGTTAAGAGAATATCCTTCAGGAAAATATCCGAGCAAGATTCCAAAATATGGAGAACATGATGAATCTCCTGAGAGAATTCGTCCTAAAACTTACACTTGCAAATTAACGCCTTCAAACGTTGAAGATGAAGAAGAACCATTCACTAAACAACCACAAAAGGAGAAACCAAATCTGAACGAGTTCCCATCTCAGGTGAGCAAGTCCCCTGAGAAGAAACCCACTGACAAAAAATCACCAGAAAAAGCTCCTGAAAAAGTCCGACCAAAGAAAGATTCTTCAAAAACTGACGAATTTCCTTCTCAGATTAAAAAAGTTCCTGAAAAAGAAACTCCAGATAAAAACAAGATTAACAGGGGATCACCCAAAACTCAAAAAGAACCATCACCAATCAAGAAGGTACCAGGAAAATTAGAACAGCCTGGAAAAATTAGACCAACATCTCCAATTAAAAAACCAAAGAAAAGAACAGATTCAACATCTTCATCAGAAACAGATGAGGAAAATGAAGAAGTAGAAGAAATTCAAACAGTTAAGAGAATATCAGAATTGGAAGGAAGAGTTCCAGTTGATGAGCCCTTAGCCACAAAGAAATTTATAAGTCAGTTGTGCAGAGATGATGAGATTCAGAGAACTGACCTAAGCAGAAAGGAAACTCAAACTACTCTAAATCGGGAAGTGATGGAAACTGGAACCAGGACTCAGACTAAAACTGTAAAGAAAGATTCGCCGAGAAAGCCACAAGAACTATTTATTGAAAATGAAAGAAAAGACAGTAACGTCACTATCAACAAGTACAGTTCTCCTAGAGCTACATCACCTATGAAGAAACCTCTAACAGAGAAAAATACTATTAATACTACTGGTAGAACCACTAATACCACCACTACTACTGTCACCTCAAAAACGGACTCTAAGACCGCGAGAAGAGTTACCGATGAGAAAACTAAATTAAAGGATATGAAAAAAACCGCTCAAAAAATAACTCTTTATGATATTGAAAATATGAATGAAAACAAAGAAGACAATCGTGTCCACATCAGAACCCACAGGATTGACGACACGATTAATAAGAAAGTTGTTAAGTCTACTGTTAATGGAGATGTGTCGAAGAAAGCTCCCACTACAAGGCGACCACAACCTATTAAGCCTGAAGAACGAAAAACTAGAAAACCCATTGAAAAGAGCCCTCAAAAAGTAGTGTCTAAAACAGTGACGGAAACTGAAACTAGGCGAACTATAACCGAACAAAAAACTCCAAAACGTCATGTTGTTACCACCACCATAACAGTTAATCCTACTACGAGGACAAGTCCGACTAAATCTCCTACCAAAACTCCAACAACTAAAACAACATCTGCACCAAAACCGTCTAAAGTGATCACCAAGAAACCAAAATTGCAAAATGGAAATGTCTCATCTGACGAGGAATCGATCGTAGATAGCTTAGACGGCGAATTGACACAAGAAATTTCAACAACTTTCAAAAAGGGAAAGATCACTCGTACAACTAGTGATCAAGTAGTTAAGAAGAAAACAGAAAGCAAAACTCCAGTTAGAGGAACATCTAAACCTGAACTGCTACCATCGAAAACAAAACAAGAGAAGTGCATTACTACCAAATCTATCATAATCAATAATGAAACAAATGAACGGGAAGTGATCGTGGACTTGCAAAGATCTAAATCTTCAAGAGAACCAACTCCGGACCGCATCTGTCCTTTGCCTGTGTCCTCGGATGATGAGTCAACTCCGAGATATCCTGACCAGATAGCAGAACCAGACGATTCTAGTCTCAAACGCAAGCCCAAGAAGCTATCGGACATTCCAATTCTAGAAGGCCAGGACGTTACAGAATTCAGCAGGATTACTGAAATTGAAGACACATCTAGCGTTAATCTGGTGGATGAAACTGACATAAGTCTGTTAAGCGTGGACAAGAAAATTAACAAGTTCTTAGATACAACAGGCAAAATCAGGAAACCAAAACAAGGACCTGCTCCAAAAGTAGAACGACCCAAATTGGAGGTGAGTGAAGATCTAGAATCAGACGAATGTTTGTTGAGTGTGTCTGAAAAAGTCAACAAGTTTATCAATACTGCTGAACAACTGACGACGCCGCAAGATCTTCCGCAAAGACCCAAGAGTCCAAAATGTCAGTACTATCCAGACGATGAGGTCAGCGTGTCTGACAAAGTTGCTCATTTTATCACAACTGCTGAGAAGGTGGTCACGAGTCAGAAGGAACCAGCTCAGAAAGTCAAGAGACCTAACTTTGACGATGTCGACGAGAATATCAAAAGAGATGAATGTTTGTTGAGTGTATCTGATAAAGTTTCTAAATTCATCAATACTAGTGACAGATTGACTAGTGACTCCAGGCAGTCTGTATCTCTTTCAAAAATGGATACCAAACAGGAAGAATTCTACAGGAAGGTACCATCGAAGGAAACTACACCAACAAGGAAACCATCTGGTCAGTACTCGTCTGTTAAGACAGAAGTACAAGAAGAGAAGTATCCGAGAAGAGGCAGCTCTCCAAAACTGACGGATTCTTCTCCGCGGTCAGCAAGACGACCAGCCGAAGAAGAAACAACACCAATAAGAAGACCATCTAATCAGTACTCTTCTATTAGGACAGAAGTTCACGAAGAGAAATATGGACGAAGAGACAGTTCTCCGAAACTTGCCGACTCCACTCCAAAATCAACAAAGAGACCAACGGAGGACGAACCTAAGAGGGTTTTGAGTCCTTCTAGCCGACTAAGAAGTACTGAGAGTGTGAAGAAGGCAAAAGCGTTGTTTGAAAATATCAACAAAGACCAGCAGGTTCTCAAACAGCGTGACATTCTAAGCCGTCCGTCAGTTTTCGAAGGAAGAAAGATCAACAAAACTGAAACTGTTAGAAAGCTGGACTATGAAAATGAGGAAGATCATAAAGTGTTAAAATCGACGAAATTGCTCTTGGAGAAGGCGCAGTCGAGACCCAGATCACCAGACAAGAGTCACGATGTGATCAGTAGACGGTCGCAGTCACCTGATGGGGATGTTCCTGGGTATATGAGACCGTTGGATAGAAGTTTAAGACCAAATAGTCCTCATCGGGATAATATCAGTCAAATTAATCAAAGCAGCAAGAAGTACACAACAGTCAAGAATGAGGAAGCTACAGATGTTCGACAAACCAAATTTGGAGTTTCTCTGAGACGGACTGACTCGGGAAGAGTTGTAAGCACGAGTGCGCCTTCTGGAAGGAGTCGAGTGTCTCCTGAAGAAGTCACAGAAGCGGACATTGAGGAAATATATGATATGGAAATATTAGAACTGTTGGTAAGTTTATAGGTGTTGTGGTTTGTTAAGGTTTGTCTTATTTGATTTTTTAGTTGGAAAAAATTATTGATTATGAGGTAAGAAGAAAGATCAGAACGCAAATACGACTAGTTAAGAAGTTGATAACAGAAGACAAGTTAGAAGAAGTTATCAGGAGAACCACAGTTCGAGATACGAGTCCCGCAAAAGTCGTGAAGCAGTCAAGAGAAACTACCGAAAGAACGACGGAATACCATTCATCGTATGCTTACAACGAACGTAGGAGCTCTTCCGAATATACTAAGGTGGTAAGAAGAAGTCCAAGTCCTGATGTTAGAAGAAGTTATGCTACTAGAAGGAGTCAAAGCCCAGAAATGAAACCAAGTCGAGTAGGAAGAAGAAGTCAAACTCCGGAAATGAAGCCAAGTCGAATGGGAAGAAGAAGTCAAAGTCCGGAAACTAAATCGACTCGAGCGCCTAAGAGGAGTGAAAGTCCTGAAAGCAAACCTGTGAGAAGTACAAGAAAAAGTCAAAGTCCGGAAACTAAACCTAGTCGAGTGACAAGACGGAGTCAAAGTCCAGAACTTCGCGGAAAGTCCCCGGAAAAGTCCAGCAAGATAACAAAACTCTTCCAAACGCAACTGAAGAAAACTTCGCCGTCTTCTAAAACCACCGTCGAAGATAATACACCTGAATGGGTAAAACAAAGGAATTTGAAGAAAGTTGCGAATACTTCGGTTACAACGACGAAGAGCTCGACTACGACTACTTCGAAGAAGTCCAGATCTAGTCCGGTGAAAGAGGCTAAACCAACTGACATAATCACATCGAGTTACGGAGTAGGGCCTACAGATGAGAATGGTAGTCCGCTATTTGGTTTGAAAGCTTTGAGAGCGAGGAATAAAACTGACACAACTAAAGGTAAATATTTTACGAAATCTGGAAAGTGGTTGGCCAACTTGAAACCATCAAGGTTTTGATGGTCTATGGTGTCTAAAACTGTTGGCTCTAAAGTCATGAAGTTGACGTTGTTCGAAAAATAAAACGGTCGTAATTCGTGTAATGGTTAACGATTTTCAAAATTTTCGTGGTTTGGTAACTTTGATCAATATGCGATTTTAGTTCAAGGAACGGTGATAAGGAGCCAATACTATTCCGAAAACGGGCAAGAACCTGTTGGGGAGATCAGCGTGACGAAATACTCGACCGACCCCAGAGACTTGGGAAGAAACGAAGATACGAAAAACAAAGGTGTCACAAGCATAACCACTACACAAAAGTTCGGTTACAAAGACACTCCCTCACTAAAGAATCTAACAAACTCCAAAAAGAAGAAAGAAATCTGCGAAGCAATCGAAGACGAAACTGAAACCAGAACAACTAAGGTTACCAGACGGGGATCAGTTAAGGCACTGTCGCAGAAATTTATCGAAAATGCTGGTAAAGTGAAATGTTTCTCTTTTCTTTCATAATTTGTGTAAAGCGTGACTTATCATTTTTTCAATCGATGTTGACTCTCCCTTCAGTTGAAACCTCGAAGAGTGAAAGGCAGTCGTCCTACCCCAAGGCAGGATTGATCTTGCGCACATCTAGCTTCAAGGATTCTGGAAGTAGCGGTGATAGTCGCGAGGGCTCGACTGAGAGGACTGTGACAATGAAGACATCTACGAGGACCGTGGCTGGCGAAACCTTTTTGACAAATCGCAGCAAAGTCACAGGAGTCCAGGATGTCATCTCTAGGATGAAATCGGAAGGTTTGGCCATTCAGTATTCTAATTTTTCTTCATTTTAACAAGTTAGGTACTTCAGTTTTGTTCTGCGAGTGTTCGGTCTTCGATTGAACATAATTCGGTAGATAAGGAGTCGACTGTTGTTGTGTCAGATTTGACGTAAAATTGAACAAATCTATACAGATATAGCAAGTCTTCGAGCATAATAAAAGCGCTAACCTTTCCAGGAAAACTATCTAATTCCACAGTGCTTCAAGTCTTTTTGATTTATCTTTTTCCAACAGTTCATTTGAGCTTGACCCCTTTTTATATTTACATTAACTTTTGTTTTACTCTTAAATTCTTTGTTCTTTCTATTCGTATATTCGATTTACACGACTCAACTCAATAATTTTTTTCTACCAAGTACTATTCTATCATCTTTTATTTTTTCATAATTTTTTGTTACCTACCATTATTTTTTTTACATTTTCTGTTGTATTTTTCTTACTAATTTATCACCAAAATAATTCTAAATTGTCCTGGACACCCATTTCTTCTTCACTTCCTCACATTCCATATATGTATTAATTTACTATCCTAAATACTTCTTTGTGCTTTATTCTTTGTAGATATCTCTTAGTCTAGCGTTGTCGATAGTTTCTTGCATATCTTTATTCTTATATTTTTTCCAATTCCTAATTTCTTCTTTTCTAAATACTTATCGTCTTATATTTAACTTTTTCGTAATTTCCATAAATCACTTATGCATGTCAAAGAATATTTCAGAATCACAAAAAATTTCCATCTTACTCTCTTATTGTTCATAAACGCTTACTTTTTAATTTAATCTATTTTACACTTATTATTATTTTTAGATTTAAAACTCATTTCAACAAAAAATCTCTTTTCCTTTGTCTTTTTATTCTTCCTTTTTGTCTCTTTCATTCTTCGAATCTCTATTTTTCTTGCCAAATCTGTATTTCTTTCTCTTTCTTGCTCCTTCTTTGCTGTTTTATTTTTTGCTGCAGCGTTTTCAATTTTATCTCTTCATCAAAATTTTCTCTCCACTCCGATATCCACTTTCTATATATTTTCATTTTTTTTATTCTTTAATTTTTTTTTTCCCTTCCCGAAAAATATTTTTACATTTAGTAGCTCACTACTCTCGTTATCTCTTACCATTCAGTCGTTCAAATTCGCAATTGCACACAACGAGCAAGTTAAAACATGATGTCAATGGAAAACTTCTTGTGACATTATGCATGCATCTAATATAAATAAATATGGTAGGAAACTATATTTATGTTTATCTTAGCAGAACTTGCGTAGAACATCCTAACCATAAATGTCAAATGCTTTGGATGTTTATGCAGTTTGTTGACAATAATAATAAGAATAAGAAGTTTTATTGCTGTCATAAATACAAAACACTTTCACATACGTCAAATGTTTTGGAAAATATTTTGAAGGCGATAAATTATCATAAGAAACAACAAATTCAGATTTTAAGATGGAATTTTTAAAGAGACGAAGACGTACACTGTCAAAAATAACAAAAAAAAATGTTGTAAAAAGTAAAATAGGTCCAATATGGGATCCTTGCGGTCAGAGTATTGTTCTGTCATTCAGTAGCATTTTATGGATCCTAATTTGTCGTCATTGTGTAAGCAAGATTTAATGAGTCGTAAAGTGTTTTGATCAAAGTAATAAACAGCTTTTGTGCTAAAAGACGTCGAGAAATGTTGACTCGGCACTTTAGTCGAACGATTTCAAAAGAAGACAAAAACCTTGAAACAACAAACGCAACCTTTGTCAACCGAGTACAAGGAACCAAAACACCGTCTCCCGAAATAGCCCAATTCGCCAGACTTCCCAAAGCAGCCACCGCTCCACTAATTTCCCAATTGCAGACGTCCGCGAGGGCGACACCGCCGAAGACATCGAAGCCCGCGGCCTCCTCAACAAATTCCTCGGCGCCCAAGTCATCCTCTCCGGCATCGAGTCCAACGTGAAGGCCTCGTCGACGACGACCAACTCCAAGCGAATCACGAAAGTCACAACAACGATCACGGTGAGTTCCCGAGCGCACCAACGGTAAGGTTGCCGACTTATGTGGTGCTCCGTTGCAAATTAAAGACGCGGCGCTACTAATTTTGGACGGATGACGTCAAAACACGACGACGCTCGTTCAGATTGTCGGTGTCGGCCCTCAGTGGCCGTCGAATTTCAGTGCAGTGAGCTCGCAACACCGCACCGGTCGAAAATTTCCAAAATTTTCTGGATTAACAAGTCGAATCAGGTGAGGCGAATTTTGCCATTTCTTCGTCTGGTTCTTGTCTCCAAGCGGCGTGTTTGTATTAGTAGCGCTATAATTAGTAACCGTATTTATAGTACCATTAAGAAATGCATCGGATAGCTGCACCACTCGATATTTTCCGGGTTAGTACCGGCCAAACTGTGATTGTGAGGCGAGGGTACTGAAGGGTACCACCTCGCACGCACAAATCCCGATTTAGTCCGGTCTATTTCGGGTGGAGGGAAAGTTGCAGGAAGTGACTCCAAATTAGTGATTGCGCGCAGTTTCCAAAAATACCGAGGGTAAGACGCAGAACTCTTTGTCCAAAACCTGACAGTCATCTCCGGTACCATTTGCTACTCTCCGACTTGTCCGAATAATGTGCGAATTTCGTGCGGGACGAACGCCAGCAGAACGTTTCGTGGTGGTTCTAACCAAAATAGGCGTCGATAAGTCGTCTTCGGTGGGACATGCGCAGCGTCGCGACGCTCGGCGTCCTTGTCCTCGACAGAAAAAGACAGTGGGAGGACTAAAGTCCGTCCACCGCATCAGAATGCTGCACTCTTTTAAATCGCCGAAATGATTTAATTTCGGATGATGAAACGCTCTTCCGGATTCTTGCCCCCGTGTGGACCCGACTTGGCACCAATCGAATCGCCCATTTCCTGGTCCTGCATTCCCCTCGCCTAATTAACTCGGTACCGAAATAAACGCCAATTTCGCCAAATTATTTTTAAAAGAACAATATATTTAGAGTGTCGCTGAACTCCCAAAAAAAAACTCCTTGAGTCAAGAGATATTTTTTCCTCGACACTTCCTCACTTGGACTTAAACGCACCTGCACGTATTTTCGTGGTATAAAGAATTTTTCGCGGTTAAAATTGGCACTAATGTCATGTGACGCAAGTGCAGCCTGTAAAAATAAATTTACCACTGCCAAAACTCACAAAAGAAGTTTCTAAAAATGACAGTTTTCGCTTTTGGGAAATTGCGCGCACTAGATGACAGATTTGACTCGCATGATTTGGAGAAATGTTTGATGCGCAAATAAACGTGCGTGTTTTATGTTAATCGTAAATCAACAAAACCAGAACACGATTTGTTTTTATGCACTTGGCGCGACGTGGTAAAATCTCCAGACGAGATTTTCACTGCGTCAGAAAATAAAACAAGAATGTAGAAGACTTTATCATTTTTTTTACATGAACTAGAGTGAAGATGAATTTATTTTTTCTCGATACAAGCCTAATATGGTCACGAGTATTTTTTTTCTGCAGGAAGGAGGAAAACCAGTTACGAAAACCCGCACCTTCCAACACCCTGTCAGCGAAGAGGAGTTAGAGTCAGTGTGGGACGAGCAAACCTTGAGACTATTGGTAAGTAGCCAAAGAGACTCCACCCTTAGTACTGAGCCCTTTTCCAGCTGGAACAGAGCACGGACTACGAAGAACGCCGACAGATCAGAGCTAGACTGCGCCAAGTGATGGCGGAACAAGAAGGTAAAGACCAACCACGAACGATCCCTCCTCTTCTAACGATTTTTTCCAGCTTGCACAGAATTAGTAGAGAAGGCCAGTCAGGATCAAATCGGTACGACTTTCGAGGGTGAGTCTCAACTACTTCCTCTTCTACAGGGCTTACTCGAAGCACCTGATAACGAACAAACTGCCGATTCAGGAACGGAATCGGGCGAAGACCAACGCAATGGTCTGATAGCGGAAGTGCAAAGCGCACTAGACAAGTTATCGGAGAATTTACGCGATGACGCTACTGACATAACACCAGAACGGCGTACTTCTCTTCTTCAACTGGTCACGAAGCTGCAAGCCGGCCTTGCCGCCTCCGTACCGTCGCAAGAGAGGCGGTCGAGTGTTCAAAGTCGCTTCAGGAGGCGGCAGCGGCCCGACAGACACACTGTGGGGGTCAGCAGTGAGGAACTGGCAGATGCTAGAAGACTGATCGAGGAGATTTCTCTGCACGAGTTGACTCCGAATCAGTCGAAGATTTCGTTGTTGCAAAAACAGAACTCTGAAGGAAGCGTGGGGCAAAATTCGACGGCTTCGTTCAAGCCCTTTTTGCCCCAGAAGACTGTGGTAAAGAACGCAGTTGCTAAGCCTTTCAGTAGTTCTAACAGTACTGTGTCGGGAAATTCTTCTTCGGTGCAGACACCCACTGATGCATCCGAATGTCTGGATCTTCTCTTCAACGAAGACGTTGAAAAGAAACCAGATTTCTCCTACAGATCTATCTCACTAGATGACCAAAAGATTCAGAGATCTTCATCTGGAGATGTTAGCATTAAATCGGTACAACAAGCTATACAGCACGCAGCGGCAAGAAAAAGCACGGAAAATCTGTTGGAATCTGAAGAAACAGATGAAGATACTACTGTGAAGGCGCTTGCTATAAAACAGGATGAGAAGAAAGAAGTTCCTGAAGAAGCGTATCAAAGTCTACCTCAACCTGATGTTGTCATGCAAAGCAATCCCATCTATCTGCAGCAAAAACCGGTTGTTGTTGAAGACAAGAGTAACAAGTTTAATACCAAGAAGCTGAAAATGAAGAGAGCCAACACTATCGACATACCAAAACCTTTGAAGTTTTATGAAGATGACGACGACAGCGACTGTTCTCTCCCAGATGAAGATTATCATCAGAGAAGAAGGAGCAATTATTTAGCATTGAGAGGACCGATTAGGGTTGGGAACCCCGGAGGAAAACATACTGTACCTGTGTTTGAGCCGAAAACTGACAACGACAAGAAATTTTTGGCTTTCATCAACAAACACAACGAAGATACTCCGTCGAAGGTTGTCCAAACGAAAAACTCTCTTTGGTCGAAACCTGAGAGCAACCCTGGAAACATCTGGAACAATAAGTTTGGCAACATCAAGACAGCTTTCGAAAAGGCGTCATCCGGTACTGTCCAATCGCAGAATTCGGCTCGCCAGTTCTGGAAAACCGCTGACGATGCAGTCACGACAGGTCCAAAGTACGACGGACCAAAAATCAGCAAGCAAAGCGCAAGAAATCTGAGACAAATGTTCGAGGAGAAGCAAAAACAAGCGCAGAAAGTGCCTTGGAGCAGTACCCAAAATGACAAAAACATCGTGACAGGATCGTTGAAGGTGAAGGCGTTCGAACCGCACAACGAGAAGACGTACAAGTTTGTGCCTCAACCTCTTCCAGTCAACAAGTTTTCGCACGCTCCGCAGTCTGCATTCAAGCCTTTGCCGAAGAAAACACCTCCCACTCTTCAAATATCCAAAACGCCTCTTAAAACAGAAGCCAAGGAGAAAGACTTGGACTCACCTCTTTTCTTGTACAGTCCTCCCAAACCGTCGAGCGAGTCCTCGTTGAAGCCTTGGGTCACCAGTCCTGGAGAAAGTCGCGTCTTGAGTCTGGCAGCTTCTAAATTCGAGAATCCTTCTCAACACCACCAAGAACCGATTCCTGTGAAACCGAGAAAGTTGAGCAAAGACAAAGTGGTACTGCCGTTCCAGCAGCAAGCTCCTGAGAGACTGAGTGCACCGTATCTCGTGAAAACTGTAGAGCAGAAGAATAATAATATGGTGAGGCAGTTGAGTGGGCAGTACGACAATATAGACGGGAGAAATCCAGACTATTCGACTTACAGTACTGTGAAGTACAGTTCTCAACCAGAGAAGCCGCAAAATTATCATCAACAGTACAAGACTCGCCAAGAATATAATCCGCAGTATAACGCTCACAATCGGTATTCTGCGACGTCTCAACAGTACTATCCGCAAAATCAACAGTACGTGTATCAGAATCAACAGTATCAGGCGGTACCGCAGAAGCAACAGTATCAGGCGGTACTGCAGAAGCAACAGTATGAGGCGGTACCGCCAAAGCAACAGTATCAGGCGGTACCTCCAAAGCAACAGTATCAGTCAGTGCCTCAGAAGCAACAGTATCAATCGGTGCCTCAAAATCAACAATATCAATCGGTACCTCAAAATCAACAATATCAATCGGTGTCCCAAACTCAACAATATCAATCGGTGCCTCAAACTCAACAATATCAATCGGTACCTCAAACTCAGCATTATGTGTATCCTCAACCTCAAGGTGAAAGATATTTATCTGAGAATCAACAAGACAATCGTCCGCAACCAGTTTATCAACATGTTCCTCAGTATGAAACTGAACGTTCAGAGCAACAAGACAATCATCCAAATCCAGTGTATCAACATATTCCACAACAAGAGCCTGAACGTTCCACTCCACACGAAAACTACGAACACACCAGTCAGCCAAAGACCGCCTATGACTACTATTATTCAGACAAAACTCAACAATACAACGAACCGCAGTACACCTCAACTTACCAATATCAACCTCAAGTGCAAACGCCACAATCAAATTATATTGAGAAACCGCGAGAAGAAAGACCTGAACCTAGGAAAGAACCAGTTCAGACCCAAACTCCGAAGATACAGAGTCAATTGTCAGTTGAGAATCTGAAAGAGTATAACGCTGTCAACAGTAGGGTGATGACGGGGCCAGTGTGTCAGCAGGCGACGACAGTTCGACAGAAGTCGCCCATGAACAGAGACGAGCACGACATGGCTGCAGCTTTAAGCCTCAGAAATACGCTTCAGAAGGTCAGTCCAAGACCGGATAGTTCTCCTCAAAAGATGTTGGAGAAGGAATTGCAAAAAATGACACCACCGATGAGTCCCAGCTTCAAGACTAAAGGAGAGTCTGACAAAATGGCTTCACCGGCGAATTACAATTGTAGAAATGAAGAAAACTATAGAAACGTGAGGGGGTCACCTACTTCTCCGTCGAAGAGTAGTACGTACAAGGAGAGAGAAGAGCCCCCAAATATTGTTTCTTCCACGAACTACAATTACAGACCTAGGGAGCCTCCCAGGATCGTTTCTCCAAACAGCTTCACATACAGACCTCGTGAAGAGCTCCCGAAACCGATCTCTCCTCACAGTTTCTCTTACAAGAGTAGAGAATCCGTTTCCTCCAACAGCTACAATTACAGAAGCAACAAACGCGGCGCTCCTGTCGAGTCTCTCGAGATTAACGACAACGGTGAGTCGATAGTGACGTCGAAGTTCCAAATTCCTGTGATTAACGTGCCTCAACCCGAGTCTCCACGACCTCCCAACCCAGCCCAAATATCGAACAAAGCCGAGTCGTGGAACCAGATCTGCTTGCAAAACCAACAACCGCTGCACAAACCCTCACCGAGAGCGTCTCCGAACGCTCGGATGGTGTCAAAATCGAAATCGAGTCACTCTTTGGCGGTGCCCAAGCAGTTCGAAGCTGGGATGAGCAAGGACGAGATGGCCCATAAGAGGAGGACGATGGAGGCGTTCTTCAACGGGGGCAGCAAATCGCCCCAGTCTCTCTCGCGGACCTCTTCCAACGACAACCTCGCCAGACAAGAGAGCAAGGTCGTGAAGAGGTCGATCAATCGACTGAAGACGTCGGAGAAGGTGTACCGGCAACCGTCGGCTTTGTCCAGAAGCCGGACCCTGCCCGACATCGTCTGTCCCGATTTACTAGACGAGAACAACGTCGACAAAGCTTTCGAAGACTTGTTCAAGTCTAGCTCGTAGTAGAGAAGAGGCCAAGTAAGGAACAGCACCTGTGCATTCCATTCCTGCGTGGAAGTTGTTTTTAATGTTTAGATTGTAAGAGTTTTTAGTCGAACGAAACCCGTCCGTTGTTATCGAAAAAACCCTACTAGAAGTTGTTTATTGTGTTGTTGAGGAGAAATAGGCGTCGGTGATTGGTGTGTTTGGAGTGCGCACACCAATCGCGGCACATTTTGAACAAAGGGGGTCGTCGAGATTATGCCACAGGGTGAGAGTGTGTTGGTGTGCGCACCCATTAACTGTGAACCCCCCAACCTTGTGTATAATACGCCAGCCAGCCACGCCAGCGCCACATTTTCTACACGACGTCGTGTAAATGCGTCTTCAGATGGCACACTCATGTAACACTGTACAAGCCGCATTTACATCTTCACGATTAAACAAAGCACTTGCTATGGCGTGCCAGCTTCTTGTCTTCAAACCCACCCCTCATCTTGTTTTGCACCCGATTAATACCTTTGTTCTGTTTTGTTCTTAACCAGATTTAGTTTTATCACGTGATTAATTCAATTCTTCCATCGATGTACACCTATCTTTAAAAAAATCTCTTGTTTGCAGGAGCCACTCACGTTAAGAAAACCTTCACGGAGGGACCCGTCACGACCTCTCAAGGTAAGTACAACGCATTAAACTCTTTTTGCATTTTGGAATAACGACGATTTTTGCAGTGACGAGGGTGACCACGACCCAGCAGGTCCAGTCGAAGAAGCCGATGTCTCCTTTCGCCAAATTCCGGCAACTGGACAAGCAGAACAGCCTTAACTCTCCGAGGTAAGCGCCGCCCCCGTAACAACCCCACTTCCGAATATTTCAATTAACTTGCTTCACGTCGCTTTCAACTGACTAATGCTTGGCTCGGTCTGCAGTACCCCTAAGACTCCCTCCGGCAGTGGCCCCCTTTTTAAATTCACTGATCCGGCAGTGAGTCAGAGCGCTAGCACCATCAAAGATAGGCTCTTACACTGGTGCAGAATGAAGACTAAGGAGTATGAGGTATGACAATCGGGTGTCGTGTGTCTTTTGTGTCGCTTTGTTTAACCAGCAGTTTGTGTTTCTCTTTGGCATGACTAAAAGCGTGTCGCTGCTCGGATGAGCGTCGGAACGGTTTTGACTTGTCCGTTTTACAGAACATCCAACTAGACAACTTCTCCACCAGCTGGGCAGACGGATTAGCTTTCTGCGCCCTCGTACACCATTTCCTGCCGGACGCTTTCGACTACCATGCCCTCTCGCCCAAAAATCGCAGACACAATTTCACGCTCGCCTTCAAAGTGGCCGAGTGAGTATTTTCCGCATCTTATTTACGGTTTACAATGGATCTTTAAACATTCTCCAGTGAGAAGGCGGACATAGCACCGCTTCTTGACGTCGACGACATGGTAGCCACCCGAAAGCCGGATTGGAAATGCGTCTTCACCTACGTACAGTCCATCTACAGACGTTTCAAGGACGAGGATTGAAATTTCTTCACGAAAATGTTCCTTCTCATCAAACTCCTACTTCTTCAATCAGTTCCTTGCGTCTGTTCATTGTAAATTGTTCGTAAATTGATTTTCTACTGTGCTTTCATTACTATGTTATTGTTCTGTGATCGATCGATTGTATTATGGCATTTTATCATAGGTGATACTGTATGTAATTATTATTGTTGTTCGATCATCTCATGATCTGCCCAGCGGTTTTTTATAACAATATTTTTTTCTACTTTTTATGCAGATTTAACGAATGTATTAAGCGCTTATTTATTAACTTATTTTTTAAGGATGATTTTATTAAGGGTTGTTGCTTTTGCCATGAGGTACCTAGTTAATAACCGATTTTATATTGATAACAATTTAGAGGGCGTCGATGGTTCATTTTATGTTTTATATGAACAATTAATAGCATTGCCTGCATGAGTAAAAGACAATAATCTCAAACTGTTGTATAAGTTAAGCTCTGTGCCTTGTAAGTCTTTATATATTTTATAAGCAGATTTATACATGGACTCGACTAATAAAAATATATATTTAGCAGTTACTTCCTCGTGTGTTTTGTTGGTTCACTACGAATACTTATTTACATGTTTTACGTTCAAAACCATCATACAATTTAAAAAAAAAAAAACAAAACCAATATTTAATTTACTAAAATGCTTCTCCCATTTAAACAAACCATTTTACGAATGATTCAATTAGCAATAATTTCTTCTGAAAAAGTAACTTGAAAGAAGAATCCAACGGTAAAAAATTCACCAACCATGTTGTCTTCGTTTGAGGTTTCAAAAAAACTCCAAATGAAACTCATTATTAAAACATTCTTTCCAGTTACAACATTTCGAACTGTAAAGTATTAAAGAAGTAGATTTATAAAAGTAAACACTACAATAATCAGAACACAACAAAGAAATCAAGAAAACAAAAAAATAAAAAAATTCAAATTCGAAGAAAACAAAGAAATTTAACATTTAATAGTGCGTGTTGGCACACCGTGCCTTTATTACAGTTGCACAACATTGTCTCATGCTTAAAATGAGGTTTTGTATAACTCTTTGCTTAATTTCTTCTCAAACTTGAGTTAGGCCCAAAGACAGCTGATGAAGAGTTGTTGGTGGATTTGGTAACCTTCTAACTCTTTTATCTGTAGGATCTCACAATTACTCGATGAGGTTTAGATCTGAACTCCTTGCTGGCCATTGCATTTGCCCTATTTCGACCTCACGAAAATAATGCTGCACTATTCCCGCAACGTGCGGTCGACCTTTATCATGCATAAAAATAAAGTCATGCCAATAAATGGTCGGAATGGGACAATATGAGGTTCCAGAATATTGGTAATGTATATGCCATTCACGATGTTTTGGCATAAGGGGAGGCTATGATTTCATTTTTTAACGTTGGATACATGTTTGATTTCTGTCATCTCTGCTGTCACTAAAGTGCCTGACATGCGGACCTATCAAAATGAACGTAACATGTTGCCGAATTTACCGTAATCATAATTAAGCGACATTAAAACGTATTGATGGTGTTTGTATTAGACTGCAGAACATATTTTCAGTAAGTTACAGTGAAGTCAAGTTCTTTTTATGTATAAATTGAATCGTAGGTGAGTACAAGATAAATATGTAGCACGGATAGTGAAGGAAGAAACAACGACCCAATTGAAATGGCACAGGGGTTTTGTAAGCCCTATTATAACTTCGCGATAGAGTTGTGAATTTATGGCTTGAGTCTATTTTAAAATGTACTCCTGAAATTTGCCAACATTTTTGTAGATATTGTGAAGAACTTATTTCGGAAGATTGGGCAAAATTAATGAGAAATCTTTCATTTGAAAACGTTCTTCCTTTAATAATTTCATTAGGAGAATCTGACTCGGAATTTGATGCAGGTAATGATGATTCAGAATTTTCTAATGAAATTATGGAAGTGGAATAGTTTTGTTCTTTTTTTTGTCATGGACGATGGGTGTGTAAATATTTTGCAGAAAGATTCGAATAAAGTAAGGCTTAATAAGTAGGTACAAGATTTTATACAATCTAGTTCTAGGAACGTTTTGGTTAAAATAAAAAATTCATTGACAAGTTACTAACTGGTTGGTTAAGACACTGTATAGGTGGGTTATCTAAGTGGTGCAGGAGCCACTTTAACTTTCGGTCCCGGTCCCTACTATTCTGTAGTCTGTTCAAGTCAGTTTCCTGTTTTGTTAAATTGGATTAAAAATGTGTGAGTATTTTATATTGCAAACTAGTAAAACTGACAACAATGCACTAGACAATGACGCAGTTTATAACCTCAAACTTAGAAAAAAATAACCTAATTCAACAGACAGCTTTACTGCCAACTTAAATGCACTTTTTCCATAGCCTCCCCTTATGCCAAAACATCGTGAATGGCATATACGTCGCCGCATTTTGGTTTCCACTTTCTAGCACCACCAACTCTGTGCGAGCGTCGAAAGTGACACCTGCTCAAACCATAACGGAACCTCTTCCAAAATTGACTTTCGGGATAATGTTACATTGAGCATATCGCTCTCCTGAGCGTCGGTTCACGCGGACACGTCTGTCACTTTGATCCAGGCAAAATCTGGACTCGTCAGAGAACATTACTAACCTCCATTGATCCAATTCCCAATCAACGTGATTTTGGGTAAACAGCAATCGTACTCTTCGGTGAGCCGCTGTTAACTGTGGGCCCCTTGCTGGTATCCTGGGCCTTAAATCGTGTTCAGCAAGTCTTCTTCTAACAGTATTTGCACTAATTTGGAATTGATATTTTCCTAAAGTCATAACTTGCAAAGCTGGAGCAGTCAGAGTCCTGTGTCTCAACGACTGTAAAAGCAGAAAACGATCCCGTTGAGCTGTTGTTGTTCGTCTGCGTCCTTGTCCAGGTCTTCTAGAGTATTCTCTTGTCTGGTGGAAACGACGCAAAACTCTAGATACCGTTGACTGGTGCAGATCAAGACCATTTGCAATATCTTGTTGATTAATACCGTCTTCGGCTAGTACAACAATTTATGCACATTGTTCGGCTATTGTATGTCAACTTAAACGTTCGTAGGGATTCATTTTCGAAATTTATGACTGAAGGAACCAAAACTTCTTACTAACCGTCTCTCAAATCCACAATCAAAATGCTTTACGAAATTGACCAATAACACTAATACAAACTTTTCATAATAAACAACTTTAGAAGTTATCAACATGGCAATTTTTGCTACTAAACAAAAGAAATACGCTAAAATAAGAGATTCAACATAAAGAAATCGCAGAAGAAGTAAAATACAAAAAACTACGGTTCATTTTTACTTTATGCGATAATTTTGCGGCGCAGTGTAAAATTGCGAAAGTTCCACCAATAGACCCCATTTCGCGTTGGTTAGAAAAAAGAAGAAGTACAGCTTTACAAAAACAGCTTGGCCCATGAAATGTGCAGAAGGTCGAGCTGTCTGTAAGGAGGTTCGAAGTCAAGTTTAAAGTTCGATAACGTGACCAGTTGAGGAACAAATCTCGACTTGTCGTCAGGAAAAAATATATTCGCGAAGAAAATCTGTTTTTTGATATATTTTCGAAAACTAATGGGCCAAGTGTTAATTTTCTTAGACTGAGGAGAAGCTATTTCTAACAGTGCAAGATTCATTCTAATTGGCCTGTCAGGTCTCCAGATCTGAATCCACTAGATTTTTTTCTCTGGGGTCATTTGAAATCTCTCATTTATCGGCGGCCCATAAATTCAGAGGCTGATCTGAGAGTTCGAATTCAGGAGGCTTTTATTTCAGTTACTGAAGAAATGATAACTAACGCTACTACAAGAAGTTTGTTACGTAGAGCACAATTGTGCATACAAATGAATGGTGGTCATTTCGAACATCTGCTTTAACATTATTACCTATTTACATAAATAGTTCTCTTTAGAATCCCCATTTTTATTGTTTTATGGCGAAGTTATTATGTTTTGCAATTGTCAAGTCTTGATGGTGATGACAGATAAACGTCAACGAATTTTTATATCGAAAAACGTCAAAATTTCAGTTGCCCAAACATTTTATTGATTTTTGCGATATCAGAGATTTTTTGTTGTTGTTTAGTAACCGATCGGATTTTTTAGTAATACCTGAGGACGAGCTTCCGGGATTAGTGAAATTAAAAACTTTATAACTCGGTAATTTGAGCTAGCAGAAAATTTATTTTAGTCAATTTAGAGTCTCTTTTGTTGTCGGCACATGCCTGTTTTCTCTGGGGAGCCAGTTCTGGGACATTCTGTATAAATCTGTTAGTTGCAACATTATTGTCAACTGTAAGTCATATAAGGTCATTATTAAAAACATGAAACAAAACAAAAAATTTCAAAATGTCTAATTTTTAAAGAAAAAAAAACATCCTAACTTAAAATTTAATCTTTATATGTACCGTCGATGGACAAATAAAACTGGGACAAAAATGACAGTCACATAAGTCAAAATTTACAAATTTGCATCGTTTAATTACGGCTTTATCACAAATAGGTTAAGTTTAGTATGACATATTACCGGGTGATCAAGAAGGACTGTTTAAGTTGGCAGTACAATTAAGAAAATTTTTTAATTCGGTTATTTATAACACTGTAACTGGATATGTTTTGTTGGTTTATTTGACAAATATCTGATATAGGTACAGCATTAACAACGACAAGCCACCAACAACCGGAACTTACTCCTGTTATACGATTTAAAATACGATCCAGTGTTACCAACTTAAACAGTCCTTCTTGATCACCCCGTATATAGAGACTGACAAATATATTGACAATTCAATGGTCTGATTTACATTGATTAAATTTTAAGTGTCCCAGTTTTATTTGTCCACCGACCGTACTTGCCGCGGCGACCCACTGGAGTAATAAAGTGGCGTGATCTTCACATGATTTTCGGGGTAGGTTTCCTATTGGTTAAAGGGAGCTCAATGCATGCAGCCGAAATTTCCCCCGATCTTAAAGCAGTACGATTTATTTCCCGCACAAAACTGAAATTTGACGAGGCAGTGTAAATGAGGCTTTTCATGACGTCGCTACGAATTATCACGTCGTGAACATCTGGTGATCACTCCAGGGGTTCGCCGCGGTAAGTATAGTACCTATTCTAATTTAAAACCAAATTTTTTACTTATGTCCACATAAATTCTCTTTTCCATTTCAATTTGTTTCTTCTTCAAAATTAATAATCGTTCTAGTTTCTTCAAACGTTTGATTTTCGCTAATATTCTGTCAAGGTTTCTTTTCTCCTTCAATTTTTTTTCATAGTATTCCCTAAAAGCTTCCTTGCTTATTCCCTTCAACTCAGGTCTTTTTGCAACACTATCACTAGCGTCAATATCAATATTAATGTCTTGTATTAGCTCCTCAATGTGTTGACACAAGAAAACCATTCTGAGACCACCTGGAATCACCTCTGCCATCAACACGAATTGGAAAAAACTCACGGAATGAAAAATTAATTAAAACGAGTAAAGAAAAAATTGTAAAATCGAACTTACGTCTTCAACGAGAATTGCAGCCAACTTCAGAGTGCTTCAGATATCACAGCAGTGATTTAGACGTGGAAGACTGTAATAATGTTCCGGTCTTATTTTCAGTTATTAGTATCACTCACGATTTACAAAGAAATCTTTCAGAATCTCACCAATATTGGAGGATATTACAAAATCAAATCTTACCTGCCACGACGCATAACCACCTATTATAGGCAAAGTCGCAGACACAGAGTATAGGAGTCCTTTAGTGATTTTCCGTGCGCGTCGTTGGCTCCCTCGCGCAGTTGGCACCGTTGATCAGCATTTTTCTCCACTATCTGTCAATCGGCAATATCCAGAAACATTCCGAAGGTGGTGGCGTGACGAGTTAATTTTGTGGCGAGATAACCGTTTTGTTTGTAAAAATACGTGGATGTGTTTGGTTTTTAGGTGTTAATAGACAAGATGAGCGAAGCAGTGACGGAACAGCAGTACGAGATGAGCGATGCCGTACTAGGCCAGTCGTTCGTGTCATACACAAATTACAACTTCGAGAACTCCGCCTTGGAACTGGCCCGATGTCAGTGGTCAAATTACGCGGACCAGCACTACCTCAAAGGATGCAAGTGGTCTCCAGATGGAACTTGTCTCTTGACGGTGGTCCGAGGGGCGGGAATGCACGTCATGGAGTTGCCCACCGACCTGTACTCCGGCGAAACGATAATGAACAGTCGGCCGATCGTAGCGCTCAGCCCTGCAGTCAGCGTGCCCGAAAGTGGCCTCATCTATGACTATTGTTGGTACCCTGGGATGAACAGTGCCAATCCAGCAACTTGTTGGTATGTACGCCCAAGGCACAGAAATGTTGCCGTGTGAAAATTCACACTAATATTGTTCCCTTATCTAACATCATTTAAAAGTCAAAGCGTTTCCAAATAACGTTTTACATTTATTTATGACGGTTGTCCATTGACAATGATATATTGATAATAACAGATAATAACGTGGTTAAAACATTTCTTATCATGTATTGTTAAATAATAATGCGAAAATATGTTCTAAAAAATCGAACCAGCATACTTTGCATCATTTTCTCTACATATCGTTAATTTCCATAATTATTGATCGATTTGTTTTGTGTGTTTCGCCCCAAACACGAGTTAGTATTGAGTCGTTCGTTTGTTCCGTTCATTTGATGTTTTGTTTTGCCAGCGCCATCTATTGAATATCACATTTACGATTAATTAAGATCCAGGAGAAATACTAAAACGAATAATTCCAGCTTGCTGGAATTGCCACCAATGCAGAGTTCAAATAGAAAAAAAAATCGTTCTTTAGTAACAACTGAGCTTTATCGATTGCATCTTTGTTTAAATTGAATTTTTTATTTTAGATTAGCTGACATTTTTGTTTGTGTATGCGGGAACGTGTGTATAACACTGTGGTTGTTGGTTGGGTGTTTCAAGGAAAGAAAATCGATTACAAGGTAATCAAGATTTATTGCGGTCATTAGGTGGTCCAAAAAAGAACTGCTCTGAATAATGTCTTGTTTCTTTGTCGTCAGTGTGATTGGATCATTTGGGTCCTAAGAAGTGCTACGTTTGCACTGCCCCTGAAAACACGTCGTTTATAAAGACACTTGAAACCAGTAATAAAGAAATAACATAAATGCAAGTAACGTCGTTGGAGGTCATTGTCATATTCCTCATTGTTATTTATCTAGTCGTTCAAGTTATCACAAATTCTTGATTCGCCTGAAGAATGTGTATAACATATTTGATTCTTGTGCGTTATAATTTCAAATCCATTTTGTCAAACCAAATTTTATTAGTCGCAAAATTGAGACTTTTTAATGTCTCCTAGTCGTAATACAGGCTATACTAGCTTACTTTTTGCATTGTATTTTTTCTTAAATATTTTATTTTCTGTACAGGACGATTCCGGTTTTCTCGTTTGATTACAATGGTAAATTTTACATACAATAAAAAATGTTCGACTGCTATTGTCTTTACCGCCGAGGTCGTTTGTCAGACTATACAGGATATTTCACAAGTGATAATGAGCCCGATGGAATTGAAAATGCAACCCACAATACAGTTGCAAAGCAAACCTGAATATGGACGCGAAAAATATCCAGGTTTGCCTTACAAATGTATTGTAGGTTGCATTTTCAATTCCGTCTGGCTCATTATAACTCGTGAAATAACCTGTATAATATGAACATATTATTATTAATGTCACTTAATTGTCATTTCTGCTATAACATTTTATCAGATTAGTGATTCAATTGACTGATTCGAACATTTACTTCGAGGTATACACTGGAAATTACATTTTTTATTTTTCGTATTTAAAATTGTGTCATTTCCTGCAGACAGGAATTATAAAAAAAGGTGTAAAAATAAACGTGACATTTATATCATATACACGGTGTGTCTTAAAAAACGCCGCAAGCCATATCTCCGTTATTTGTGGCCCGATTTGAATAAAACAAAAACTGGAATAATTCACTCCAACTTTGACGCGAAAATTAAATGAACACCTGATACAATTAACATAAATTGAAATCATTTGTCAAAATTGTCTCGGAATAATTGTACTGTATTATGCAAAACTTAATAAAAATCAATTTCCACAAAAAAATTGTTGAAAATCACGTAAACAAGCGCCAGTGTGATAGACCGACTTACCATTCTCAAACAGCCCATTTCGAAAATATGCTTCAATAATGAAGATTTTTTGTACCTTTGTGAATAACCGTTTTGCCTCCTTCGAAATGTGTAGGTATCTGACAGATGTGATTAAACATATCAGATTAAAAGCGTGTTACTCAAGTTACCACTCTCATCTTATTTGTTATACAAGTCGCAAAACGTAGCTTATACTTGGGAAATGGATGCACAGTGAAATTGTGGGACGTAGCGGGGAGAGACCCACTGGAAACTAAGCCGTCGGAGGATTTTCCGTCTTTCTTGCAAGTCGGATTTCTCAATCTCCCAGTGGAAGATTTTGTTGATCGCACGTTATTTACGGTGAAGACTCACTAATAAAATTTAATTTTATCTACAACTACAAGTCAAAAGGAATATACAGCGTGTCCCAAAATTGGCGCACTTAATGCCTTATCGAGGATGTTTAAATGTACATGAGAAAAATATGGAAAAAATTCTTCAGACTTACATATTCAAATCGGGGAGGGTTAAATGTGAATAAATTTGGCATCGTTGCATGTACCATGTAGGTAATTTGAGTAATAAAATTTACCTACATTTTAGCACTATAGCAACGTAACAGAAATGAAAATACAGGTATAAGAGAAAAAAGTATATTTATTTTATCTGGTAATAGTACTCATCAATTATTACAACAATGTTTCTAAATAAAGTTTCTTGGAATTTGCAAAATTGAATTACCATTTGTCATGTTGAATCGTAGAAACGGAATGTTTTTATTGCACTTTTCATTTATTCTTATTTACCAGTCAGTATGTTTTGCAGTAATGTTTTTTCCCGAAATTGCACTTCACGAATAAAAAGCTTTCACTTTCGCTTGATTTTTGAGTTACCTCTTTGTTTTGTTTCTTTATTAAATGTAGTTAGATTAAAATCGTTCCATAGGCGGTTAAGCAAATCTTTAGTAAATTCAGATTAATTTTTAAAACCCATCAGAATTTCTTTTCGAAAAAAAATATTAGAAAAATTGTAATAGATGAGTCTTTTACCTGTTAAAATAATTGCACTTTTTTCTGTTACACCCTGTATAAATAAAAATAAAACACTGACACTCTCATTTCATTTTGCTCCCATGGTGATATAACAAATAAATCAATTATTGGAACTAACAATAATACAACGTAACCAAAGATATATGTATTACATCATTACCTTGCAATGTTGTAGTGGTTTTAAGATAATTTTTGAGATTTTCAAAGCTTTTAAATTCTCTATTATGCAGGATCAGATATTGGTAGTGAATGATCTTGTACTTTGTGATAATATGAACGATTCGAGGTAGTTAGTTTTCATGACAATTTAATACATATTTTTCGAAATAATTGACCTGTTAACTGCCACTTTCAAAGGCTCTCAAATCAGCACATCAGTCCAAAAAGATAACACTTCCTTCCAAGTTTGTATTGGTTTAAGATTGGGTTGTAATCTGTGTACACCTCATATTTGCAAATGCAAAGCGAAAGTTGACGAAATTGGCATTCACGGTCTAAGTTGTTCCAAAAGCAGTGGTAGATTTTCAAAACACACTGAAATTAATTCTATTATCAACCGGTCTTGTTAATTCAACTTTAAAACCAAACGGGATGACGGAAAACGCCCTGATGGGATGACTTTAGCACCGTAGATTAAAGGTCAACTTTTGGTTTGGGACGTTACTGTTGTAGATACACTTGCAGACAGTTACGTATTGAAAACATCCGAAGTCTCAGGTTTTGCCGCTGAAATGGCTTGCAAACGCAAACTTAGCAAATATAGTTCAATTATTTCGTTAAACTACATATTTAAAGGTTTAGCCTTTGAAACCTTAGGCCCTTGGTGCAAAGAAGCCATCGATTTCATTAATGTCATCGGAAACCGACTTATCCTGGAATCAGGCGATTCAAAATCAAAGACATTCCTTTTTGAGAGGATTTCCCTTGCCATTCAACGTGGAAACGCTGCAAGCATTCGCATTATTATCGGAAACTTTTGCATTGTAACTCAAAAATGTTGTGTAATTATGTTATCAATACCATTTTGTTAGAAATACACATTCACCATGTAAAAGGATTTTTTAAACATTTTTCTCACGTTTACGGTAATTTCTTCTACACCGTAGTGCACCGTCAGTGCTCCATTTTTGGGAGTTATTTTTTACTATAAAAGGGCTTGTCTTAGACTGGCCTTGTTTGTTTATGCTTAATTTATAGTCATTGAAGTAAAATCTACTGATTATTGACATCTTGCAACAAGGATCAAATATCAGATGTCTTTGATATTCTAAAATGGTTTCTCAATGTTTTGGAATTTTTTTAAGAACTAGTTAACATCCGTCTAGATATTTTCCATGGGCTCTTAATCGGGATTGCTCTGTTTGCTTAGATTTATTATCAGGTTGGAACTATCAAATAATCGTCACAATATGTATGTAGATTTTGTACCGGGTGATTTTTTTTTTTTAATTTCGCTTCTAGCTGACTATACATTATACTGGGTGATTGTTTAAATTTCACATTTGGCGTGCATTACACCGGGCGATATTTTAACCATAGCTGGCCAAGAAAATAAATAAATAATTAATCTTTAAAGTGGACACGATTTTGAACATTTACACCACCCACCGTGTTTTATATCATTGTTAAAATATGTTTTTTTTTTAATGGATTCACGTTTTTCACGCCCCCCTTCAAAGAACGTACGCCTATGTGTATTATCAAACACATAATTGTTATCAGAATGACCAACATTTGCATTGCCACCCTAAGAGAAAACGTCATCCGGAATTTTTTAAACAAACGTGTAACGTGTAAATATAACCAACTCATAGAGTACATGTGGAGCGGATGCGAAGAAATGAGAGAGAGGGAGGGAAAGGAGCGGCGAGAAATACTGAGCGAAGACGGAAGGGAGATAGGATGGATGAAAGAGGTGTGGAAGGGGAAAGAGAGGGGTGGGAATAGGAATTGAAAATGTTGGGATATGTTTGGAATTGCCATTTTTGTTCAGTTATGTTTATGTAAATATTGTTAAAATTGTAAGGAATCTAAAAGCCCGTAGGGCAAAAATAAAGTATTACTACTATAACCAACTGGAGTAGTTGGAATGTTAAAATGTAAGGTGAATTAAATATGTTGTTGAAAATTGTATAAATAAATAGTGGAGCTGTTCCAGTTGTCCATCTCACAGCGTTGGAAAATAAGAATCTTTTGATTTCTTTTTGCCATCTGTCCAGTACATGTCATTTCAATTTCTTCTAATTTAAGAGAATTATTGAATTGATAGTAATAAACATTTAATGGATTAACATTGAAAACCGTTGCAGCGCCCACATTTTAATCACCCGATGCAATCGTTTTTATCGGTTGCCCCCGCTGTAAGTTCGTTTTAGCGATATCGTTTTGACTGTGAACCTTTGCAGTTGGTTGTCGAGCGGTCATGAAGGCCCAATCCATCTATGGGACGCTTTCAGTGGAAATTTGCGGTGTTCGTACAGAGGGTACAACAGTGTCGATGAACTGGAAGCTGCAATAAGCGTAACTTTTTCAGCTGATGGTCAGAATGTATTTTGTGGTTACAAGAAGAATGTTAAAATTTTTAGTACGGGTCGACCGGGGCGGGAGTTTGTCGAGTATCCAACAACGCATCCTGCTTCGTGTCTGGTGGCTAGTCAAGCGCAACCTGGCGTGGTAGCGATAGGTACGACTCGAATCCTCCTGTTCGAGCGGGACGCTTTGTAAACGCGTCAGTTGCAGGTTCGTGGAAGAACACCATAGAGCTGGTGTCCCAGAGCGACGGCAGCTTCCGTCACCTGTGCAAGCTGACGGGCCACAAGGGGGGCATCACGGCGATGGCGTTCTCGTTGGACGGGTCCCGACTGTACAGCGGCGGCAGGAAGGACAAAGAGATTATCTGCTGGGATCTACGAGTAAGACCGTTAACCCAACATTCTAATTACAAGGAAAACACAATCAAAACGAATCAATTTCATTTCTGACCGTTGCGATTTTCAAGGTGCCAGGTCGGCCGATGTTCTGTTTGACCCGGGAGGCTAATACCAACCAAAAAATCAGTATTGACCTGTCGATGTGCGGCAACTGGCTCGTCTCGGGGGGCTCGGATGGTAAGGTGCAAGTTTGGAACGTTCACGATAGTACCTATCCGACCGTCCACATGCAGGTGAGCATCCGACGTCTCTAACCCCCTACGTAATTATTTCATGTTTTCAGTACCTAATTTAGTCACGTTTCTATTTCAATCGTAAATTTAACCCGTTAATAACACGAAATTTCTTTTGTTCGTTTCGTTTCGTTCACCCTACCGCCACTTACAGATTCCCAGGACTCTTGTTAGTATTTTTGTTTCTAATTTAGTTTTCTTAAAATTATCTCTAAAAAAATCTAAATAAATTAAAGTGAGGTCCTTAGGAACGGTGACAAATTCGTCTCTTGGTAACAGCGAATGCTCTGTTAGAAGTCATAGTTGATGAGAGTTAAATGGTTACAGATGCCTCTGCACAGCGACAGTTGCAATGGGGTAAGTTTGCATCCGTACCGACCGATTCTCGCGACCGCCACCGGCCAGCACCACACCCTCGACCCCCTGCATCACACCAGGACGGCACTGGTGTACGAGAACGCTCTGTGCATCTGGTGGGTAGGCCAGCAACAGGAAGATCCTGATCTACTCGCGACCATCATCAAAGCTGCGACGAACTCTTAAGTGACAGTGTTTCTTTTGCATTTAAGTTAGTGGGGTGCCACATCACAGTCTAGTTGGTAATGTTATGAATTAAAAGTATTTTCACACCGATCGCACGTTTTTCAATGTGGACATAACCTTAAAAAAAGTCAAATTGAACTGAATATTTTTAATACGGCCATGGGGCCATCTTCATTATTTGCACCTGTTATCACTAACTGTGCGACTATTAATATGTTTTAAACATTTATTTAAAATAAATTTTGTTCGAACTGGTTTAGTTACTTTTATCGTTTCTTGACGCGACGTTCTATGTTGGTACCAGTGTTTGTACCCATGCACGCGATACATCATTCAAAAATGTATCTAAAGAGTGAAGAAAGTGATTTATTGCTCCACTGGTTCATAGAAATTGGTAAAAAGGGCGTCGCGTACAAAGAGCCCGTCTTGGGGGCGAAGACGGTGAGATTCTTCAAGCAAATCTGCGAAGCTTTCGAGCAAAACACTCACGTCTTCGTCATGACCATCGAAGTAGCTGAAGAGTATATCAGAGCGAAGAAATTGAAAAAACAGAAAATCAACGACCCGCTCTTGGCCGCCGTGACCATCACGTTCATTTGCCACAAGTGCGAGGGGGCCCGGGAGAGTCTGAAAGTGAAGCATGTGGTTGACTTGTTGTTCCACTTCACGCACAAGTGTTACAACCCGACGCAAGTCACGGCGATGGAGGGCGACATTCTGGTTACTTTGAACGGGAAGCTGCCGATAACGACGGCGCTCGACGACATGGACGTCATCATAGAGAAGTACGTGAAGGAGACGCGGCTCAAAGCCAACGTTCGACCGCTGTGTTTGAAGATCCTCGAGTGTGCCTACATGGAGCGGAACAACTGGTTCGAAGAGCTCAAGATCATCTACAGCCAGAACAAGGAGTGCGTGGTCGTGTTCCGGCACCTGGTCAGCTCCAAGTTCTATGTGCCCGTGAGTATCCTAATAACCGCGATCGAACTGACCCACTATCGACACATCCTGGACGTCGATACCATCCTAGCTGACGTGACTAAACACACAAAGATCCACCAGGACCACTTGAGGATTTTGGTTGCCAAAATGATTGAGATCATGAGTTACACTTAAGTTTAATTCAACCATTTCACTACATAATAGTTCCTTTTACCTACTCTAAGCAGCGTTATGTTATTTGCCAGTCGATGGACGTTTAAGTTTAAAATTTCGTTAGGGTTGTTGGTGCGTTGGTGGTTGATGTAGAAGCCGCCGGCGGAAATTATCCTCACTGCATCCTCTGTACGGAGTTGAATTATTTTATGAATAAATATAATTTCTTGTGTTACCTTTTGTGGGGAAACAACCGGCTTTCATTGATAGATCCAACACGCTCTGTCCGGGCTCCGGTAAGATATCCACGATGGTGGCTCCCTCGAATAGACTTTTCACTTCTGAAGCGTTCATTTGGCCTAGCGCCGTTACACTCTGCTCGTAGAGCGCCTCCGTGGCTTTGAGTGCCGCAGCCACACCCTTCTCGCCGTGAACCAACAACACCACTTGCTCGGCCAGACGCTTGTGGGGCAGTCGCAACTCGGGCTTCTCGCGGTGGCGTCTCATTAAATCTTTGATGCTTCCAACCGTGTCAAACGTGAACAGCTGCAACATTTTCTCGACCTCGGAGTCCACCTGACGGACGAAAAATTGGTATAGTAGGAAAGGAGAAGTTTTGTTCGAGGACAACCACATCGCGTTTCCTGCAGACTTGCCAAATTTGTCGCCCATTTCTGTCGTAACAAGAGGAACGGTCAGGCCTGAAATATCCACATTATTTTCCCCCAAATAACTAAAGATGTCCACAGTACCGTAGACTTGTTTGTCACAAGTTTTACTGATGAGTTCGTGACCTGACATGATGTTGCCCATTTGGTCGTTTCCACCGATTTGGAAGAGACAGTTGTATTTCTGGAATAGGTGCAACCAGTCGTAGGCCTGGAACAGTTGGTAGCTGAACTCAGTGAAACTCATGCCGACTGGGGACTGGAGTCTGGTCTGTACGCTAGTTCTGCTGAGCAGTGTCCCCATTCGTAAGTGACGCCCAGCGCCACCTATCAGATCAGTTGGCGAGATCTTACTGTACCACTCTTCATTATTCACAAATCTAAAATGAATGAATTTTAATCTACCCCTAATACACTACAAAAGACCCTACTTCAACGGTGGTAGTTTTTCCTCTTTCCAAATGTATTTTTCATGATTGTGAAAAATTTTGTCTATGTTGCTTTTGATCCCCTTGATGTTCTCATCGATGAAAACACTTGCGAGTTTCTCTCGCTCTGTGTTTTTCCCGCTGGGGTCCCCAATTTTAGCAGTCGCGCCTCCAATCTATCAACACGTTATTAGAAAATCAAGAAAAATGAGAGAATCTGACCAGAGCAATCGGTTGGTGACCTCCTCGCTGCCAGTGCAACAGATTGATCAAAATCAGCAAATTGCCAATGTGGAGGCTGTCTGCGGTAGGGTCGAACCCTGCATAGACACATCGTGGGGCCGCGTTCAGCAGATCCGTCACAGTGTTGCTGAAAATGTTCACCCTAACCTCAATCTTTTCCAAAGCTTTGACACTCACTTACGCCGCCGTATCAGGGAAAATGTCTTGAAACATTCCTCGCTCTTTCAGTTTTAAAATGTTGCGGTTCGAGTAGTACCTCACGAGAAACGTCCGTTTGTTGCATTTTACCAATTGTTTGATCAACATGGTGCCGGCTAAAATGTGAGGTTATGTCGATTGCTGACAGTTTAAATGAAAGGACAGGGTCGGATTCAAACAAATTTTCAGGGTACATTTATTAAACAAAATCAAAATATTACGTGTAAAGAGATTTTCGTATTAGTAACGAAAAGAATAAGCATGAAGTTAAAATAATACTGGTGGGATTCGTATCAGGCACCCCATTTTTGAAGGGGCCAATTTTCGCAGCGTAGCTGATGACGTAAGCAACGTAGGTTTGCTCGTGTACGGTGTGAAAAAGGTGGGCCATGGGTCCTAAAAATAATCGTCATTAATTTTTGTTTTTGACGATTTTGCACATGACATTTGACATTTTGCGAATTCTGCTCTAATTAAATAATAATAATAAGTATGTACATTATCAATCGGAAAATACCTTTCGCGTAAACTAGAACATCGCTTCCGCCGTGGGTAACTTCATCCGTTAAAACCACCGCCTGCTGTGAATATTCAAAATCTCGAGTATTATTGACGGATGGATCGTTACGTGACACTGTACTGTTTACTACAGAATACTGATAATTATTTGGACCACCAGTACCGTACAACAGTGACGTATACGGGACATTATCCATTACTGACGGCTGTGCAACATCTAAAATTTTTTAAATATAGTATACCTAGCTCTAACTGTCCAGCTCATAAAAAATTGGTACAGTTAGAGACACGGAATTTCGGACATCATTTTTCTGTCACTTAAAAAAATTGCGATGTAAATCACTCTTTATTGTCAACGTGACATTCAAAAGTCCAATTTTGAAATTTATTTTCTGTTCACGTCAATCGCATATCAATCAAAATTGTCGCAAACGGTAAAATTGAGGTTAACAATGTAAAGCCTATTTTACATTTTTTTACAGTATATTGACAGTGATGCCCGAAATTCCGTGTCTCGAACTGTACCTAATATGTTAGAATCTCGGGAGGCGTATCCACTGAAGACAAGTGAATGCGAATGGTCACTTGTCACTATGATGAGAGTTTCTTGAGGATCTGTTTTTTCCAAAGCGATCTGAATTGCGTCACTAAAGGAAACTGTTTCGTCTAAAGCTTTTCTGGCATGTCCTCTGTGGTGGGCGTAATCGATGAGACCTCCTTCCACGACAAAGATGTAACCTCGAGGATTCTTTGCGAGAATATCTAGTCCTTTTTGCGTCATATTTGCGAGAGAGGGCATTCCTTTAGGTGATTTGTCTCGGGCGTAGTCCATAGACATGTGGCCATTTGCAAAAATTCCTTTAAAAAAATATGTATGTTTGTATAGTAGCGGCCAGGGAAAATGGGAATCTGGCTTCTTGACTTAAATAACTTTGGGCTGTGTTTAAATAAAACTGTAAGAGTTATCATTATTAAGATTTACGACAGGGACAAATTTTTGCCTGCCAATACCTGTAGGTACACTGCTGTGCAGAAAAATCGCGTATACCTATTTTTCGCTCTATTAAGTCGGTCTGGATTGGTTTTGACGTTTTATTTGTCAGTGTCAAAAAATGTTTCATTTTCCTAATAACAAATAAAATAGTGACAATCTCAGTGACAGTTTATATCACCTATATACAAATATAATGTCAAAATCCACATTTACAAAGCAAAAAATACTGGAAAACTTGATTGCTTGAATTTGAAGTGTACGCGATTTTTCTGCACAGCAGTGTAACGGGTGTTTTTTTAAATTTGGCGTCGAAGTAGGCATTGAAGTGTCGATTGTGAACACACTAGACACTATACAGTATACAGGTTACGGATCACGGATCAGCTGTTTAAATCTTACGCTTTTACACGAGTGGTACGATCTCAATCGACTCTCCAACGCCTACTTCGACGCCAAATTTAAAAAAACACCTTTTATATAGCTACCTGATAAAAGGGCGACTGTTTGTTTACAACAGAAAAAGTGTCCATCGACCGCTCGAGGTCGTAAATGCTAATAATGATAACCGATGCAGTTTTATTTAAATACCACCCAAAGTTATTTAAATCCAAAAGCCAGATTCCCATTTTCCCCGGCCGGTACTATACATAGTTAAGTACACCAATAGCAAGAATTGACTCATTATTTTTCTATAAGTACCGTTTAAGTGTTAAAAACAAATATTTTTAACCGAGTTAGAGCAACTGTAACTGTTAAATTATTAGAGAGTCTTCGCGTTACCTACGTTTTTCAGATAACCGTGTACCTACGCTAACGCCGGTGTTGCTAGGCAATAGCGTAACCGATTCATTATTACAATAAGCGATTACGGTAATTGCTCGCGAATAGCGTACCGGTTATTTTAACGGAACGTAACGCGAAAACTCTCTATTATGACATTGTATTAAAGATATTCTTGTCATTTATATTCACTTGTTTTTTGTTTCTTTTCTATCAAGTGTCATTTTTGTGAAATACAGGGTTATTATAAATGATTGTAGTCGCAGTAGGCCATGCCCATGTTATTGCATTTTTGCCGCTTTCATGTGAACTGTCAGTTTTGTCGCTGTCACTGTCATTTTTTAGGTGAAAAGTGCGGTGATGAGAATTCTATTTATTTTTGTTAAATTAACGATTGAATCCGAATAAGTCCACACCGTTCACACACGGGAGTCAAATTGGGTGCAAAACAACTCAATATTTTCACATCATTTTGATGGTTTTTTTATGTGGAGCGGCAACCATAAATTTTACATTCAGTTTTCACGCCTACTTCGACTACAATCATTTATAACCTGTACATATTCTAATGCTTTAAAACATAACCTTTTAGTTTTGAAATTAAGATATTCTTTTGATTGTAGATTTATTGTTGCTATTATTGAATTATTTTTACCTAAGACAAACTCTGTCGACGGATCCACCTTGTCCAGCTCTTCGTTATTCTTAACCGTGACATAGCTCTTGTTCCTCCTCTTCTTGTCTTGCTCCCAGTCCTTGACGAGATCGCGCCCATCCTTGCTGTAGCAAGCCCACGTGTCTACCGGATCACCCTGTAGATCTCCAACCCCCGATTGCAGGCACTGCCTCCCTCCCCCCATCACGACGTTGATGTTCCTACCGGGCTCGTCCTCGACCAGCTGCCTCGCTATGTCCTTGCACCTCCGCGACTCCTGCGGGATTTCGCTCTCGCATTCCCACTTCCTGTTGGGGACGTGGGCGTAGAGCGCGCTGGGGGTGGCATGGGTGACGCGAGTGGTTGTGGCGAAACCCGTTGACCTGCCCGACTCCTGCGCCCACCGCATCAGCCCCTCGAGCCGCACTTCGGGCCGCAGGGAGGCATCGCAGTCGTCCAGTTTCACGCTGGAGTCCACCCCTGAAGTCTTGTAGTTGGCCTTGACGCCGGAGAAGAGAGCGGTGGCGGTGCTGCTGGAGTCGGGGACCCATTTGTCGGCGTTGTACGTCTGCAAGTTGGGGTTGTGTACAGGCCCGGAGCGAGCTCGCGTTTACCTTGAGGGCGCCGACGTGGGGGAAGCGCTCGAAGGAGAGGTAACCGGATTCGCCACGAGAGTAGATGCGGGAGGCGGTGGTGGTGGTGGGGCCCATGCCGTCCCCCACGAATAAGATGACGTTTTTCGCGGGTGCAACAATTGTTTCGGTGTTTAGGGCGTCTTGAAGGTCAGACTTTCCCAAATTCAGCCAATAGGATCGATCTGAAATTGATTGATTTGCACTAAACATTAAATTACTAATATAATCTAGACCAATCGGTTACGTTTAAATTTTAAAACTTACCTTCTGTTAAATTGAATACACAGTTGAAGTTTAGTAATAAATAAATTGTCGCTAGACATATTCGCGATGAACACATGGTAGTAATTTTTTGGGTTATTCTTTATTGCTGATACTTAATTACATTCATTACACGTCGCTTTGCTGTGACGTATTCTAGATAGACGGTTTACGAGTAGTTTATGACGGTATTAACTAACAATGATACAGCAAAGTTAAATTCATTCTGTTTTCCAATACCTACATTCGTGACAGAGAAGTATTAAAAGTTGACGCTTAATGTGGAGGAAATTACGCAACTTAATAAATAATAGATCCGTGTGGTTAATTGATCAATTTTTAAAGTGTGGTGATGATTTCTAATCAAGATTTAATTGTAGAAAAGTTAATCTTAAATAAAACAATCCGTTCAAGGTCACTCAATACTTTTCGCTACTGTCTGAGTAGGTACACTCTGTTCGCTCTACTTAAATACGGAAATAATTATAAACTACTTTGGTCATTAATTACTAAGGCATTTCCTTCATTCAGAATTGGAAAGTGTCTTATTTTCTCATTATTACTTTTGAGTGTAAGTTGCTTACAGTGGCGGCTCGTCAGGGTAGGCAAGGTAGGCACCGCCTACCCAGACTTTGCCAAAGATAAATTTATTCAAGTTAAAATTTATTAATAAATATAATTTAATAACTCTGAAATGTAATTTTTAATTTTTGTTTGTCTACATTGTCGAATGTTTTATCCATTAGCAGCGCGCAATGAATCTCCGCCAATAACTTTGCACTGTCTACCAATACTTTGGCTTGAATCATGTGTGCTACGCTATCATTAGCGAGGGCAGGCGACTGCACGCCTAAGCTAAATTTCATCTGAATTTTGCGAACGTGAGAGATTACCCTCTCTCTCTCTTTTCTCTTTACACTGTGTCAGAGTGAAATTGACGTGAGGGCAAAATATGTCAATATAGCGTTTAGAAGGCAACTGGATCGGTTGCCTTTGCGGCTTTCCCACCGATTCGTTTTCTACCTAGTCTGAGGCACATGAGTTGTTGCTTCATTTTCTTCAAAATTCAGATGATTTTACAGATGTTATAATAAGTACATTTTCATTTATAAAGGATAGACATTTACAAAAAGTATGTAACTTGGTATTGTTAACTTGTATAAACCTCGTGACAAATTAATCAAGGAAAGAAATAAAATCAACTTACTTTTCATTAATAAGCAAACTTGTAACTTGTAACTATTAGTATTATTATAAGTTACTGAATAGTAGTTTTGTAAACATATAATTTTTGTGACCAAAAACATTAATTAATATATCTACTGGTGTCAAATTATGTACATAGCCCGGTCGTTAGAAACTTTCTGATTTCCCAAAATCGTATTAATATGAAAATTGGTGGCCGACTATAATCGACTGCTCCAAGCTCAAATAAAATATTTTCAAAATGGCGACACTTCCGGAAATACCGGAAATCGACGTCATCTTTGTTTTTTTAAATAAAAAGGCCCCATTTTAATTATAAATTTGGATTCTACGTTAAATTTTGAGTTTAGAACGTCCTTTTGTTAACACTTATCTGTCATCGTTTTTGACCCACGTCATTTTCTTCTCTAAAAAGCAGGGTTACATGGCTTCATTAAAAAAATATATCTCCTGAACCATTGCAAATAAATATTTGTTTTTTTGTTTATCGAATTCCTGAAGGTTTGGTCGATCTTTTGCGCTATTAGTGACGTTTTTTTAATGTTTCATTCGCCGACTGCAATTTTCAAATGTATGTATTGCCGCCTACCCACACGAAGAGGGTACAAGCCGCCACTGGTTGCTTATTGGGAGGAAAGAAATAAATAGACTAAACTGGATGTTCAAAATTTTGAACGTGTGTATTTTTCGACAGTGGTTACCAAAATGTTTCACTACAGCTGGTGTTAGAAATTATCAACGATTAATTATTTCCTGGAAGAATCAGTGGGCCGTATGATTTCCCTTTCGTTAAAATTAAAGAACGTCTTAAAATTGTTTTGTCTCTGTCTAACATAGTGCTTGACATATACTTTCACTTTTTCTAATCAATTATTTCGCTAATGAAAAGCTTAACGAATGGGAAATGATACAGCCCAGTGTATTTCACTGACAATGGCAAAAACGTTGAGATTAACCGTGGTCCGCGTGTACGTTTTATGTACAAGAGCATGTCAAAAAAAAACTGCTGTATCAAATATGCTACTTTTTCTTCAATTTATTTATTGTACAATCACATTATGATGAAAATGCTGGCCCATTAAACATGATATGTTAAAAATTAACACAAAGGCGTTATGCCCATTTCAGGTTAGAAATTTCCAGTTTTTTAAATCTTACAGAAGTAAAATTTTGAAATTGACACTATGGGTCCTTCAATCATCATTTTCTTCCAAAGGCAACGACACGGGATTGTAAGTTTGGTACAAATCAGGAAAAGAAGTATAGTTTTCACAGTTTCGTTGTATGTCGTAAAATTTTATTGCTTATTATGAACGATTAACGGTGCCCGTTAATCGTTCATAATAAGCAATAAAATTTTATTGTGCCAATGGTTGGGTTTGAATTCGGTTGGGAAGCGGATCGTACTATTTGCCGTACAATGCAAATATATAAAATCTACAATACAACCCTGCTTAAATGATTACCTGCTAGTGATAACCATAAAATTTTACGACCTACAAAGAAAACGAGAAAACTATAGATTCCGTCTGACCTATAAAAATCTTCTCCGTACTTAATGCATACCTTGATGTCACTAACGAATCTACGACATTTGAGCGCGCGACAAATGAGCGCGCGACAAAAGAGAGCCGCAATATGAGCGCAGCGACAAAAGAGCGCCACGACAAAAGAGCGCCGCGACAAAAAAGCGCCGCGACAAAATAGCGTGAGACAAATAAACACTGTGACAAGACAGGATGTGCAAATGCCTTTTTTTCTCTCTTGTTGTGTTTCAAGGTCGCGTCAAGGTGGCGCAAAGTCTTAGTAGGTATAACTAAAGGGTAAGGAAAATTTTAATTCAATATGGAAATTAATTATTGCCTTAAGAAAGGCAAAGGCAAAGGCAACCTGTATTTACCTTCTTTTGTGGTCACGCTCTTTTGTCGCCGCGCTCTTATGTCGCCGCGCTCTTATGTCGCCGAATTCTTATGTCGCACGCTCTTTTGTCGCGCGCTCTTTTTGCGGCGCGCTTTTGTCGCGATACCGTCACAAATCACGGACAAACCTAGAAAAAGTACAATGTTAATAGGTTGTGCGTTACTCTGTATGTAATTTCTTACTTATGACAAGTGCTTCTCGTCCAAGTTTCTTTAACGAGTCCATATAATTTTTGGTCTTCCCATTTTTTGTTTTTACAATTCCCCTTGCTTCCTGCAATGCATAAAGGAATGTCGTATATTTGTCCTTCTTACTATATTTGTTGTATTTCAGTTCGCACAGAATGGAACATTTATCATTTTAAATTTTTATGCAGCAGTAAAAAGCCTGGTCTATCTAATGTCGCAGATTTACTTTCTTCATCTTTTATTTGTAAGTCAACACAGAGCTCAATTAAAGCTTTGTACATGAAACATGATGCATAACATTCTCGATTCATTCCTTTGATTAAGTGGTCCCAAAAACGAAGATATCTCTTCATAGACGTCTAACATCTTGTTCTGTATTGTATTCTCGTTATCGTCGTCGTTCATGAGAGAAAACAAGATGCCGTCAATTAGACTAGCTAGTGAATGAGGTTGTAGCAATGTTCCAATGAAATTTTACAATGTCTCCTATCATGTTAGATAATGACGCTCGAATTTCTGCATTAGGTAGTTTGAATTTTCCATCTTGAGCTCCTCCTTCGGGATAAGTCAAGTAGCCTTGATCTATCAGAAAGTTGAAAATGACTTCAAAATCAACTTCGTCTTCACTTTTCGCAGCTAGAGGTTGATGCAATTGTACTGGATTCCGTATGGTAAATTTATCATGTCGTTGGAACTTAATCAACTCCCCCACATGAGCTTTATAATTTCATATGCAACTTTACCACAGTCGAGTATTATGTAAAGATCGTGAATTCCGTCAGTCTGATGTCAATAGTTTATTGCTTTTCCACTCGCTAAATATTTCAGAACAGACCAGAGACAAAAAATACGGGTCCCTTCCCTGTCAGAATAACCGTTGTAACGAGATTGCACATCATCTTTGATTTTCTTACTTCTTTACATCCAGTTCATTAGCGTCATTGAAAAACTCTTTCTTTTCTTCAACCTTTACTACTCCTTATTCTTTACCAACTTCTGAATAAGACTAGCATACAGTGAGCGGCAAAAGTATGGAATAAATTCATTAAAAATTAAACAAAATTATTTTCAAAAAAATCTTTGGACAGGTCAATTTTAGTTTATAGTTTAAAAATACATATTTTAATATAAAATATGTATATATTAATACATATGCTGTTCCATTGTTGACCTATTCTTTTGGTGTTATAAAATGGTCCAAAACTAATTTACAGAATATAAATATTCAAACTAGAGTTCTCTTTACAAAATTTTGTAAACATCACCCCAAATCTGCTATTGAAAGATTTAATTTACCACGCGAAAATGGTGGTAGGGGTTTTTCAAATCTAGAAATTCTACAACACAATCAAATTGCTTCACTAAAAATTATTTTCTCAATAGAGCTCGTGATAACACTTTTTTTAATGCTTTGGTTTCAGCGGATAAAGGTTACACACCTTTAAATTTAAGTGATAATGTAATTTCAGATATTGTTGAGCCAAATATATCTGACACTATAGCAAATATAAAACAAAAGTCTTTACATGGGAGATATTTTAAAGAGCTAGAACAGCCAGAAATTAATATTCAAGCTTCTCATGCATGGCTTAAAAAATCAAATATTCATCCTGAGACTGAGGGTTTTATATTTGCAATACAAGATCGTGTTATAAATACAAGAAATTATAAAAAACTCATATGCGGTTTACAATCGATCATTGATAAATGTAGGATTTGCGGAACTGAAGGGGAAACCATTGAACACATCATTTCTTCTTGCACCGTTTTGGCTCAAAGCGAATATAAAAAACGTCATGATATATTCGCAAAAATTATACACATGAATTTAGCAGTTAAATTCAATTTATTAAAGGATACACAACCACATTATATTTATAAACCAGAAAGTTGTTTAGAAAATGACAATTACAAATTATATTTTGATCGCACAGTTTTAACTGACATTCACATTCAGCATAACAGACCAGACATTATTATTTTAAATAAACAACAAAAGCAAGCATATCTTTTAGATATAGCTGTTCCAAATTCACACAATATAACACAGACATATAATACAAAAATTAATAAATATTTAGAACTCTCCGTTGCTATGAGAAATCTTTGGTGTTTAGAAAAAATTTCAATTTTACCATTTATAATTTCAGCAACAGGAATAGTACCGCAATCTCTTTTTAAAAATTTAAAAATTTTGGACTTAGAGAACACATTGGTGGTTGAAATTCAAAAAGGTATATTATTATACTCATGTCACATCGTGAGGAAATTCCTTAACATTGACACAGAACATAAAACACAAAAAAGTCAAAATGTGGAGGCGAGACGCCGGTAATTATGTTGATAAGCACTGCACTATTACTTGATAGTATTATCCGTAATAGTGTATGTAGGTACTCCGGCAAAATTGCCGTGCCGCCGGGTGGAGGTGGGATAGTAAAGTTTAAAATAAAATTCCAAGCAGTCATTTGTTTTCGAGTTATGATGTCATCGATAGTTTTTTTTAAATAGAAACCCCCTATTTTTTTTCTTGATTCTGATAGCCCTTTTAATTGTCTAAATGCCAGTATAAAAATTTTGTTATCTTACATAAGGAAATTTTTGAGAAAAAAATTAATAAAGTCGGAAAAAATAAATTTTATAACGAACAAAAACAAGTCAAAAACTGTGTTACTAAGTACTTAAAATTATGGAATTAAATGTTCGAATTGCCATCCTCCAGCTTGTTGACAATAAGCAAGTTTATGAAGAAATTCCCCCTGTTTCCGTTTTATCTATCGCATCCAATCAAAATGAAAATTTCTATACGTTGTCTTTCTGTTAAATGAGTCATTTTCGAAAACGTTTTGTAAAACAAATAACACATACGAATGAAATTGACAGTAAAATTTGACTGTGGATGAATGTGGATTTGACACGACTTTTTTTTCTCAAGCAAAAATGTAAACAAGTCACTTGGATACCAGCAGAGCTACGCTAGATTTATGTTTCTCTGTTACGAACAGTGTCATTTCCTTTTTTTTTGAAGAGTTTTCATAATTTATAGGATAAAATAAAACGTGTTACGATACACGTAACGTTATCGGCTTTCTACATTATTCGAGAATTAAAAACAAAATTCGGTCGTGCGTCCTTCGTTTTTTCAAACAATTCTCTCGTAATGTAAAATGCCTAATAACGTTACTTATATTGTAAATTACTATTCCACGCAATCGTGTTATTATAGCTACTTATAATTGTTGTTGACACAATCTGAAAGTTGAACTTAACAACCCTAATGCTGTAAGTAAATAACGACACCGATACCTACTGAGGTAAGTCATTAATGACATTAATGTCTTCAAAATATTCCTGTCAAAAAATTACTTCAAAGTCAATTCAATTCGTACAAGCGATTGTGCGAAAAATGTGGGATATACGATTAGTACCTAAGTGCCATAACAGAATCTCGGAAGTTGAAAAATCTACACGAAGTCTTTCTCGATTCTGTTATAATGCACTTACTAACCTTATATCCCAATATACTATTTTGAACTCACTAACTTCAAAATGACATTTCGCAAACGCAACAGTTAACCGCGAACGTAGATTTCGCGCACTTGTGCTTCAAAATCATCCAAAAAGCATTGGCCTTTTTGAGCATTCTGAAAATAATTTGACTTAATAATAATAAAATCTGATGCTTTACAAAACGTCATTTCTCCAATTTGGATGTTGAAAATTTCGAAAGAATGAAAATAAGTCGCTATTAATTCGATTGACACTTGGGCAAGCGCCACCTATTCACTAAATTGGAAATAATTTATAAATGTTAATGTTCGTTTCAAAAAATATTGTACAAGCCTCGATGCGCGAAGACGTATTCGGCACATTTGCGCAAATGAAACACTCGCTCCTTTGTCGCTTATGCTTCAAATAATGCGGTCATGTGCGAAAAATGCCTTCTCGCACTCGGTTCGTAAATAACTAATTTACACTTATATGTTATATGTAAAGCTAGTTTGACACGATGCTAAATTTTGTAGAAAATTTGTTAGAAAATGAGAGAGACCCTCGATCAGGACCAATGAACGATCAGGATCATAGTCTGTCTTTGTCATTTTTACAGAATTTTCTGTGAAATTTACTATTGTGTCACACTAGCTTAATACTGCTAGTAAAAAAAAATGGGCGAAAATTGGATCACTGCTGCACAATATCGAGAAGAATGGAAACGATTATGGGAGACCTATGTCGAGCAGTGGACGCAAACGGCTGGGTGATGATGATGACAATGAATATAGCGAGGGAACAACCATTGACAAAATAGCAATCCAAACACCTAAACCTCCATAGAATGGCCAAACTAAACACATGCAGATTATATTAGAAGGTTGTATTAGAAGGTTGTATTAGAAACTAATAAATTTGATATTTTATGTTTCGAAGAACACTGGCTGGTCGAGTCTGAGGCGAGTTGTTTTACAGTAGGTAGTTATTCAGTAGCTGAATACTTTGCTCGAAAAAATCATATCCATGGAGGAGTAATACAGTTTGTTAACTCCAGTTTTGAATGTATACCTCTTCCTACTGTTAAAACTTTATCCATAGAAATAGACTGTGAATTAGTAGGGACATTTATTCCTTCATTAGATGTGTACATCATTACGGTGTATAGGTCACCTCTGGGTGACTTTAACATGTTTATTGAAACTATGCACAAGCTTTTGGGTAAAATCGATTATAAAAATAAAAATCTAATAATTGGAGGGGATTTTAACATGCACTTTAATACTAACAACAAATATGCACAATCGTTCTCTGATTTACTTCAAAGTTATGGTCTATATTCGCATGTTAAATTCCCTACTAGAGGGTTATCCGCAATTGACAATGTATTTTCTAATATAATTACTGAAGACATAGACGTTACTCCAGTAAATTTTCACATATCAGACCATTTAGGAATATCAGTTAATTTACGTACCAATCATTTTATCACGAGAAAGTCTAAAGTAAAAATTGTTAGACCTTTGTCTGATGAGGGTAAATTTATGTTCTTTAAATTCTTAGAAAATGTAAACTGGAATTTTGTAGATTTATCTTTTGATCTCAATGTTAGGTTTCAAATGTTTATGAACACTATTATGTACTATTACAATTTAGCTTTCCCACAAAAACAAATTTTCTGTAAAACTGGTTCCAGATCTAACACTTCTGTGAAGTGGTTTACACCTGTACTAGATAAGATGCGTAATACACTAGGTCTTATATGTGACGCTTACAATTTACATAGGACTCCGGAATTGAAATCACTTCTAACAGATTATAAGAAGCGTTACCATCTTGCTATTAGAGATGCTAAAATTGAAGCAAATGCCAAGTTTATTTCTGATAATAAAAACAATCCCAGAGTCCTATGGAACCTTATCAACAATAATCGAACATCAAAGAACAAACACAACAATTGTGAGATAAATCCCAATGATTTTAATAATTTTTTTTCGAGAGTTGCTGAAAATATAATTAATTCATTACCCAGTGGAAGCAGAGATCCGATTTCTATTATGACTAATGAGAATAGTACAAATAATATTTTTTGTTTTAAAGGGGTATCGGAAGTTCAAGTACGGGATGCAATCACCAAGTTACGTAATACTCATTCAAAAGATATTTATGGTCTTTCTGTACCGATTATAAAATGTGTTAAAAATATTCTAATTCCACCTCTTACTAAATTATGTAATTACTGCATTAAAGAAAATATTTTTCCTAATTGCTTAAAAAAGGCCGTTGCCATTCCACTGCATAAAAAAGGAAATCCAGCTGATATGAATAACTATAGACCTATTTCTCTCTTGCCCGCTATATCAAAAATTTTTGAAAAATTATTATTTGAACAAATTTTAAATTTTTTGCATGATAACAATTTATTGTCTCCTCAGCAATTTGGTTTTCGTACAGGATCTTCCCCCGTAAAAGCAGTTACAAATTTGGTAGAGAAAATAATAGACTGTTTTGAACGCAAAGAATATTATTCAACATCTTTCCTGGACTTGAGCAAGGCTTTCGATTGTGTATCACATGACATCCTATTGAGGAAACTCTATACGTATAATTTTCATCCGTCGAGTACACGATTAATTTTATCATATTTGAGTGACCGCAGTCAGTGTGTTAGAATAAACGAAGTATTATCTGATTTTTCACGCATTGTTTATGGAGTGCCACAAGGTTCTATCCTTGGCCCGATTTTGTTTTTAATTTATATTAACGATCTATCTTCTTATGTTTCGTGTGCTGATATTACATTGTTTGCCGATGACACTACTGTGAGCAATGCGGAAATATCCATGGAGAATCTTTTACTTAAAAAAAATTATAGTATTTCATTAACCGAAGAATGGTTCCTGGCAAATCGACTAAATTTAAACAAAGATAAAACTGTACATATGATGTTTACTTTAAAACAATTTGTTGGAGGAGTAGAATACTCAGAACAAACAAAATATTTAGGAATATATGTCGATGTGCAGTTAACCTGGAATGCACACGGTGAACAAATGGCTTCTAAAATATCTAGAAATATATATCTATTACGTAATCTAGCTAACAATCTTCCTCTCCAAAGTCTTAGACTAGCATATTTTGCATTAGTGCATTGCCATATTGAATACGGTATTTTAATCTGGGGTCACTCAGGTACTCTGTACAGAATTTTCCGGTTGCAAAGAAGGGCTGTTAGGGTTATTGCCAACCTTGGTTTTAGAGACGATTGTCGGCAACATTTTGCTAAATTGAAAATCTTGACTCTTCCCGCCATATTTATATATAGATGTTTGGAATATATTATTAAAAATCCGAAACTATACCCCAAACTATCATCTTATCATCAATACAGTACTAGGTCTCAAGACATTGATCATATATCTCTACGTTTAACTAAATCACAAGATGGAATCCACTATTATTGCATTAAATTTTTCAACTCACTTCCGGACTCTCATAAAAATTTACCTCCAAACCAATTTTTAAAGCATATAAAAACTTACTTATTAAATAAAATAATTTACTCTTTTGATGAATTTTTAAATAATTCATCTAATGATTTGAAATAGTCAAATTTGTTTTATTTGTTCTTTTTTGTTTATTTATTTATTTATTTATTTTTTTCTTCTCTCATTACTATTCTTTATGTAATTAATTTTTCTTTCGTTTTGGGACATGTGTAAATACTATTTTGTATATTAACACGAATAAACAATTATTATTATTATTATTATTATTATTATTCCATCTATCGTGACAATTAATTTCAATATTCTGGTTGTCGATCTTACTGAAATATTTGTCTTCAAGTGATTGCTTAAGAAGTCCTTGTATTTCCATTTTATATTCGTCGATGTGCGAACACGTTATCCATAAATAACAAAATTTTTCTTTGTGGTGCATGATTTTTCTATCGACCATAATTTTTTGAGTCATCTAGACTTTCCTACTAAATTTCCATAAAACTAGAAGATTCTTCGTGTTCAGACCCATAACCACGCCGTTCCATTTACAATATAAGACTTTTTTTCAAGACAGTCTATCTATTTGAAGCTGAAAGTTTCCTTCTTTCAGTTCTTGAATTATTTTTGAGATGAAAATGTTCTTGGATTGAACTCTTCATCAACCACTTAAACAACTTTGCACATTTTGAAAATCTTCATTCGCTGATCATTTCCATTTTGATAACAATGTTCCATCACCTTCCAGAAAATATTGAGATACGTCGGTAAGGTCTTGAATATTTAACCACTTTCCTTACATTATGTATGTTTTATATGTTTGAACGTGCTGTATGCGTAGACTTGTGTATTGAATTTCTTACCTTGTTGGCTCCACAGTTTTATTTTCAACTCTTCTTTTCTCTGAATACTGTGACATTTTCAGTTGAGCCGAGTCTACAAAAATACACATCCGCATCAAACAACAATAGTGGCCAATAACTAGCCCAAGCAGTCACAATAAATTTTAATCTCATAAACATAACAATATGTTGAGGTGCATTTACCCTGACAATAAACAATCCTTCACATTTTACTCTGCATCTTGCATCAACATTAAACGTGAAGTTTTTGGAATGCACCAAATTCCACAATTTTTTACTACAGCATCAGTGTTAACAACGGATGTCCTGTATGTGCACAATTAATTTAGATTTACGTTGGCGTTGTGTAGATTGTCGGTAACTTTAGTAGCTTGTGTTGTTGAGACACCTTATCCGGTGTATCCTGTTAAAAACTCTCCATTATAGCTGGTTGCGAAAGAGATTGAAAGAAAAACAATACCTCTAAAACCCCAGTTTCGTGTTAGTTGCTGTCGTAAAATGTGAGAGGTTAATTCGCTTAAAATACAACTGTTTTTTACTTCGACAGAGAAGCCTAAACACGTCTACTGTTAACTTCTGAGTTGCTTTTAAGTTCTAATCAGTTTACGTCTTGTCTTAAGAGATGATACCTGAGTCGTACGTTCGCTTGCGACGCCAACTCCAACTCTAGTTTTCGCAGGAACGTAACAAGAATACCGAATTCATTTTTTATCTAAATTATTTTTTAAGGGAACATTAATCTCGACGCAAAACTAAGGCGTGCTCGAATGAATTATCGTCTTTTAAGTGTTGAACTGAACGAATTTTTTCTAGAAAACTCTTCTTCAGCCGTAATTTACGCGATAAGGAGCAACAAAAATGATCAGTTATCCTTGGCTGCGCTAAATGTTAAAATGTCGTAATTAATGTTTCCGCTTCTTAACCGCGTTTATTCCAATCGTGTTGTCGATGTGAATAAAAAAAATATCATCGCGGACTGACGACATTTTGTTAGTTTTAAAAATAGTTATTTGTGTATCAAGGCCAAAAAGTGCATCTTTTCGGATGAATCTGGGTTTTCTAGCCGAGGCATTGAATTTATGGTGACAGAACAATTATTGCAATTACCATCTGTGATGTCCGGTGGCGTATTCGACATTTATTGATCACTTTCGCTGTTGTATTAGACATTTTTCATCACTTTCGCTTTTGCTATCGATTATGTGAACGTTCATTTTCTTATTATGCACTAAATTAGCACCAGAAATAAACGATACAACACTTTTTGGGAAAATAAAATACTTTGGTTAAATTTAACTGTCAAATATTCATTTGTTTTCAGTCAATTTACTCGGTTTTGTTGGTTTCGTTGTTAACTTACTAAACAGCCCAACAGACGGCGCCACGGTTAGCGTTCGATAAAGTGTGTACAAAAAAGTACGTCAAAAAAGTTACTTTTCCTCCCCTTGGGAGTACGGTTGGTGGACAAATAAAACTGGGACACTTAAAATTTAATCTATGTAAATCAGACCAGTGAATTGTCAATATATTTGTCCAAAGTTACCAAAGTTAACCTATTTGTGATAAAGCCGTAATTAAACGATGCAAATTTGTAAATTTTGACTTATGTGATTGTCATTTTTGTCCCAGTTTTATTTGTCCATCGACTGTACGTAAAATTACTTTTTTTATTAAAGGTGCCTAAAAAAATGCAAATGCAAAATGAGATGAACCACGTTTCGAACTCGACTGAAGAATTCGTGGTTGTGGGTTTTTTGTTTGAATTGATTTTTCGTTGTTCGACTTTGGCTTCCTTAAGCGATAAAATCTTTACAGACCACTCACATATCAAAAGCAACAATATTTATTATCCTCATATCATTTAAATGTCGAACACTGGAGTAAACAAACAATTTGCGTCTTAATAATAAATGAACTTGTTCAAACACGTTATTGAATGAAGTTCGGTGATTCGGGTCGCACCGTTATGGCAAACGTAACAAACATGAAGATTCTTGTGAAAATCAGCCATTGGATATGTTTGTTTCCCCTAAATATGGACACTTCGAAGAACAAACCGGTTTTCAAGCTAAGAAAGAAGTATTATTTCGCAAGGGTGGTCCTCCTGGACTCGATTATCGTGGCTTGCATCGTGAAGAATTGTTACGACACGTTGGAAAGTAACATGAGTCTTAAGAACATGGTCTTTGTCTTTTGCAGTTTTCCTCTCGTTATTGCAATACTCGAGGTGCAGATTGTAGGTTTTTTGAACAGGACCAAATATGCCAAGTTGATAATGACCCTTTCCAGCATCGAAGTTAATTTGAACAAACGCACCGACGATCCAGGAAATTATACGATTCTCGTACAGTTGATTCTAATCTTTTGCTCTTTTCTTTACTTGTTCATCGTGTATTTCGTTTGCTACAAAGTTGACGAAGCTGTTGTCCTCACCTTCGGCTACACCTTGTCAAAGTTCATGATCTTCATAAGCTCCTGCATCTGTATCAGTTTTTTGAAGATAATCCGAGACAACTTTCGCAAATTGAGCGAGCTCCTCCTCTCGTCAGACCATTTGGTTTCGATTTTCTACATTTACTTGGACTTGGTCTTCGTCTGCAAGAAGATCAACAAGCTGTTCGGACGTCAGTTGTTACTCACCATTTTGATTTATTTCGTTTGGACCATCTACGAGATCTACCACTTGGTCATCCTGTGGCCTTGCGACAGCTGCCCGCGATTCTTGATCGCGCTGGCCTTGAGCCACACCATCATTCAAGAAAGCCTCCTTTTTGCCATCATGTGGTCTTGCCAGAGCACCCAGCGCGAGTCCAACCGTTTCAAGGCGGTCTGGTACTCGAAATTGAGCAGGAAAATGTGTAAATTTAACCAGAACAGAATCGACAAGTGTTCACTCAAGCTGATCCACCACAACGTGGTTTTCACCGCGATGGGACTCTACGTGCTGGACTTGAAGCAGTTCTTTTCGGTAGTTTCCAAACACGTTGAAAATATATTTTTTAAATTGATATTTTTAGATGTTGGGGTCTTTGGTCACTTTGATGGTGATCTTGACTCAGTTCAGTACGACGGTGTGAAAATGAGAATGGACAGTTTGGTTTCATTATTATTATTATTACAATTAGATATAATATAATTTGAAGCTGAAATACAAAATAAATACATTCATTTCATCATAAATAAATTCTCTTCTTTAATGGATTAATACTGCATGGGCATTGATGGTTGTGGAAGTTTTCTCGATTCTTCTTTTATGAGTATTGGTTAAGAATTCTGATAGAGAGCTGCTCTGCGTATTCGTCGTGGAGTCTCCGTTTCTTCTCTTCTTCTTCTTGAATAACCATCGAAATGGTGGCAAGGACCTGGAAAATGTTAAAATGCAAAGGCTGGAATTGTACATTTTTGTGCAAATCTCTACGGACTGAATCTAACAGCCATTATGAAAAACGTACACTTTGTAAATAATTCGTTAGTTGCAGTTTGAAAAATGAGAAAAATGGGATTGGCAAAAATCATTTTGGTTAGAGTCACAACAGAGCTGTTTACTTTGTCTTTCTTAATTGTTAGAATAACATGTTTACCTGTTTTCAAAAAAGCAGACATTCAATGATTCCGGGTCTATGTCAAGTGCTCACAATATAATCTAAAAATTTTGAAAAACGATCAATAAAGGAAATAATTATTTTTCTTTCATTTCTTTTCAAGTTAATCAATTATGACATTTTATCTTTTGTGGTCAAATCGTTTTCAAAATACGGCTTTTACATGATGCAGCTTCGTTTTTGGATTTTGGTAAAAATTTTACTTGTGTATAACTTTTACAATTCTCTTTCTAAGCAGAATTTTATGATTGTTTCGTATTTAACTGGTGGTACATATATGTATATAAAATAATGTCAAATGGTAATTCGTCAGCTGATTGTTTCGTTGTTCGTGAAATCCTGAAGGTTCTATATTAGGTCCAATATTATTTTTGATAGACAGGGTTATTATAAATGATTGTCCCATCGCAGAATACCTCCCACCATAACGATCCAGTGCAGCGCGTTCGATCCACGGTTTACGCTTGCAGCGAAAAAGATAGCGGTGCGACGCTGGAGTGGACTGGTGGGCAGCGCCAACTATTTTCCGCCGAAGCCTACTCATAACATAAGTTAGACTAGTAGTTTTTACCGCCAGAAATCTGTCTACTAGTCTGTCTCATGTTACGAGGCTGCGGCACATCCAACATTTGTATGGTTTTCAGTGCCAACTGCGATGGGACAGTAATTTATAATAACCCTGTATTTTAATGTTTCTATGTTTCCTTTTTGAAGAATAATAACTTTTTTCACTTTATCTGGAGGTTCTCACCACACCATATTTTTTTAACTTCTTTTCCAAAAAAATTCAATTCATAATTGAATAAGATTTGTACATATATGGTATTAAATTAGGTACCATTTTATCTTATGGTTTTATTGCGTTTGAAGATAAAATAGTATACAGGGTGTTAGTAAATGGTTGGGAATAAATTTCGGGGTGAATTCCTTATGAAAAATGTGGCTTAAAACCTAAATAAAGTTTTTCGTTAAAATGAGTAGTTTTCTCAAAAAAATAAAAAAATAAAAACAAATGTATTCTGGTATATCCGTTTTTTTTTTGAAATACATACTGCGAAATAATGGTTTCAAGAAAAAAATTAAAGTTGAAACTTCAATAAAAAAAAAAAAATTCAAAACTAATGCGATTTTAGGCAGACAAATGAACTAATTAGAGAAATTCTCCAACAGTGGACTACATTTTCTTTTTTTGAGAAAACTACTCATTTTAAGGAAAAACTTTATTTAGATTTTAAGCCACATTTTTCGTAAGGAATTCGCCCTGAAATTTATTCACAACCATTTACTAATACCCTGTATGTTATTCGGAGCAAAAATGGTTTTATGTGCTTTGGCTGGTTTGTCTGCCTCACTGCGTTCGGCAGCCAATCTACCAGCCGCAGCACATAAAACTTCATTTTTGCTCCTCATAACATAATATATTATAAGAAAAAGGAATTAAATTTAATAAACATAATTACATAACATTTTTAATTTACAATGCAAAAATTTCCGATAATAATGCGGAATCTGGAAAGTGCCCCGAATGCTTGCAGCGTTTCCACTATAAGTAGTAATTGGGATATTTTCATTAACAAAGTAAACAGGAATTTAAATCTCACAATTTCGATTCGGAACGTTCTTTCTTACAATGATTTTTCTGATTTGGCGGGGTAAAACATTTCCGAATCGAAATTCAGTGCTTGAAATTGCTCTTTAGTTATGAAAAAGGTCCAAATAATATTGAAATCGTGTTTTTAGACGATCGTTATTCTCTAAATATGCACACATAAACGATTTACAAATAATGCTAAAGCTAGTAATGTATCTGTGAAGTATTGAAGTTATTATAAAAACAGCACGGCATCGAGGCCGGATTTATTTATCATTCCGAATATTTCTCTCAAGTAATGATGATTCCTTTGAAAGCACTATTTTCTTTAACATTTCATCATTTATTTTTATACGTTCACTTTTTACACGATTCCACGTAATTTTTCTTTTAATATTTTAATAGACATCATACGAGTAAAATTCCTTTTACTAAATATTTTTCTCTTTTACTCCTCAAACTTAAGTTTCTGCTATTTATACTTTTTAGTATTATCTTCATTTTTATCACTGACCCGACAGTTAACCGATACTCGGGCTTATCGTTACTAATATTTAATGAGAACAAATTCTAGACGAGTTTTTTGCTCTGCCAAACTACACCATTTATTTCTCCCCTTTTTTTCCCGTGCCAAAAATTCATGATCTGGTTTCTTCTGATTTCTGCAATTTTTTGTACTCAGTCATATTCTTCCGTTCTGGGAGGTTGCATATCGTAGATCATACTAACATTATTCGATTTCTGATGAAAGAGTTGGCAAACTTTCAACGCCTACGAGGATCCCACATTCATTTGTAGACACTCTGTACAAACATACAGAGATATTATTTTTTAAATCGATTATTTTATTGAATTTTCCAAGCATTTTCGACGATTAATTTCAACAACGTTGTCCATTCGACGCTCGTAAGCTTTATCTTGTCCGAATTGTAAGAAAAAAATGTTTTGACTGATTTTTTTTTATTTGAGTTATTACTTTGTTAGCCAACAGACGGATGAAAAATCCGCCACCATTTTTTTGCTAACCCTTATCGAACGCACTTTTCCGTCCAGCAACAAACTTATAAAACAAGAAAATCACAGGAGAAAAGTTTATTTACACGAGAATTTCCCTCGGAGACGCGACCCATCCAAACTTCCTTAATCTAGCCAGATTATAATGCAATGCAATATGTTCTAATACGAAACAATTTCTTTCCTTTGTTCGAGTGTTGTTCAAAAAGTCTTCCAAAACCGTTCCGCTACTCAATCCTGCCTCCCCCGTCGATCAACGTCAACCCCCGACAACATAATGTTCACTAGCGCCGTAAACTTTTCCCCAAATCTCCACTTTAAATTAATTGAAACTTGTTGAAGGCCCCGTAACAAATAGTCGAGTTCGACGTATCGATCCTGTTCTCTAGATTCATCCCGATTAAATTATGATTATTTTCGGGGCCGTTCGGGTCGTTTGTATTTTTAGAAATTCATTCACCAGTCTTTGCTTTCTTCCCGAAAGGAATACAAAATGTAATTAAGTCGAAGCCGTAGAAAACAAACCGGTAGGTGTACCTCCAAAATGATTACAACGGATGTAGGCAGAGATCTTATCGGAAAAATAATTTGTTCGTCTGCCACCCCCGCGCCCACACTTTTAAACAACTTGTGACAGTGACGTTCGTGGGGTTTATAGTTTTATCAGCTTGTGTCGCTCGAGCCCAAAATAAGTCAACCTAGTTCAGAATTAATTTCATTTAAAATGGAGGCCCGAACTCGATCAATATTATTTCAATTTAGTTGGGCCCAGTTGGAAACTGTTTGACAGTTCGCAAACACATTTATTACAAATTTGCCGAGTCCCATTTTTATTTTGTTCTTAATGGCGCTGTCTCTGGGACAGATTAGATGTTTTACTTTCAAAGGGAAGATTCGACTTATTTTCCAGCTCCGTCCCGCTCTCTAATTTGTATTCTTGTTAGTGATGCCAGTCAGACTTAATTTGAATCAAAGCGTGTTTATCTCGGAGTTTTTATTACTTTTTCGGTACCAAATCTCAGTTCTCACTTTCTGCAAACGAACTGGTATTAAGTGCGACTGTTCAAAATTTGCATTTAATTAATTACGCCAAATTGACAAAGTAACTACCACTCTGCTGACACTATCTAGCAATTTTATTAATGGTATTTTGTGACACGAGACCCAATCGTAGTTGGTGTTGATGTCGCTGACAGCTCAAACAAAAACTTGGCCGTTGTTTGTTTCCACCAGTTTATTTTTTGCGGTTTTATATATTTTATTCTGTCCCCAGTTGGCACATGTCTTGGTCTGTAGAAACTGTTTGTCTTTTAATGCCATAATTTTCATATAAATAAAATCAAAAATTTATTAAAAAAATTTACCGAAACTGCGAACTACACTTATTCGTATATTGCATTTTTGGAGATTTGATTTGACAAGCACTTGCAAAATATTCTTCTGGCCTCCAAAAAATATTTTTTATAACTACGCCGTTAATATATTTAGCAACAATTTATTTTAAGAAGCTTTAGATGTTTGTGGAACAAGTTTCAGTTTATTAAAATATGCTTATATTTAAATGAGATCTACGTAGGCACTTTTGATCGTTTCGAAGAAAAATCTTTTCGTATATATTTCTAGTAAATATTTACTGTATTAAAATATGTACAGGTAATAAAATAAAATTGTTAAGAGTCCATCCTTTAAAATAGAAAAAACATTTTTTTTTTAATTAACCTGAAAATTATAATAATTATCACTTTTGAATGTACTATTGGGAGCACGGAATTTCGGGCAGACTTGAAATTTGACTGATATAAAATGTGAAATAGGCTTTAGGTGCTAGACGTATTAATAACCTCATTTTAATATCAACTATTGTCTCATATCATTTTGCAAATTGCATTCATCAATTCTGAAAAGCTGCAATTGCTTAGATGTGATTTTCTGAGAACTAAACCGTCTTTTTTATTAAACTTTGGAACTCAATAACTAAAATGTAAAATAATTGTGCATAATTGTGTCAGTTTATTTTGAAGTTCCGTCAAAATTAATTATTATGACATTTATGACAATAAAGCTTAGACTACATTGGGTTTTTTTAAATGACATGTAAATTGCTGCCCGAAATTCCATGCTCGCCATAGTAGTATAGTCCAATTTTTACCCTTTTGCGATGACGTCATTATCTAGTAGCTTTACGTATGTTTGAGCTAGGATCAGAAACAAATTTGAATTGATCATAAATCACTATAAATGTGTCAAATTTGTTGACAATTGCTTCGAAAGGTTATGTTTGTAATCAATGTAATAAGTGAAAGAAATTAAAAATTGTCAAATTGACAGGAGCATAAAATAACCTCAAAGTGACCATCAATAAATAAACGTGCCTTTTTTATTGTTTTTTTCTGTTTCTGTCGTTTCAATAAAGAGAAAGCGAGGAAGGAAATCCTGACGTCACCTCAAAAGAGTAAAAATTGGACTATACCGTGAGCTATTTCTTCAAACTTTTAATTTAAATAAGTTAATTCAAAAAATTATTTTATGAAAGGCAAACATTAGAATCGCAAAGGATTTTAAAATTGGCAAGGTAATATTATCAAGCACTTTTTCAAAGGAATCTCACTAAATTGAATAATTTAAAAATGATTATTAAAACATAAAAATGTCAAGATATAGAGCCAGTAGGGTAGTAGAGGTCTTGGATTTTCTCGTGGGCTATGAGTCATATCTGCGCAAACGACGAATATCGGGCGCTACAAACTGACCGGAAAACATTGTCATTCGTTACGTTAGTGTCATCTCTCTCTCTTGTCTATTTGCATGTAAAGTAGACAACGTTTTCAGTTTTCATTTACAGATTTTTCACTGCTTTATCGCTCCGCTTTCGCGCAGATATTTCCAAGGTCACAGCCCATGAGAGAATCCAACAACTCTACTGATTTTTCAAAAAGTTTTTTTAAATAAGACAATAAATCATTTGATCAAAGGTGAATACACAACTACAATTAAGTTTTGCTAAAGTGTTGAGAAAAATTCTTTGACCTGGAATCACAACAGTAGTTTGACAGTCTTACCGTAAGTTCTTTCTTACATAATTTACAAATATTATTTCATCAAATGTAAATACATTAAAATTGTGGTAAACTACGGCAAAATTAAAATTTACTTATGTTTAAATACGTAGGCACTTTTGATCGTTCGAAGGGGAATCTTCTCGTACAAATTTCTAGTAAATATTTACCTTATGTAAATATGTACAAGTAATAAAAATTAAATTAGATTCTTCACAGTTGTTGTTGCTTTAAAATAGAAAACAAAATTTTTTGGTTAACGTGCATGTGAGAATATTTGAAATTTGGAATAGAAAAAGTTTTTTTTTATTGAAACCAAGAGAGTATGTATTATCAAATCTTTTTCGGCCTCCGTCTAGAAAATACTGATTTCATCTAAAGCGTCTTGAAAATGGCATATGCGTGCCTTGGCAAGAAATCGAAACAGGAATTCTTAATGAAAGATTTTAGGTTAGTGGCACTGAGTGTCAATGTTATTTGGAATTTTTGTACAATTTTTAAGTGTGAAATATTGATGTTGGGTAAATTTGTATCCATCATCGCAAGCTGTACGTTGTGTACAGCAGAAGTCGAATCAGTAGAGGCCGAGGGGATCATCAGACTTACGGGCAGACGGCCACCAGGTTGACAACCCTAATGGACAACTGGCGACAGGTTAGGAATAACAGAGAGGACGACGACGGTTTTGAATCTTTGAAGAATTGATTGACTTTTGTGGTGTCACAGTCGCTTCTTGGATCTTTTATGTTGCGAATGGAAGAAAAATAAATTCCTTATCGGGTAATATTTTAACAAAAATTATTATATTTTGCTTTAAATAAATCGTCGGTCGAAAAAGTTTTGTGTATTACACGGCTAGACAATGTTTTGCGAGTGCTGCCACTTGTGGCGCCTCGGTTGACGCCTCTGCCCACAAACCGTACTCGCACTAGCAAAATGAGATTTTCTAGCCTTGTGATACAAATAACTATTGTCAAATAGAAGTATATAGGTATAAGTACATTAAAGTCGTAATAAACTGAGCAAAATATTTTACATTTTCATTATTTAAAAAAAAAGAAAAAGCTTTCCAAATATTTCGCGAGGTCTAAATCTCAGTTGAAAAAATGATTTGTACTCTATATATATATTTTTTTGTTTTTCCTGGAGAAAATTTCTGTTAATGGAGCGTAAGGGTGTGCCTGGCATTGACATTGAAAAATGGTTCGTGTTTTAATGGCTTAAATAATAAATAAAATCCGAACAAACAGGTCTAATGGAAGTAAGTTGGGAAAACAATCGAGTTAATTAAAAATAATAAAACCCAAACTCTTCGGCAAATATTTTAACAAGTCATGTGTTGTTAATAAATATAATGAAATAGGTTTAATGTAAATTCATTTGTCCGATGTTATCGCTTAAGTGCAAATATTTTTTAAAGAGCAAACAACGATAACAAATAGTTTTTGATTTTCCTCGAGTGCAGCACATTAATCATCGTTAATCCGAAGGATTTTACGTACGTACACAGTGTGAGTGATTGTGCAACGATATTTTTTAAAAAAATATAAACATATTAGACGCGATTCCTGTGGCATGCATTTAATATTTTATCCAACACCTGTTTATTATGAAGTCATAATAATGCCGATTTTGAATATATTATGAGGTCTATAAAACACTAGTGGGCTTATGAACCCATAATTAAACTGTTTTTATAATTCAGTGGACTTATGAACCCATAATTAAACAGTTTATTGCACACCAAAAAGAATAAGAACTGTTACAGAAGGAGGTGTTGGATAAAACTATGTATTACACTCGTGACTTATTTACCTTATAAGACACTTGTATAATAAATAGTTATTACAAAGAATTTTTTACACCATACTGACCACAGTGTTCGGCAGAAATGCGTAGAAAACAGGAAGTAGATGACTGGGTTAGCTGCCGAGTTCAGTGGAGCCAAACTTTGTACGAATGTGGCTATGGCCATGTTGGTCTGCGTGCTTGGTATTTGCTCAAAAACTTGCAGCAAATCAAAAATGATGTAAGGGCTCCAACAGATGATGAAAACTGGAAAGAAGTTTTTTTTTAGATACTACTTTCAAAAGGTTTCACTAAATTCAATAGGTACGGGTTCTTGGCAAAAAAAAATAGACTAGAACCAAGAGAGTACCTCCTCCTAGTTCCTTTTCCAATGAAATGAAATATTTCATAGAAATTATTTTAACAACCAAGGTAGTAGTATAAATTCTTCCTTCAAAAATCTGAATAAAACAAATAATTTAAACAAAATACTTCTTAGAGTTCATGTGTTAAAATCAATCTATAGGTTTCTGTCAGAATGATTCGTAAATGGTACTGAAACCAAGATATGTAGTACTCTAAGTTTGTTTGAATTAACTAAAATAAATATTTTTGTGTCAAATTCAGTAAAAGCCCAAATGTTTCACTTGTTTGTATCTTTGGTACTGACCGCTCACTATGACGAACGTGATCTTGACCGTCTTAACCTTGGCCCTGGGTATCAAACCCCTAGAACTGGCCCTCCTCGAGTTGTCCGACCCGTTGGTCGTCTTTGGATTTTTGATAAAACCTTTGGCGTTCTTGGACCAAATGGTAACAATAATGACTGCATAACAGGTGGCAATAATGGCCGCTGGAATGAAAAAAAGGGTTACCGACACCAACGTCATGTACAGCTGCCACTTCCACGGCTCTTTCAGCTCGATCCAACACTGCACTTTGTTCTTAATCGTGTTCTCCTCGTACAGAACCAACATCGGTACCGAAAACAGTACGCTGAAGAACCACGCGGTCGATATTAGACATTTCGCACGTTTCCCTGGAAAAACATTAACACATTACACTCGAATCTAAGGGTTGCCTTGAAAGTACACATCGAAGATAAGGAAAAACAGAGACGGCAGCTGTACTTACAACTCCCCGAGAACTTCATCGGGTGGCGGATGGCGTCGTAGCGGTCTATGCTCAGAGCCACCAACACGTAGGTGGAGGCGTACGTCACGACTCCCTGAAATAGAGAAATGTGAATCGGGGATGGCGATTTTGGGGGTGGCCCACCGTCCAGAAGCGGATCACTTTGCAGGCTACGTTGCCGGCGTACCACGCCACGGTTATCTTCCACACGATGTCTGTCAAAACGTTAATCAGACCCACACATAGATCTACAAAGTGGAAAATTAATCGGGATGTTTATCGGATTGGCGCATTTTCCAACCTGCGAACGCGAGATGAGTTATGAAATAATTCATTCGACTTTTTCTGGATCTGCCACAGTGGAGTGTGCATAAGACGCCTACGTTTCCGGCGACTATTACTATCAGCAGGATCCATAGCAGGGTGAACTGTTCGGTCTGCAAGATCATCATAAATCACACTTTTCACGGCGGAACGGGGTTGGTAAATATTCAAAAAATAGAAAACCACAGGCAAATACTTTGATGCACTTTTAAAAACAATGTTTATTTGGTTGTTATGGAATTTGTGGAGAAAAAAATGCGATTGTGATTATTACAGCAGCAGAGTATTCCTCTTTGGGTGGGTATTGATCTGAATATCGGGTAACTATCCAAAAATTTGCAACAAAACGAACACGATGTGACTTCCATAGAGAGATCACTATAAAGATAATAATTTTGGATATCATTATTTCCACTAGTTCCCAGCAAAGAGGATTTTTGCAGTTTATAAAACGTTTCTAAATTGGATTAATAGTTATTTATTAATTAATCATTAACTAATAGTTCAATTATTTCGTCAAATTACATTTTTAAAGGTTTAGCCTTTGAAACCTTAGGCCCTTGGTGCAAAGAAGACATCGATTTGATCCATGTCATCGGAAACCGACGTTCCTTTTCGAGAGGATTTCCCTTGCCATTCAAAGTGGAAACGCTGCAAGCATTCGGGGCACTTTTCCAGATTCCGCATTATTATCGGAAATGTTTGTATTGTAAAACAAAAATATTATGTACTTCATGCATTACCTTAATTTTTCACTGTTATTTATGTTAACAAGTGAGGAAAGTAATACTTTTTTTACGAGAAGGAAAATTTGCCGCAAGAGCTAAGCGAGTGCGCAAATCCGCCGAGTAAAAAAAAAGATACTTTGCTAACGAGTTGCACACAAAAATTTTTTGGCGTCCGTTAGTAAATGCACAGGTTTTTTCATTCACTTGCGTTCATAATAGTAGATTGTTATATGAGTTGCACAAGACAGTCTATTGTCGAATATAATTTTCTATTTTTGATATGTTATCTATCCAATGTGGTAAACAAAATCCGCATTGGAAGCTAGATAGTGAAATTGGTTTCTTGATGAAATGAGCGAAAATTAGGTATTTGTAAAAAATATTGTACATGGTTAGAAATTATAAATTCTTCTGAGAATATTTCCAGTCTGGTAGATTGTTTTGAACTAGACCCAAACCTTTTTCAAGAATCGAAATTAAATAATAGTAGATATACCTATTATTCAATGAGCGGATAATGATGGCTAGTACTCGTGAGGATGATTTTGTGTCACGAGCCGCAGGCGTGAGCAGAATATTATACTTTTTATACGACTATGAAGAGAAATTGATAAATAAGAAAAAAATTCCATCTCTTTTATTCTCGAAAATATTGACGTTTTTATATGTTATATTCGTGAAATAAGAGAGAACAGTCAAGCAAAATTATTTTCTTAATGTTAATTGTATTGTCAGTAATAACACAGATGCATCAAAGCACTTAAACACATAAATGAAACACAAAAATCAGAGAAAATCTTCAAAATTTTGTACTAGCTGATCTCTGTGTAACGAAGGCAATTTTCAAGCACCAGTTGCATGTCCACATTCTCAGAACTATAGAAAAAAGAATAAAAATAACAAATACGATTATAGTAGTCGGAAACGATATTTGGAACGACTTATACAGGTTTTTATAAGGTACTAATACTTTTATGAGGGTTGGAACGATTGGGACAACCCTTTGCTGTCGGCCGTCATAAATTACTCAAATTATTGAAGGTTCAGAAATGGGCCGTATTTGAACATTTCATACTGGGGGTCTTCAACGCATTTGTGCTCTGCAATTTTTGCGAAATAAATCATAAATGTCATTTTTGATAATAAAAAACACAATGTAAATAACTAGACACAATGTAAAAAGACAAACATTTTTGAATAATATGCTTTATATAGATGCTTACTGCTTGCTGCCACAGTTAAAAGTATTCTCTCTTAAAATGTTATACCTATTTTCACCATTATTTGGGGGTAATTAGTGATCCTAGGTAACAACCTAGATCTAGAAGGGCCCGGAAAATCCAGTAGTTAATTTGTTATCGAAAGAATTAAAATGATTGGTACACATTACAAAATTTCGAGTACGGATCATCAAGCTACAAACGTTCGGAGCATGCCAATGCGACCGAAATCAGGTAGTATTTACGAGATCTTTACCGACAAGCCATAAACCATTGTAAGAGGCAATCGGCTTATTTTATAATGAGTTCCAAATATGGCGTCCTACTACTACGAGTATAATAACTTAATAAGGATGAACTTCAAATGCAAAAGGCAAGGAAAACTAAGCTAAATCTTCAATTAACAGGACGATATCTGAGCAAGTTTTCTTTGGCAATCACAGTATAACATTGTATCGGGCCTTCAAATAAATATATATTTAGAGTAGGCGTAGGCGACATTCTAACTCTGTTAACAGTGTAAAGTAATTTTTGTAGGTAACCAATTATTCTCCGGAGTTACACAGGTTACATAGTAAGCTTTTTCCCAATTTCATATTGTCATAATCCGTGGAGGGGGAATAGGGAGAATGGACTACAAAAATTAAAAATATTTTCTAACCTAATTTTATTTCGTTAAAATGTCAGACGTTTCTTGTGTCATTTTCTACGCTGGAAAAACGTTGCAAACAATCGAATTTCCATAGGTTGCTCTAATTCTAATTTATTTGAAGGCCCGTTACATTGTAAACAATTTTGATTTTGAGTCCTTTACGTACTACGAATTCAGATGCGATGTTTTTTCAGCTGAAATCAACACAAAGTAACTTCTTGAAAACGCAGCAAATAGCACAGTAATTTATCACTCAAAATTGTTGTTCCATTAGGTTATAAAAATAGTCATCAAAAATCATTTTCAATAGTCAAAGATGAAACTTAAAGCTTCTAAAGGATGTGGATTAAATTTTTTTTTTCTCATAATCTCCTAGCATCTAACAGCATACCGTTGAGTTATCCTAATTTTATCCGAATTTTGGGACACCTGTATACTCTGTTAAAGTGAAAATTATCTTCCTAGTCACTCAAGATCTTTTCAGTTATACATTTCAGAGTGACAATAGAATGTAAATTACATCTAAAAACGTTGTCTGAAGAAATTGATGCTCATATTTCTTCACCGTATCTTATTTTTTTTTTAATTTATTTATTATACATTGAGACAAAAAATCTGCTTTTCACGTATACAATCAGTACAACACGTTAACCCACTTCTTGAACTACAACAAAATAAAAAAAGATACATCTTTCAGACTTCTACACCTCCGGAAGGTTCATCTGCAGGAACTTACACCCTATCTCGATCAACACCTTCAAATTGTTATTCAATAAATTGATTTTTCGTGTTCTTTTAAACTCCACACACGATTCAAAGCGACCATTACACGCTTTAGTACAAACAACAAGTAATAATTTTTGTTTCTTGCTTCAACTAACCCATCGAAATTATTAATCACATATTTATCTTCTTTTCCATCGTACTTGATCGACATCATTTATTTTCTGTCAAAGCTTGCATCTAATTTCAACTGTGACTCGTTATTAATTTTGTTTGTCTAACTCATAAACTCGATAATATTTGTTAGGTAACTGAAATACTTTACCCACACAAAACGATTTATTTTTGATGCCGACTTTGAACCTGAATTTATTGATCTTAACAAAATAATTTAAACTACTAAACGTTCTCGTTTCCATTTTTGTCAAATCGTGTTTGGACAGATTGTGAAATGTTAGCGAAAACAACGAGACATTAAAATATACAGGGGATTAAATACGATAGAGTTTTAGGCGATTATTAAGTGCCAGCAGTTAGTGTCGGAATTAATCAAGAGTGCGACTTGTTAAAACTTGGTGTCTTCATGTTGCTTTCGCTGTAAATCTTGTTCCAAAGAAAGAAATATGAAGTGGTGGCTGGGCGAAGCGAGCCAGTGGTGTACCTAAAGACCGATTTCAATAAAAAGATTTGCTGAAGATTTTCACTCGTTCTTGACACTGTCAAGTGCAGTAGAAAGTGACGTCGTTTAATTAATTTGCGCCTTTAATTAAAAGATCGTCGCGACTTCTTTAGTGTTAGCTGAGATGGAATTATTTTTTGCAGCAGTAGTCAGGTTTGATTTTTGTCTGTAAATTGTCGTTATGAGCAAACATCCAGTTTTGACAACATAATTGCAAGAATTTTGTCTGAGGTAACAATTAACAAGTGACAATGACAGTTCAAAGAAATTACTAAATTGCTCGATAACAGTTATTAAGCTTAATGTAATGAGAATTAATGTTGTGGTTCTGCAGAAGTATAAATAATAATTGATGTGTATTTATTTGCGAAGTCAAAATGTATCTACTTGAAATTTTATTAATTGATTATAGAGATATGTATTTTCATATTTGATGGCGGAAACAAAAGACTGAGAAATGTCACAAATTTGTATTGTCAGTGTCAAATTTCTCAAAGACGTTCGTGATTTCGACAGAAATGCAGCAAATTGGCAATAAGAAAGTTATTCATTGTCGAACTAGAGACAAAATTTGTAATACGTTTGATTATATGAGAATAACTTTTCCTTTTGAACCACTGACAAAAATTGGTTTCCTTAAAAATTTTTTTTTTTTTCTATTTAGTGAAAATTTAAATTTACCTAGACATTCCTTTTTACGGCGTTTATGAAAATTTGACACTGACAATACATTTTTGTGACATTTGTCAGTCTTTTGTTTCCGCCACCAAATATGAAAATACCTCTAATTAATTAAAAGTTTCGCTTGTTCTTGTTTTATTATGCGTAGTCAAAACTAGACTATTGCGATAAAAAAATTTACCATGAGTCAAAATAATGACGAAGCGAAAGGTTTCATTAGTGTTATATGTATTAAACAGGCATTAAATCATTAAGAACAGATGAGAAAAATATGTCACTTATTAATTAAAAGAAAATTACCGAGAACACAAATTGATAAATTTAAAATGAATTGGAAGGTTTTCGACCCCTGGAGCTACGCGGCCATGTGTTTTGATGTTGGAAGAATTTGTGAAAAAATAGCGTGAGAAATGGAAATTAATTTGTCTTGAGCCGTGATGCTAGCCTAGGTTCTTTCGGGTGGTACCGTTGGAACAATTATTAAATAAAATGATCGAACACACGAATCGAGTATGGTCCAAGCAATGAAAAAATGTGGTGTGATGTGGCCAAAGGGAAATTGTATTGCCCAAGAACTGTCAAACAAATGGGCAATTTTGTAGAAATTAAATTGCATCCGCTGGAACTGTTTTTGAAGCATGAATTACGTGATTTTAAAGTGATCTCTTTATCTTTACTATTACGGAAAAATTCCCGCGGAAATTCCCCACCCTAAATTTTGGCGTACAAAGGGTTTTCTTCTCGTGTCGACTGAATATAACGGTCATTTCTTTATACCTATATTTTGAGGTGGCTCTTAGTGCTCTGCGTCCAATAGATCACTGGGAATAGTTTACTACTACGCAAGACACGAAAAAAAAAACAACAAACTTATGTTTGGTAGCATTGGTAACATTTCAAAATTTACACAATACACTATTCAACGTACTCATTTGGACCATCGCAAAACTAATAAATTTAGCATTTTGCTCTACAAATTTTCCCAAATATCATTTTGTTTCGGTTTTTGAAACAAAATAAATTTCGTAGTTTAATTTTATGTAGATTTTGTATCTAACCTACAAACTCGAATTTTCTCTGAACAAAAAGATGATGAGTCATGGCGAGCCGCCACTGACCTCTAGCAATAATCCAAACCGAATTTTTTAAAATTCGCCGTCACGTGCCTAATGTATTTATAACGAGGCTAGGATCAAAAGCCTCGAAAACGATTGCCACGTGTTTCAAATACACCAATAATTAGCTTCAAAGTGATAAAAAAATTATAGATAATTTAGCGAATCAAACCGCAAATCAAGCTAATGATGAGCATTCGACTGGCGAATTGACTTGCGGCAACGTTCGTTCTAAACAAAAAATTAAATTATGCTCGGATCGGAAGATTCTTCGCATTTTAAAACTCCAATGATTTCTTTTCTAACGAACGAGCAAAAAAAATTAAACAAGAAAGTTGAAATTCGATTTTGGGAAGAAATAAAAATTCGGAATTTCTTTTTTTAGCGTTAACTTGCTTTACTACCGTTTTACAAGATTTTCTCAAAAAGTATTTTTACAGAGTCGTGCGAGATTAAATTTTGCATTGAAATTGGATTTAAATGAGGAGTGGAAAGCTGGGTCCCCATTATTATATTCCTTGCGAAGATAAATTCTTCATAAATTATTTTGATCAAAATAAATAAATTGATTTTTCCATTGTGCGAACCGTCATTTTCCCCGCCTCCCTCATATTTTTTGCCCCATCCAGTCTCGAGTAGTTCTGATTTCATAATCTTTTTCGATTAAATAAACAGGACTCGTCTCGCAATAACATTCAGATTGAGTCGCGCCATTATTCACCTGAAAAAACACAACAGACTCGTCTGAATTCAGTCACGTCTTTATCATTACCGAATAACTAAACGAGCGCCGAAGAGATGGAAAATAATCGGACGAAACGGCGATCCCGGATAAGCCGGCGACGATTTTATTCCCTCTCGCTGGTCTAGCAGTCTTAATTAACACCAGATAATGAGAAATACGATAAGTAGTCGTTTATTAGCGAACCAATTTAATGAAATATTTCCAGGAAACATAATAATCCGGCGACCGTGTTTGCTTTTGCTCCTTCGACACCACATAAAAATTCGCACAATCGACCGTTGATTTGTGAAGCATTTTTGCGCGGGATAAAAATAGTGCCACGGTTCTGATTTTAGATTCTATTTGTGCGTCTCTCCCGTGATGCCGTTTTATATTCATATTCCTTCTTTGAATAAATTAAATATTTGGTCAAACGGGACGTTTGACTCGGGGAAAACATGCAAAATCAATAAACTACGTCAAAAGCCAAACAAAATTTCAAAAGCTTCAGCGAGATGTTTGATGGTTTCGGATTTTTTTCCATTGAAGTTTTTATTCGATACCGAACCTACCTCTATCGTCAAATTTTTATTTGCCCCCTTTTTTCCATTCATAAAGTGTTTCCATTCCATTCGCATAATCCAGGATTCGACATTTTGTCTCACAGGTGCGCTTAAAATATTCAAAATTGTTGGGCTCAATCAAGGACGTTCTTCCAGTTTATAAAAGATTCTCTTACATACGTATTAAGTTTTTTTCTCGAAATATGTGCACGTGATGAAAATTAATTTTCGGAATTATGCTCCTGTATTACATTCTACCGAATAATCAGGCAAAAGACTCCAAATTTGAATAATAGAGGATCAATAATGGAGCTCTGTGAAACCCCCGAATTAGCTAACCTTTTCATTTAACAATTGCCCTCGAAGGCTATGCGAGATATAACAGCAAAGCTAAAAATTTCGTGATTCAGAACAAAATTCGACAAGAAAAGAATTATTTTATTTTAATACATTAATTACAACAATTACAAGAAATACACCTGGATGGCTTAAGACGCTTTGATTTTGATTGGTTCAAGCTAGAAACATTTTTCTTTGGGATTATTTATTTGTCCTTTTTTGGAGATTTCTCCTTTTTCTCTGGGGAGCGAGTTCTGGGACACCTGTATATCTACTTTAGCAAGAAATCATAATGACTAAATTAAATTTCAAATTGATCGAATAGAAAATGTAGAAGAGAGCAAGCAAGAGAAATTGAATTAGATTACCTGGAACTGTTTTTGAAGCATGAATTACGTGATCTGAAAGTGATATGGGAGTTAGCCCTTTATCTTTACTATCACGGAAAAATTCCCGCGGAAATCTGTGGCATCTATCTATTTTAGCAAAAATTCAAAATGCCATAATTGAATTTCAAGTTGATCGAAGAAAATGTAGAAGAGAACAAATCTGAGCTTTAAACATCCTAAACTCGCAATAAATTTTACTCCAAGAACTATTTTGAACCAATTTTGGAAATATTGAAGTAAGGGGGAGCTTCTTTTGCAAAATTTGTTTTCCACGTGGGCATAAAATCTCATCAGAACCCACTTTTTCTTGGACTTTTCCGATAGTTGCAAACCCCATTTTAGCAGAAAAAATGTCCAATTTGAGATGCACCGGTAGTCACGTGATAACTGTCGTTATTATTTTAGTTTTAGTTATTTTACTCTAGAGGAGTAGCGACTATTGCCACAGTAAAATGTTTATTACATCAATGAATGCAAACTTTCCTCGTGTGATAAGAGCTACGAGTAAGATAATACATAATAATTTTTAAAATGTGAGAAAACTACAGGAAAAACACTTACATTAAGAGCAAATGTTAAAGTTTTATGTGAAGGACCAGGGAGAGAGTTACTAACTATATTTGAAAAAATTAACTGAACCTTTATCAACTCTCCATCTTTAATGTAAAAGGGTTGGTTTAACAGAGATTAGTTGTTTAATTTTGAATTATGAATATTTAAGAGCGAATCTCTCTTGCAAGCAATTAAATAGTTAAACTGCTTTCCTGTACTTTCACATTCCGTTTTTTTCTCCAAATATTTTGAAATTATTTCCGTTCCGGTATGCGGCGTCCATCTATGTTTGAAATCGAAATGAAATTAATAATAGTAAAGATGGTGTAGCAGGGTGAAAAGTATGTCTTTAAACGACTCTTGACAGCGCTTTGGATGAGAATTTGAAACAAATCTGATGTGTGTCCAGAGCTGCCAACCGTAGAGTTGAATCGATGCTAATATTGCTAATCACATTCGGTTGAGGTGTCACGAATAATTTTTTTTGATTCTACGTTAACAATATAACCACGGCAATAATCAACGATGATCCGGTTAACATCCGAAAGATTGAATTGAATTTTTAATTGAGTGTACGCAAAACAAACAACTTCCCTAAAAGTCCCTAAACCATGTGCCTCTAACCAATTTTATCAAGAGTACCTAGAGCGTTGTTTATTCCATTTATTTACACTAAGATATCAAGTGATTGTTAACGTAACGCTTGCTTATTTTTCAAATTCTAAATATGGTCCTGTGTTTATGTTGTCGCAATTTTTATTATAGAATCAAATCTATTTTGCGATAAACTGCATAATCTTTATTGCATCACTAGATTACTAATATATGAAAGTTATACTTATTAACGTCGAAACGGTAAACCGGCGTATAATTTATGATTTAGATTTGAATTGTGTGAAGTTACCGCGTCAAGGTATATTAACATCCAAATCTAAATTGGGAGAATGTAATATGTATTTTCCATATATAAATGCAAATAAAATGAAACAGTGAGTGTGTTGATATTTCAGGAAAGTGAGAACCAATATGTACAGTCTCGGTTCAAATCAAAACAATCTGAATTTTCTTAAAAACTGGACGGTTTGTCGAACAGTATACAGGCTGTTTGATAAAAAACGCCTCAACCCATAACTTTTTTATTTATTATCCCATTTCAATGAACAAAAAAACCAAAGATATGGTTTTTCATGCGCTACGAAGCAGTCATAAAATATTTTTTTTTGGCGTTATTTTCAGTAGCTAACGATAGTCAACTTTTTTTTTTTAATGGACACATGTAGTTTTTTAGGCTCAGTCTGATAATTTTTTTTTTCTGAATCTAATGATGTATTAAAAGTTATCGTTTGGTCCATAGCTGACTGAAAAAAAAATGAAACAACTTTTAATTGTGGTTCAGCTTATTATGAAATTTTCAAGTGTGCTGTGAAAAACAATTGGAATACAAATAGCAACAAATGTCAAGTGTGAGTTTGAAAATTTCCAGGTGCAATCTTGAAGAGTTTTATTATTTCTTTCTTAGAAAACATGAATAGTAACAATTATTATTATTATTTTTTCTATTAACTTTTTGTTTTTGACGAATTACGATTTTTATTACACTCGAACATAAAATAATAGTCAAATGACTGCTATCCTGCATGACTGACAATGTTATTTTATTCTTAAGTAAAAAAAGTTTAAAAAAGCAGATGAAAATTTCTAAGCTGACATTTAGATGACATTTATCGTACTTTGTATTCCGATTGTTATAATAAGCTGAACCACAAAAAAATGTTTTATTTTTTTTTCAGTTAGCTATGAATCAAATGATAACTTTCAATACATCATTAGATTCAGAAAAAAAAACCTTACCAGACCAAGCCTAAAAAACTACGTGTCCATTAAAAAAAAAAGTTGACTACCGTTAGTTATTGAAGATAACGCCAAAAAAAATACATTTTATGGCTCTTTTGTAGCGCTTTAAAAACCATATCTTTGACTTTTTTGTTCATTGAAATCGGGTAATAAATAAAAAAGTTATGGGTTGAGGCGTTTTTCATCAAACAGCCTGTATTTACTCTAGCTTTTTACGTTTCACTCTTGTGCTTACTACTACAATTTTTTTATTTTACCTCTTAGTTTTATCTCTTTTGTAACTTATAACGAGCGTTTAAAAAATATTGTGGTCAAATTGTGGCTTTTTAGATGCTGTTCTTTGACATTTTTTTCAGGTACATAACCTCACTTTGGTCATCAGTTTAATATTAACTAAATCATTAAAATATAAAGAATCGTGTCGTTTTATGAAAACTGGGGAAACTATCGTTGGTTATTTCCAAAAAGAACTGTTTTTTTCGAAAAGTCATCATTCACATCGCTGCTTGTTCGCTGAATAAATGACGTTTGGTGTCTATGGTTCGGCAGCTAATGGAGTTACACTTGATCACTGATTTTTTGAACGCTTTTTACCTACTAATTTAATCTGATTAAAACATAAATTCATAATAAAACATAATGTACCCATGTTGCTGCTTTTTGAAATGATGCAAAACGGAGAGCACGATGAGAAAGATTAGTTATAAATTTATAATGAAATATTTTTTCCAAATGTTGTTTAATTTTTTTTTCTTCTGTACCTATCAGATGTTGAAACATGATACTTTGCATAGACAATATGGTTAAACGTGGGCCAATTTTGACTACATCTAAAGCTTTTTCCAATTTTTATTCTTCAAACCTTTTTTTTAGATTTTATCAGATTGAATTTTGAGGTAAAAAAAAAATCAATAAAATAATCTACTATTATATAGTTCAATCATTTCGTCAAACTACGTGTTTAAAGGTTTAGCATTTGAAACCTTAGGCCCTTGGTGCAAAGAAGCCATCGATTTCATTAATGTCATCGGAAACCGTCTTATCGCGGAATCAGGCGATTCAAAATCAAAGAAATTCCTTTTCGAGAAGATTTCCCTTGCCATTCAACGTGGAAACGCTGCAAGCATTCGGGGCACTTTTCCAGATTCCGCAATATTATCGGAAATTTTTGTATTATAAAACAAAAATGTTATGTAATTATGTTATTAATATAAAGTTGTTGATCTATAACAAAATATCATTTATGCATGTTATTCTTGATTAAACTGAACTTTTGATTGTTCAGACGATGCAAACAGTGCGTAATTTTTTTTTTTTTTCAAAAATTAAAAATTCTAAATTATCAGTAATTTGGAAATACATAATTAGTTTTAAAGAGTTTGTAGTAAAATTGATGTTTAATAGCAATTTATTATACAAGCGACTTATTTGCTGTTAAGGCACGAGTGTAATACATAGTTTTATTCAACACCTCCTTCTATTACATTTCTTAATACATCATCAAAACCCAAAAATTTTATATCGTTAAATGCTGGTAGTCTATGAACTGGTTGCCATGTGGTTTATTATTTGAGAAAAATTTTGCAAAAAACTGCTTCTGCACTCGTAATATTGATCGAAATGGAAAGAAAACATTCTCTTTCTGAAAAAAATTCGATAGATGTTGAAGAAATCACATCGAGTTTGCTACCGAAGAAATCCGGAGATGCTTATTACAAGGAATTAAATGATTTCAATAACTGCTGTTGGGTTATTTCTTTAACGCCAAAAAAAAAGAGTTGTTCTAATTTTGATTCTAATTTTATGTATTAAATTTTTTTGATGTTCAATAAACTGTTCAATTCTTTCTAAACTGTTTAATTATAAAAACAGTTTTATTTAATTAGTAACAGTTTCATAAGTCCCCTAGTGTTTTATAGACCTCATAATATATTCAAAATCGACATTATTATGACTTCATAATAAACAGGTGTTGGATAAATTAATTTTTTTCTAGACACACATTCACCAAAGTAAACATTCTTATTCTTAAAGTTTTTTATTGACTTTCACAAGAAATCTCAATCTGTTTTCCCCATAAGTTTTTCAATAGAGAACTCTAAACAAAAGAGTAATTTTTCAACATCTATTAGAAAAAGATCATTGATTCACCGTTAAAGCAACATTGGATTGAAAAAAATTCGCGGAACAGCTCAAAGGGGCAATGTCAACTCATGTTAGAAAATAATCTTAGATTTGAAGATATGGAGGTTCAAAAGGTGCAGTTTTGATCTCATTCATTTTAAACATTAAAAAAGATTTTGACTATTTATCTTTTACTAGCCAGTGGCATAATAATTCTAAACAATTCTAACCAGGTTTGCAATTATTTTCTTCATTATTTCCAGCATTTCCAAATAGTAATTTTATGTCCGTTTTACCTCAAAAAACGTACGGCAACATGGCTTTGATTTTTCTCTCTCATTTCCATGGATACAACAAAAATGAAATATTTGCATGGGATACATAATACGTGTTCAGTTGAAAAGTTCATCAAATTGCCTTTGATCTTTGTCGCTATCTTTGTCTAACCAACTTAATTTACGATGTTGTTGTCTTTTAAAAAATAAAGTCAAAGCTAACTTGATGAACATTTCAATTGAACACTTGTTAGAAAGTTTTTAAATGTTGCCACATTTAGTGTAACGAATAGGTCCATATCTTCGACAAAAAAGAAGACTGATTTTTTTAAACAATTTTACCTGATATTTTGCTAAGTTGTTCCGCGAATTTGGGGCACCCAGTATTAATAAACACAATTACATATTTTGTAATTCGTAATTTTTATTGAACAGATTAAGAGTTAAAATAATTTCACTTGTAAGGAGGTCTCTTATTGTAATTTGTAAATAAATACATAAATTTAAAAAAATATATATACGAAACAAAAAGTTACAAATAGGTACAGGGTGATGGACATTCAAAGCTAGCACGGCAAATATACTGTGAAAGGTTTCCTCAAAGGATAATACCCAATGAATGAACCTTTGTAAACGTTGTGCAGCATCTTCGCGATTTCGGGCTTTCAAAATGAATAAGCGCGATCTTGGCCGCCAACGAGAAGATCGCATTTTAGTTGCAGAAGGAAAAATTCTTCACGAAACCAGCCACGAACAAGTAGGTACCCGGCGTGTTACAAATCAACTGGGAGGTTTTCAGTTTGTAGTTTGGCGCACCCTAAAGAAGCAAGGCTTACATCCAAGAAGTTCAGGCAGTAAAACCAGACGATTTAACTTTCATGTTTTATTTTATGCTTTTAATCAATCAATCAATTACAGTCTTTTTACTTTGTTGTTTTCCGAATAAGTTACAGGCATTATTTTATCATCACTTTACAAATGTTATCAAAAATTCATAAGAAACACAAACTTAAACGATAAAAATCAAATATAACCTCGAATCACATAAAAACTTGACTTTTTTAGGTTGGTCGTACGTCAAAATTGCCTACCAAATTTGAAATTTTTCAGCGGTTCCCGCAACAAACTGATTCCTTCGATTCTTTTGTAAACCAGTAACATTTGTAAAGACAAGTTGGGATATTTGTCTTCTTTTTAACGCCTACTACCTCAGGTTAAAGTATCTGCACAACTTTCAAAAATTACACGATTAAAAAACTAATATACAGAGTGTTCTCGAAATACATGTCAAAAAAAATCGGTAGTTGGTGACGATGAATAGAAGTTAATTACAAAATATTTTTCTAGTAAGTCTTTTTGTTTTTGGGATAAAGCATTGAAAATTTGCTCGAAATTTCCAGTACGCTACAGAGTTGAAGTAATATAAAAAAAGAAAAAACATACTGGAAATTTTGAGCCAAATTTTCAATGCTTTATATCTCAAAAACAAAAAGACTTTTACTAGAAAACATTTTTGTATTTGACTTCTATTCATCGTCACCAACTACGGATTTTTTTTTGACATGCATTTCGAGGACACCTGTGTAGGTGTTTAATATTAAGTATGAAATGTTTTAAAACTTTATTTTAGGTACATCGTCATTTAAATCCTTTTTCTATTCCTGTTCTCTAAAATAGTTATTTATGATGTAAGTGTTAAAAGTGAGATTTTATTTTGTAAGTGGGGTAGATTGGGAAACGAGCGCAGCGAGTTGATCAACCCCACGAACAAAATAAAATCACTTTTAACACGTCCATCATACATCTATTTTTTATACAACTGGTTTGCATTGCATTAAAAAACGCAGTCGTATTTTTGATGTTTATTTTAATTTCTGCGGCAAAAATCAGGTAGCTAGTCTTGTATTGACATTTGTTTATTAGAAACGTCCAAAAAGTTTTCATTACGTTTTGTAAAACACTTTCAATTCCACATTATTGCATTCGTAAACATGGAATGCAAAGAAAACGACGTTAACGATGCCGATATCGACGACAGATTTCTCGCACATATTGAAAAAGCGGCAAATAGAGCCACTTTAACATTTATAAATAAATAAAAAATAACTAGTGTTAAAAGTTTTTTTTTTACTAGTGTTAAAATAGTATATTAAAAGACAAGTTTCATAAGACCAGTCTTGAAGCACGAATACAGGATTAAAAAACGAGTGGCGTAGCCACGAGTTATTTTAAAGAATGAGTGCTTCAAGGTCTTATGAAACGAGTTTTTTTTATACTATTTTTTGTAATTTGCCCTTTTTAAGTCGTTTTTAAACAAAAATGTTTACTTTCCTCGATTTAGGGATTTTTGTGGCGGTTGGTAATGTCTTAATTTTAAAAGTGAAAATTTGATCAAGTCCTCAAAGTCGCCTTTTGTTTTATCCAAATTCTGTCACAAAACACGAATATGGAAAATAATTTTTCATGTACTATCGCGGCCAAAATACTTTGGTCGTCACTTTTTGACACTTCAAATGTAAATCAAGTATTAATGTCAATATACATGACAATTTCAAATTATTCTTGTCAAAAATATGGCACCTTCAGTTTTTGATAAATATAGAATCGTCTTACTTGCTTCTGAAGGTTGTCTAAATCGCGACCATGTTGACCTTTTGCTTTTGAACCCTGCCTCCGCAGCTGGGATTTACCCCACCCGTATGACACTGATAGATTAAAATAATTTTGACAGTAGTAAAAAATAAGGTTAAACATCTTAAAGTTTGCTTTACAATTGAATGTCATTTATGTCACATTGACGACCAAAGTATTTTGGCCGCGATAGTACGCCCGCTGAAATACGTGAAATTGCCAAAAATACGGTCGCGAATTTGTTGCCTGATAAATCCTGATAAATAATTCTTTGCACATTTTGTAATTTAAACTGACACGGATGACGGATCAAGCTTTGCCAACCTAAAAATTTTCGTAAAATGTTCCGTGAAATAATGGCTATAAGGACATCCCAGATGATGACGTCGCCTTCGTTAATATGTCTATTAGAGAATCAAAATGGAGGCAAATTACAAAATTCTTTTAACACGGTAAGTTATAAAGAGTAATTTTTAATCAAATTAGCTTCCACTAAAAACGTCACTTTTAATGTCAGTTGTATAAAAAATTATTTTCATATTTTTAATTATTTTTATTTATTCATCTAACATAAAAATTCCTACTGTCCCACTGAAAATAATGTGACGTAAGTTTTTTGAAAAACAACGTTTTTAAAAATGTCACAAATTGAATTGTTAACAAATTAAAAACGAAGTTCATGAAGACGTTCATTTAATTTTGGCAACATGCAATATTTTGAAAATTTAGCATAATATACAACCAAGATTTCAAAAAACTTTTTCCGCAACATTTTCTGCTGCGTCTTCACTCTATTTTTGATATTTCGTCTTTATAACAGACGTAGTTTATTAATCGTTCCACTGTTTCATCAGTTGTTAGAAAAACGAAACTTTATTGAGCCACACTCGTATAAATACATTTTTATCCGTGTCGCGTTTTCTAAAGTTGTCAATATTTTTTCTAATTTGTGTATATTGGATTCCAACTGAACATCATGTGAATATATATGAGTCAATTCGCATTAATGACGTCAGTTCTTTTGTTTTAGATTCAGGGAAAGACAACTAAAAATATATTTGTTGCTATCTCCATGTCTATATCTACAAGATATAGATTACATATTTGACGAAAAATTTAAAGCCACTACTGGTGAAACCGAGGGAAGAATCTCTTGTAACAATAAATAAAAGTAGTACAAAAGAATACTTTTTTGACAGTTTCTTCATTAAAAACTCCAATTCTGTACTCAAGATGTCAAAATAATTTTTCAGTTTCTGAGAAGATCCAGAAAACTTGACGAAAATGTCTTGACCATAAATCATTCATTTATTGATCAATGATCAGAATGAAACAAATGATCACAGACGTAGGAAACAATAAGTTATCGATAGATTATTTGTTTAAGGTTGTACACTGTCCATTGCTCCTCTATATTTAAACCTTATAATTTATGAGACTGCAACTGCATCGCACAAGAACGCACAATACTCGCATCCCACCTTGTTACTTAAATTTTTTCTACAACTTGACCATAAACCAATCTACCATTCCGTAGAATCTAATTGGAATAATCGCTGCCCGCTGACTCCACAGATCGATTAGAGATGTCGCAAGTGAAGGTAACGTTTCTTACAACAAATCTAACGATGTGGTCCCCGTTGATTTGCAGTAATTTGTACTAATTGAATAATGTCTGGCGAGCACATTTTCAGCCTCCCAATCCGTCTTGAAATTGTAAATTGACTTTTTTACGTGAACTAACAGTTGTCGGAACAAGATTTTTCCGAACCGTGTGAAATCCCCTCATTAAGCGAAAATTACCGGAAAAGAATTCAATTAAATGCGAGAGTAGTGCAAAGAATGAATTTTTTTAAATTTGTAAAAAATTAATTTATCTCTCGGGATCCGACCAACGCTCGAATTCCACCGATCGGCAACATAAAGACTGAGTTTATTTTTTTTATTAAACAATTAAATAAATATTATTGTGGGTATCGTGTTCGCGAGGTCGTTTTCCACGTTCCCGGCCAAAAGTAAACAATCGCTTGTCGCTCTCTCCGATAATTAGCGAAAATTATGTATTTTTACGATCGAATAATATTTAGAGGATCGCGGGCCAATAAATAATCCACTCGAATACCACAAAGAGACCGACTGACGTCAGCTGTGATCGCGTGTACAGCGCGACCAGTGCGTAATGTCCGACGATTAAGAAAAGCGCCCATCGCGAATCGAATTGGCCGCGAACAAAGAGGCTCTAATTGGTCCATTACTCGAAGTAAGTGCTAAGCCACATCAAAGACTCGACTCACCTCGAAAAAATAGAACTCGTCCAGTGCGGTGGTGTTCCTCGCTCCGGTGCCATTCCCCTCGACTGTTGACATTTTTTTCCGAAATTGTTACATGATGGTGGACCGAGTCTAGCAAAAATTCGCAGAGTACTGGCCGAAACGCGGCAATTTTTTGTTATATACCAACAACTTTATTCCGGGGACATGCGCGCTGCGCCGTTTCCTCAAAAATTCTTATCTTGTGCAAAGCTTGTAGCGTTTTGATTTCCTCGAAGACGTTCTAACGAATCGCCTAATCGGTCGCTAATTGTTGAAAACAATCGATTAGTGCGGCCGACGGGTGAAACTCGAGGTGATGACTTCCTCGTGGTAATGAATTCTGGACAATTGCGTATTCGGACGATTGTGTCGTAATTCACCTAAACGTGGACAAAAAACTAATCGGAAACGGAGCAGAGCAATTTACGGTACAGTTATCACGATTTTATGCCTAGATTCTTCGTTCGGGGCGGGGCCCTCTGGACTCGATGTAAATTCACAATCGCAATCCAATTTCTTCGCGGCTGGTCCAGAAAACTGGAACGGAGAACATTTTTCGGTTCGCGGAGAAAATGCGTGATGGTCAAGTACTTAACAGCTCTAGAAAGTAAACATTTTTTTGACAATTATAGGTAATTGGTAAACTTTCGGTACGACTGGATCTTGAAGTTCGCGGATTGCGTCAAAAAACACCGGATTTACTTCGTAGTATTGCTTGATTTTAATTATTTTTAGAAGCACATAATAAAATAAATATTTTGCTCCATCTCCAGATTTCTAAAACAAGATCTTCTCATGGAAATATTTTTTGCGATTGTCGAAATTTTTTTGTTGGACATTTTGTAACAATAGTAGATACGTTACGAGTTCAGAAAAATGGAAGTTTACTAGACGAGTATGGCAAGTTAAATGACATACGAGTCCAGTAAAATCACTTTTCTGACGAGGAGCATAATATACTTTTTTGGTTCGACACTGTCAGAATTTGAGAATTTTTGCCTATGTGAACGGATTTTGATAAATGTCACAACTTGTCAAAACGAAACGTCAAGCTAATTTTAAAGATTTTAAACGATTTGGAGCTTTTAAGGGAATCGTCGAACCAAAAAACGTTGTATTCAACTCGTTCGTGTGTAAATTGGGCCTTTTTTGGCACTCGTGGGCCTCGTTTCACTCGCGTTTTAAAATGGCCCACATGTGCCAAAAAGGCCCAATTTACACACAAACTCGTCAAATAAACTACTAATCTACAATTTTTTCGCATTTTAAGAATATTAAAATTTGTTCGTAATAAAGTTGAAAATTACTCAAAATCGTACAGTAGTGGTAATGGTTGCTATGCTGTAAAGTGACAGTATTACTGTACGATTTTGAGTACAGTAATATAGTTCATTACTGTATAATTTTTTAACAGAAAATTAGATAACATTTAAATTAAGAAAAGAATAATCATCTGGTTGATCAATGTGGAACATTTTTTCGTATTAAAAAAAAAATTAAAATATGGAGAAGAAAAATAATTTTGTGTGGATATTCTGAATTGAAGCTCTGATTTCAAATACTGAATCTTATCTAAATTTAGATTTTGATAACAAAGAAGAAAAATCAACAAAGTTCAATAAAAAAACAAACTGATCAAAAAGAAAACAAATCAGAGCAGGCGTTGCAAATTATCGATCATGTCGTAGCGGAATCCTATGCAAATAAGCATTCAATGCATGGGCATAGACAATTTGTTGTCTCAAACCCTACTTCATAGTAAATGAATTTTAGACGTTGGAATTATAATTGTGCATTTTATTATAATTATCAGATAATGGAAAAATGGAAAACATTTATAAAATAAACAAGAGCAACATTTTACATTCGTAAGAATGAGTAATTTACTAGTTTTATTTCCTAAAGCGACGTCAGTGGTAAACAGATTTTTCGGTGAAATATCAAAGAAACGTCAGTTTTAAAGCAAGGGTGTTGATGTTAACCGTCGGCAAATTTTACGGACGTTTCCTGTAATTTTGAGCAAAAATTATCCCAGAATAAGTGGTAAAATGAGTTTTCTCATTGAAAATAAAACATTAATTATTTATTAATAGTTAATTAATAATAGATTTTTCTAGAGGTAGGCAACCAAAAAACGACTGTGTATACTCGTGGGCCACTCATGCCATAAAGAGCCCAATTTACACACGAACTCGTTAAATAAACTACTATTTAAAAATCCAAAAAAAGTTATTGCCATATCAGTAATTTTGAAATAAATATAGTAAATGAAATAAATCCAATAATAGTATGTAGTTTATTTGACGAGTTCTTGTGTAAATTGGGTCCTGGTTTCACTCGCGTTTTAAACTGGCCCACTCGTGCCAAAAAAGCCCAATTGACACACGAACGAGTTGAATACAATGTTTTTTTGTTCGACGAGACCCTTAAAGGCTCCAAGTCGCTTAAAATCTTTAAAAGTAGCTTGACGTTTCCTTTTGACAAGTGGTGGCATTTATCAAAATCCGTTCACACAGGAGAAAATTCTCAAATTCTGACAGGGTCGAACCAAAAATACATATAATATAAATTAAAATAAATTCACCAATTTAAACTTTCTTATTGGACTTGTTAGATTTTTTATATCGACGGTCCCAAGAGATCTGAATCTGTTTTTCAACGGCAATCTCTATACAAAAGAACAATTTTTCATCATATATTACAAAGAGATTATTGATTCATCGTTAAAGTAACGTGCGATTTAAAAGTTTTCTCATAAAATCTGCTGCTAACATTATTACATCTCTTCGAGCTTGATTCATATACTTTGATCTTGACGTGTTCAACGTAGGTAATCTTAAAGGAAAATCAATTTCACAACAACACGATCTGATTTAAGGATTAAATAAATTATCTAGAATACTACGAATTCTTCATTGAAGCCCACCTTTGGACAAATTAATACATTTCGTATCCCACCTCCACCCGGCGGCACGGCAATTTTGCCGGAGTACATACACTATTACGGATATTACTATCAAGTAATAGTGCAGTGCTTATCAACATAATTACCGGCGTCTCGCCTCCGCATTTTGACTTTGTTGTTAATAAAATATTTTAAACTTGTAAGTTCATAGAAGTCATAATATTTCGTAGTTGCTAAATCCTTCAAATGCAGAATTTCATTTTGATCACTCCTTCGTTTGTAGTGATAAATGACAAATTGAAGTTCTCAGTTCATTTTATACAATGTGATCAAAAAGAAAACAAATCAGAGCAGGCGTTGCAAATTATCGGTCATGTCGTAGCGGAATTCTATGCAAATAAGCGTTCAATGCATGGGCGTAGACAATTTGTGGTATCAAACGCTACTTTGTAATAAATCATACCTTATGAATTTTACACGTTGGAATTATAATTGTGCATTTTATTATTATTATCTGATAAAGGAGAAAATATATAAAATAAACGAGAGCAACATTTTACATTCCTAAGAATTAAGAATGGATAATTTACCAGCTTTATTGCCAAACCGCGACGCCACTGGTAAACAGATTTTTCGCTGAAATGTCAACTAAACCTCAACCGATGTGCTGTTATTAACCTAGAAAACAATTTTTCAATTTCGGCAAAGTCTACAGACGTCCTCTAATTGTAAGCAATTATCCCACAATAAGGGGTAAAGTGAGTTTTTCAATAGAAGATAAAGCATTAATTATTGATAATTACTTAATTTTTAATAGATTTTTCGAGAGGTAGGTAACCAATAAAACCACTGTGCATAGCAAGTATACATATTCGTACGAATATTTGAGAACTTTTTGAGAAAACAAAAGATGAGGCAGCACTCTTGATTTGTGTTCTTTTTGATCACTAGGTATTATTTCCCCGAACTGTTTCAACTGTTTCTGAAATACCTACTCCACTTCGACTCTTTCGTGCTACACTTCCTGTTTCACAAAATATTTGACAGCTGATGAAGCTACGCCATACGTTAACGGAAACAAAATCAAGCACCAGGGCACTGGATCAAAAATGTTTTGAACACAGGTTGCAATTCTTTCAAAAACAAAAACCACCATTTGCTTGGTTTAGTTTTTAAAATAAAAAACCCTAGATAGTTATTTTTCATACCGTGTTGGTACCAGTACAAAATATGACATTTATTTGATTCAGAACTGTTCATTACTATTTTTTTAATAAAATGATATACAGACTGATTCACATAACTTTCCGACCCTAACGAAAGTTAAATGCAGCCAGTAATACGTCATTCATTGACAACTTGATACCTTTATTTACTATGAAATCTGGACACTCCTGGCATTATTCACAATCACTTGACAGTTCCTTTTTGTATAATTCTGAAATAATTTTTGTTAATTAAAATGTGCTCCAATGACGAAAGGATCGATATGATATTGATATGTGATGAGTCAGTTTCTTAAATAAAAAGAAATATTATCGATTACTGCCATTTTTAAATTTTTTAATAGTATATTAAAAGACAAGTTTCATAAGAGCAGTCTTGAAGTACGAATTCAAGATTAAAAAACGAGTGGCGTAGCCACGAGTTATTTTAAAGAATGAGTGCTTCAAGGTCTTATGAAACGGGATTTTTATACTATTTTTTGTAATTTGCCCTTTTTAAGCCGGTTTTAAACAAAAATGTTTACTTTCCTCGATTTAGGGATTTTTGTGGCGGTTGGTAATGTCTTAATTTTAAAAGTGAAAATTTGATCAAGTCTTCAAAGTCGCCTTTTGTTTCATCCAAATTCTGTCACAAAACACGAATATGGAAGATAATCTTTCATGTACGCCCGCTGAAATACGTGAAATTGCCAAAAATACGGTCGCGAATTTGTTGCCTGATAAATCCTGATAAATAATTCTTTGCACATTTTGTAATTTAAACTGACACGCATGACGGATCAAGCTATGCCAACCTAAAAATTTTCGTAAAATGTTCCGTGAAATAATGGCTATAAGGACATCCCAGATGATGACGTCGCGTTCGTTAATATATCTATTAGAGAATCAAAATGGAGGCAAATTACAAAAATTACTTAAGACTTTTGTGAGGGATGTCCAAACCATACAAAACTTTAAAATAACTATGTAATTCATGTTTTTGGATCAAGTTATGAATGAAAAACGTATTACTGGCTATATTTAAATTTCGTTAGGGTCGGAAAGTTATGTAAATCACCCTGTATAATCACCTTTCCACGAAACTGCTTCCACACGTAAACCTTGAAGCTCCTAGTATTTTGAATGGTCGCACCTTCGACTTTTTTGTGAGTTTCATAATTGACTTCAAAAACAAGAATTACAATTTGAGGACTCCACTCAGGTCTTTTTAACACAATATTACGAAAAAATTCTACGCAACAATCGGTACAGCAATGGCGTTATTTATTTATCAAGTTTCGACTGTCTGTTTTGTTTCCTGGGTTACTAGCAAAGCACATTCTTGATTTTTTTAAATTGTAAATTTTTAAGTGTCAAACATAAAATGCACTTCATAGGTTATAAATAAAAATATCGCAAGTCTCGATACTTCCTTTGTCATAATTTTCCTGCATCCCAAAAAGTTTTCACGCTCACGCTTTATTCCATTTGGTTTGCAGCATTACTCATTTCTGCGCCTCACTCCACTCAAAATTTTTTAACCGCGCTCTGTACATTTTCCTTCCAGGCCTCGTCTTCCCGAAATAAATTACTTCCCGTCTGCAATTATTTGAAAAAAAAATCTCTCAGTATAATGCGGAATCGGAGCTGATGAGAGCCTCGCTTCAATTACCGGAGCATATCAGAGAATTTCTTAACTTTGTGACAGTTTTTCAATATCGTGTCCTTTGAAGCGTTATCTAGACCACCGAGCGCTGCTTATACCTCATTTAGCTCGTTTCCCTCAAACACCTGCTTTTTAAATGGCAACAAACGTCCGATGGCTTCAAGCCGCAACTTTGCTTAATTGTTCACGTTTCGGCGTGAAGACTTATCGATTCCGTCGTGAATTCCAACCTGACATCTAGAAAGTGCGTGCCCATCTTTGTGATGAATAGGATTTGCCACTACAAGTGCTCTTCTGGTCTATTTTACTATGTCACTCTGTCTTTTTCGATGCATTATTGGTTCATTTGAATTTGTCGGGGAAATAACTGTTTCAACTCGATAAATTATTCATCAGTCTTAGAATTTCTAAGTTATTGGTTTTGAAAGTGCACAATCGAAATGTGTCCAACAGATTATTTTGTTACTAAATCTTAGCAAAAACTTCAACCAATATGTGCGTGATTTATATTGTGTATTAGGAGGTGCAGTAATATTCTCCTGATGCATTATGCATCGTATTTCAAATCGATGACGTTGTCTACTTTTTGGGTTGAGGAAATTTATAATATTGTATCCTTCAAAACCAAAATCCACAGACTTCTTATTGCTAGATATATCCTATCTCAGACTCCATGAAAACCTTTTTAACTCTTGAGCAAACCAACCAAAAATGATTTTTTTTAGCCCACCCGTTTTCAGTTTGTTTGAGTTGGAACAATTACTAAGACGTTATAAGCGACAACCTCCAACTTTTGTTTCAATTTCCTTGAAATCTTCTTTCGTGGTTGCACAGATTTGCAAAAAGTTTTTGATTTTTTTGACCTCAACACCTTAAAAAAGATCTTTCTCCGTTTGCTAATGATTATAAATTTATGCTGAGAATTGCAATAATAATGAATGTGGAAAAATAGATTTTTAGAAAAAAATTAAATTATTCTCTGAACATGCTTCATTACTTAGGGTCTTTAACCAGTTGCTTTTATTAGCCACTGGTCATTTATAAACAGTAACATATTTGAAATCTGATAAAATTGTTTTTCTACCGAACTGAGCCTCGAGGTAGAGCACAAAGAGCCGCCCTCACAAGCTTACGTCAAGCCTGTTCGAAAGCAGATTATTTTCTGTTCATTAATTAGTACGTGCTTTCGTTCATGAATTTTTTGCTGGAAATGCTGAAAGATCAACGTCAAAATTAATTCTTGAAGAAAGAACAATAATAGATTTTTGTTTACCACCACAGCAGGTTTAAATATAAGAAAGTACAACGTAAATGCCAAGGCCTTAGCGTCAAACATTGAATAATACATTTAAAGGATTCATTAAAATGTAACAACTCCGAATTATTAATAATTATTAATAACTGTTGTGGAAATCCTTCAATATATTTTTTACTGGGTACCTACGTAAGTTTCTAGTTATTTTGTAGTCGCAAAGTTGGTACATTTTTCGTAATATGTTTGAAGTTGTAGATTGATTGATTGTATAGGATGCGATTATACCTATAACTTTATACGGCAATAATTCACACCATGTTGGCGTTTCCTTATTGGATTGTATCAGGTCGAGCCTAAATTCCTGTCTGTCATTATGGTAGGAGTTCGTGAGTGCTAAGACTCTGCCCAAGTTTAACAACTTATAATTGTTATTGTAGCAAACTCTTGGAAGGTGTCAAGACTTCGAGACACGATTTTTTTAAGCTTCTGTGCTAATGACGTTGTCTCAAGAAAGATAATTGTTGCAAGTTGCCTTTCATACCTAAAGGGGTGGCAGATATTTCTCCTGAGTTGTCACTCGACACTCACGTGTGAGATACACCTAAAAAACGCTTAAGAGCTAATTTTAATTTTTTATATTGAATTTTTGTTTGCAAAAATCAAGAAAGAGAATTTTTGTGTTTATGTCGGTACAGTATTTTACTTCAAGAGCAGAATTTTCTTTAATATGAAAAAATGTTATACAATGACCACGTAAATGGCAGCTATCTGAAACCTCTCATAATAAGTCATCATTAGTGCCGCTGCAACGACAACCATTTTCATTAATTTCTTTGTTGGACACGTGATAAAGTTGAGGAAGATAATCATAATAACACCATTTTGGTATGTTGTAACATGTATTTTTAAAGAGTCTCGATGTTGGCATTATTTAAGCTAAGAGACTACCCCCAAATGGACTGGCAACAATATTCTAGGTATCTAAAAATAATGTTTTTGTTATTTCCTCTAAACAAATTACAATTTCCAGAACCATTATTCAAAATGGTTTAAGCGTACGTTGTTACAAAGAAGAAGAGTTTTCGTTTTGAACTAAATAGGTACTTTAGTAAAAGGCAGTCCTGTAGCGTTTCATACAGTTACGTGGAAAATATGTAAGTATGCCAGATGGTAATTTTAAAGAGGGTGATGATGCTAATAATACCTTAATACCACTTATAATTTCTCTTCAAACATGTCATTACCTGATAAGTAGTGTTTATTAACGTTTATTACGATCAATACATTTTGGTTGACTGCCACATCAACCAAAATGTAGGTAGTAGATCTTAGATCATGAATAACACGCAAAGATTCTTTTTAAATAAACGTATGTTGGAATTTGATTCATACACACTGGCTTTGACGTTCCAAACATAACCTCAACAATGTAACAAATTAAGATTTAATAAAATCAAACAAGGATTCAAAAAATGTCGAAGGTATTTTCCTTGTTTCAAAATACCGTCGAACTCTTGTGTCTTTTCCGACCAGCTTCATAACACTTCGAAGATTGTATGGAGATTCTTAATTCATATTTCACATCACACATCTTATTTTATTGATAGAAATCGAGCGGAAAACAACGAATCTTTATCTAAAATACATTAAATAGGTAAGTAGGTACTATTTCCCACAATTGATTTAGAATGTAATCCAAATTGGTAAATGAATTCGATTTTAAGAATTTAAATGTCTCATATCATAACGTTGTAAAATAAAAATTGATAAAAACTGATCTCTGTACTTATTTTTACAAATGATTTCACTCTTAGTGTTACCACACCTCGTGATAATACACTTCGCAGCAAAATTAAGGGATATTAAAGAAAATATAATCACGTTTGAAAATTTCATGAGAATAATGAATTATATTTACTGGCATTGTCACTAAACATCATTTTATGGAATTTGGAACTGTTTATTAAACTTACAACTACATATACTTATTTCAACATTTTAACAATTAGAAAAAGAAAGTAAGTAATAAATATTGAGTAACTCCAGTGTTAATAACGAGTGTGCCCACCTCTTGCTCTTATACAATCTGCAATTCTTGAAGGCATACTTTGAATTAGTGCAGCAACCTCCTCTTGATGAATTGCTGTCCAAACTTCTTGCAGCCTAATGGATAGCTCGTGCAACGTGCGAGGAGGACTTTCTGTCAAGGTTGTCCCAGAGATGCTCAATTGGATTAAGATCAGGACTCCGTGGTGGCCACTCCAAAACACTGATATTAGCCGCAACAAGTTCCTGTCGCACAACATTCGCAATGTGCGGCCGAGCATTATCATGCATAAAGACAAATCCCGGTCCATGTATGGCTCCAAATGGTTCAACAACAGGGACTATTATGTCATCCCTATATCTTACTGCAGTCATTGAACCTCTGTTTACAACCACCAAGTTGGTACGATCCTCAAAAGTGATTCCACCCCAAACCATAACTGATCCACCACCAAACCGTTCCACTTCTTGTATGGCACATTGAACAAATCGTTCACCTGGCCTCCTCCAAACTCTTCTACGACGATCATTAGTGGAAAGGCAGAACCTGGACTCATCCGTGAACAAAACGTGTCTCCAATCGTCAATTTGCCAATCGGCATGTCTGTGGGCAAACTGTAAGCGGGCTCTTCTGTGAGCTGCGGTTAAAACTGGCCCAGTAGCAGGTCGGTACGGTTTGAGTTCAGCTTCACTGAGTCTTCTCCTAATGGTGTCTGTACTGACTGTGGTACCAGTGGCGAGCTGAAGGTCATTTTTTAATTCCCTTGCGGTGCAAAACCGCTTTCTTTTTGCACTAATTCTCAATAAACGGTCTTCTGCATACGTTGTTTTCCTTTTTCTACCCTGTCCTTGTCGTCTGTGGTAGATACCAGTTTCCCTATACCTCCGCCAAGCTCTGCTTACTACAGACTGGCTCACACCTAATCTTCGGGTAACTTCTTGTTGGGAATGACCTTCTTGGAGAAGAGTCACTAATTTAACGACCCCGATTTCAGATAAATGACGATGTTCTCTGTTGTTGTTCATGACGTTTCTAAGTTTTTGACACGTTTTCTTCGAAAACACAAGATTGATACTCGTTGAAATTTTAAAAGATTAATAATTTTTATGAAATTTGATTCTTTTTAAGTTAAATTTGGTCTGAAATAACAACAGTATGCATAAAAAACGTATTTAATTACACTTACATGGATTCACAGAGAAAATTTAAGTTTATTTGAAAATAATAGCATTATCCCTTAATTTTGCTGCGAAGTGTAGTTGCATTTTTAGGAAAAAAATGATAATGAAGTGCAACTAATTTATTATCTATCTTGATTTATTTATTTATGATATTATTGGATTATTCGTGGAAGTCCTAAACATGTGTTAACTTAAAACCAGTTTGAGTTTGTTATCCTTCTGATTCCTTAGTTGTGATGATTTAATTAAAGAATTCAAGAGTAGATCACACATGCAACAGACGAATCATTCTTCGTCTGACGGCCCGACCAGTCAGTAAACGCATTTATAAAGATTATCCCTCCAGTTACAATACCTCCTTATTTTTCCATTTCCTCCATAAAGGCACACAATAACTCCCGGTCAAACCCAGCCGTACACATTTCCCATTGTATAAAAGGATTACGGCCTTATTGCCACGATCGTGCGCGACCTTTCCATATTTCCTGCCATTTGTCCAGGTCAAACTCGCATTTCTCATCATACAACAACAATAACGTCCCCACGCGCTCCCACAAATTATCTAATCAGGCCCTGTCCTTTGAGGTTATACCGCCACTTTGACCTTAAAGACATTCAGATTAGACGACAGAATAACAAACACGCCGAGTCGTACTCGAGTAAGATGTCGTCGTTCCCGAAAGAACATCCAAGGAATTTAATTCCGGAATTGTGCCGCCAATTCTACCACTTAGGGTGGGTCACCGGGACAGGTATTCATCCCCCCAGTCCAATCAATCGATCCGACAACAGACGCACATTCCAGGGGGCGGCATTAGCATCAAGCTCGGCGATGAAATCTATATCGCCCCTTCCGGCGTCCAGAAAGAGCGCCTCGAACCGGAGGACCTTTTCGTCCAAAACATCAAAGGGGAGGATCTCGAATTGCCACCAGAAGAGAAGAAATTGAAGAAAAGCCAGTGCACCCCGCTGTTCATGTGCGCCTACACGGCGAGAAACGCGGGGGCAGTCATTCACACACATTCCAAAGCTGCAGTCATGGCCACTTTACTCTTTCCAGGCAGGGTCTTCAAGTGTTCACACCTGGAGATGATCAAAGGTATCAGAAAACAGAAGTCTGGGGGTTATCTCAGGTACGACGACACTCTGGTGGTCCCCATCATCGAAAATACCCCATTCGAGGAGGACTTGAAAGACAGACTTGCACAAACTCTTGAAGACTATCCTGAAACTTGTGCAGTTCTGGTTCGCAGACACGGGGTGAGTTGTACGCAGAGTAGGTGGCGCTAGTGGGCACTTAAGCACGTGATTCTGGCTAGTTGGCATTTACGCGACTCTAGCGCCATCTATTTAACCGAAGATAATTACACAGGGTCGTTCTTCTAGGTGTACGTCTGGGGAGACACTTGGCAACAAGCGAAGACTATGACCGAGTGTTACGACTATTTGTTCGACCTTGTGGTCCAGATGAAGCTGCACCAGCTAAGTCCGCTGGTCGGAGCTGTCTAAAGCTATATATGTCAAACTGTCAATGTAACTTTATTGATACAAAGTACAATTTAAATAAACTTTACAATCTTCATAAGTAACAATGAGTCAAACTCAACACACTTATTGGACGTTCGATTAGATACTAGAAATGACAGGTGAATTTTGTGCACGTTTGGTTAAATTTGACATTTCTCAAGGCGCGTCAAGTGATAGGGGGTGGACCTCGCGATTCGAGTTTATTAACAAAATAAAATTATAAAATGGCACAACAATGTATTAATCTTGTCAATAGTAGGAACATAATAAACCTAGAGTAAGCTTAATAAATGCAGAAATCACAATAAGTCGACTAAAATGCACTCATGTTGGAAGTCTTCTCGTAAAAAAGCATGTAAGCGGTACTCTGAAGCACTTCGTCCACCATCACTTCGCGAATTTCCACGTCCGAAGTGTAGTACCACCTGCAAATACCAAAATTACATTTTTCGTGCCGACAAGATGTACAAGAACACCGCAGAGACTTAAAGACTGCAGTAGAGACCATTTCATCTAAGAAGTACATAATGCGCACGAACGCGTTGTCGTCAGACGAGTCCATGTTCAAATTTTTAGGGGAGGTTTGAGTCCAGCGGCGTACAGACCTATCAACCACGTGGAATCCATGCGCTCGTTGTTATTTCTAACTTAACCCCGTTAGCGTTCAAAAAGTGGTTTGTTTTTGTTATTCCTTTCGCTGTGTATCGTTCTATGGTATTCATTGTTCAATTATTGATTATATCATATAAATTAATTGAACTATAGTGACTCCTCAGCTAATCGAATGTTTCTACGGCACTGATCATCAGCTGACTAGCGTCGTACGGTCAGATTTCGATGAGTCATCATGTACTTCTTAGATGAAATGGTCTCTAGTCATTTCTTGACCACATTAAAAATTATCTTTACTTTGTGTTGTGGTGTCCTCTCCTGTAAGTGATGAAGTGGCCCGAATGGGCATCCCCTGTATGCACAACCACCGCCGCCAACTGGTATACATTCCGGAACTCGTTGGCCATCTCTGACAAATTCCCCACACCCCAACTCATGGGCATGCTGCTCGACAGCGGACTCCCTCCCTCGCTGGTGCTGGTGTACACTGAGTTCGTCAATTTCCTCTGATAGTGGGCCTGGATGAAGGTGTAAGCTGCTAAAGACAACCTCATCGGGAACTGGACGTAGTCTTGACGCTTTGATATACCTCCCGGTTGCCAAGTGTTGCGGGATATATGTATGCAGAGGCATACGGGGAGCTGAAAAAAAAACCAAATTTGAATCTACTTGTTGAAAGATTTTACGTGTCCGCTGTAGTACAAAAACACGTGTGTTCGCATGAGGGGGTATTAAATTATCTTGAGAGGTTCCACATTCCTAGTTGGCAAACTTTTGGTAATTTAGACACTTAACATTAGAGACGCATTACCTCGAAACACTTTGGACTAATTAAGTTGTGCCAATCAAGTTATAATCTAGTCTTAATTGGCCTTCCGACTCAAGTAACTTCCGAAAACACTCTCGACTTCTGACAAATACTTTCCATTCATATCTCAGCCGAAATATTTGAAAATACATGTGCAATCGTCCATAACAGCAAAAAAAAATCCAGTAATTTTCTTTTATGAAGTTATTGTTTTCTATTTTTATCTCTCCGTCATACTTGGAAGTCTTTTAACATGCATTAAGAAACAAGCAGATGAGGTAAACCGATTGTCGACAAAATTCGACAGTGATTATTAAAATTTTGTTGTAACGACTGTTCCAATGACAGTGATATATCTAACAATAAGCATAAGGAAATTAGTTAGGGAAGGTACTTTTTATGGATAACGCAGAAACTTCGACTTATAGTGAACCTCGAAATATGAAGATCGACTATAATAACGGGCCTTCAAATAAATTTATATTTAGAGCAACCTATGGAAATTCAATTGTTTGCAACATTTTTCCAGCGTAGAAAATGACACAAGAAACGTCTGACATTTTAACGAAATAAAATTAGGTTAGAAAATATTTTTAATTTTTGTAGTGCATTCTCCCTTTTCCCCATCCTCGGAATATGACAATATGAAATTGGGAAAAACCTTACAATGTAACCTGTGTAACTCTGGAGAATAATTGGTCACCTACAAAAATTACTTTACAATGTAACAGAATTAGAATGTCGCCTACGCCTAATCTAAATATATATTTATTTGAAGGCCCGATAGTAATGAACGTTTTTAAAACAAATAATAATAGTTACTTGTATATCAAGGCTGGGAAATCATTCTTTAACCTACCGAGAGAAAAATTGTCGCTGGGGCCGCTTGCAGCCGAGACAGGACAATCTCGAGGATGTTAAAAGATTTCGCGGTCAAAGTGTATACAACATTTTTTATTTTATACAACGGCATTTAATTCGTTTTAAAAAATCTCAATATCGGTCATTTGTTTACGAATTTCGGGAATAACGAACCAATTCTTGTGGTCCGTTGAGGTTCTGTAGTTCCTCAGCATTTCGTCCAATGCGACCACTCCATTTGGTCATGCTGGGTACTTAAAAACACAACGGTCAAGTTCCTTCTTGAGCATTAAACAAAGATCATCGCTTTTGAAAACTGAATACCACTGAGCAAGGTTGGTAGAATTAACTATTTTGTTTAGTAGGTTGCCTCGTTGCCATTTGACTACATAAAGTTCATTCACGTTGGATTTTCCTCATCAAGATCAAATTATTTAATTTTTTGGTAGTGTGATATTTACTTCAATAATATTTTAGTTGTGTATGTCGCCAATACGGGCTAATAAAGTAACCATGTCATGCGTAGACTGTAGAGGTCGAGATAGGTATTTTTCAGTTCTTGGCCACATTTAATTAACGCAATTTTCAAATTAGCTGTTAATAAACCTTCTTTTTTCTTTCCGCCATGGTAAAATTAACCGGGCATAGGATAGGAATAGAATTTTATGAAAAAATCTGTGACTTTATTCACATGTCAAACTAAGATTCAAAATTAAAGACGTCAAATCGCTCTAACACCATAATGTGGAAATTACTAGCAAAAGAGGTGCAGGTTTGCAACATGACAACAATTTGACAGGGAAAATCCAACGTGAATGAACTTTAGTTTGAATTTTTTCCCCCGCTAAAGTTACTCGTTACGTCATTATGCACTAAACTTTTACGACAGAGTCTGACGATCACGCATTAGGTGTTCCCTCACTAGAATAAAACCCAAAAAACCACCTAATAAATCCCACGGAGCTTATAAACCTTGGGTTCTATTCGAACATTCAAAATTTCTGGGTTGATTTTCCGTCACGAGTTACTTTTTCCCCCCGCCCCCCAATTTTCAATGAGGCAACCTACTATACAAATTAGTCAGTTCTACCAACCTGGTCCTTGAGTATAATTAACGACCAGAAACAAACTGAAGCAGTATTAGACATTAACTTTTTATTCTTTTCCAAGAGACAAAACAAGAAACGTCATTAAAAAATTGTCACGAGTTATACAGGCTGTCTTAAAAAAACGGTTCACGCTATAACTTTGCTATTGATGATCCAAATGAAAAAAATTATACAGGAAACGAAATGGCTCTAAAAACACTACAAACCTGAGTGAGCATATAATTTTTATACCACCTACCCATTTATGGGCAATGGGGAACTTTTATTTTTCAAATGGTAGCCTATACCTTTTTTTTCCACTACTAGTCTGAGAAGGCGTCATTATTTACTCCTGAACCGAACCCAGAAGTAGAATTTCTCTCCTACTGGTTAAAATTTTTCATTATTAAACGTAGACGATTTTCATAGCAAATGTTTAGAAATGACAACTCGGATCCGTCGCATCCCACAATAGTTACTTTATATCAAGGATGCGAAATCGATCTTTGACGTACCGAGAGAAACATTGTCGCCGAGACCGTTTAGGCCGAGGCAAGACAATCTCAAGGTCGTCAAAGGATTTCGCAGCCATGCCGTACACAACATTTTGTGTGCAACCGAAAATTTGTAATTATAAAATGAACACGTAAAATTTCTTTCGCTGTCAATAAAAATAAAGTCGGCTCACATGTCGCCACATCGCTATAGAAACGACATAAATAAAACAATTCTTTTTGAAAAAATTTGTAGAAATGTCGGAAGAAAATTACGATGTTTCAGTTCCGTGAACCTACTCATCCAGATTTAAAGAATATTATAAATTGTGCAGTGTCGCATTTGAAACCTGAAAAATCGTTACAGTGATTTTAGACGTTTGGAAACTGGTGTAAAAAGAAGAGTGTGAAAACGGTGTCGGAAAACGTTGTATTAGCTTACTTACTGGAATTTATTTATTTATATTATGATAAGTTGCATCATCTGTCCTTCCTCACAGGCCCCATTAGTCAACCGTTCCCTCCGACACCACACCATCGAGAGAACGCCAACTAACGCCTACAAAAGATCGACACCCAGCCAGCATTTACAAGAACTTTGCTTTCGGAGGGACTCAGCTCCTCTAACCTCTCTCCTAGATACACTGTTTACTTTTTGTGACTTATATTTAGTTAGTTTGCTAGAAATAAACACCGATTATATTGAACCCCACATGCTTACTTTTACGGCCGTCGCGTCGTCAAGACAACGGCTGCGAAATTGAATTTCGCAGCCTGTTCTCGGTATGCGAAGTGCTCATTTCGCGTACGGTTGCACACAAAATAATGTTGTTAATAATTATTATCAGAAAGAGTTTCTAGTAGTGAAAAAAAATAGTGTATAAACCACGGTAGAGTGTAAACAAGTCCCTTATAGCCTTCGCGCCTTCATCACTCGGCGCGCCTCGGGATCTAATCTTAGCGCTCTGGCTATAATCATTAACTTCTCCACCTTGGTGTATAATATACTATTATTGATTCTGTTAGGTTTTTTTTTCTGATTGTAACGGCATTAAAAAACTATACCCTTTGATAACAAATTTTCCGAAAAAAAAGGAAAATATGTTGCATCAAAATTAAATTTATCCTTATTTCATAAACTAAAATTTGTTGATAGTGTGCTGGACTTCACTTAAATGTCAATTTTACGCACGCTTCGTGTTGCAAATTTTTATTTATAATTATAATTCATAAAAATCATTGATTTTTTCATTAATATGATAATAAAAATTATTTTTTGTTCGACACTGTCAGAATTTGAGAATTTTCTCTTGTGTGAACGGATTTTGATAAATGTCACAACTTGTCAAAACGAAACGTCAAGCTAATTTTAAAGATTTTAAGCGATTTGGAGCCTTTAAGGGGTTCGTCGAACAAAAAACTCGTGGGCCCACTCATGCCAAAAAAGGCCCAATTTACACTCAAACTCGTTAAATAAACTCCTATTTTGCACGACCTCTATATAATGAGCAACTTTACTCCCTGATTGTATGGAGTAAAGTGGCTCTTTTTTCCCCTTGGACAAAAAAACATAGCCAACTCAAGCTTTTAGTCAACTTTTTTTCCCTTGGGAAAAAAAGCATAACTAATTCAACCTTTTATGATACATATTTATTTCATATTAATTTTTTTTTTACTCGAGATGCAGTTTGTAGCCCGAAGCCAAAACCCGAGGGTCCTACAAAGCACCGACGGTAACAATCATGCACTTTCGAGGTGCAGATGCTATTTTTTGCACGACCCAAAAATTGTAATTGAAAAAAGCCGAAAGGTTAAAAATTATTTTTAACTGTCAACATAACACTTAAACTTAACCTGACAGTTAAAAATAATTTACAAATTTTCGGCTTTTTTCAATTAAAATCGTTGGGTCATGCAAAAAATGGCATATGAACCTCAGGAGTGAATGATTTTTACCCTCAGTTTGTTGAACCCTCTAGCTACAAACTGCATCTCGGGTAAAAATCATGCACTTCACACCGTCGGTGCATAATCTACTATTGCATAAATAAAACAAATGAATTCTCAAAATGTTTTTTTTTAAGTTTATAATTAATTATCTATTGTCTGAATGAGGCACAGGCGACAGATGTATTGGGTGATTCAAAATAATTGTGGATAAATATGGCAACTATGTACGAAAATTTATGTGGGAACTGTGTGGGTGGGGTAGAGTTGACATTTATATGACATTTCATAGGCGTGCATTTGATTTTTTTTTATACCATTGCACATTGAGTTGACAATTTTCAAAATTGGGCGACTATGAACTGTCAAAGAAATGTCAACTCTATCCTACCTACATGGTTGCCACATACATTTTCGTACATAGTTGCCATATTTATCCACAATCATTTTGAATCACCCAATAAAATATAACATGGCTTCTGGTGACGTCACCACCGCCATTTTATTATGAGGTTATGTATACCAGAAATGGAATGATAAAAGAATCGTCCAACGTAAGGCCCAACACTTTTTAAACAACAAAACTCACCTTTCCAAAATTAAGTATTTTAATTTGTTTGGATAAAATCGACGGCATAGCCGGGTCCCGCCCACTATTGCAGCCTTCGCACTGTACATCAGGTACTACTTCAGGCGTGACAAAATTCGTCAACAATTGGTGTAGTTTGTGCCGCCCCCAGCCTAAATCCCCTGCTCCACTGGGCAACGCTAGAGACAAGCTCTCAAACTTATCGTACCGAACGCTCGACTGAAAACTTCCAATGATAAATAATTCTCAACAGCACATTGTGCAATTACTTTGTGGCCGCATTCGGTACACCTCAACTGACTCGTCAACGTCCCCGTGAAGGGATGCGAGACCGGCTGTTGCGGTGGTCCTGACATCTGCAAAGCGCGACAAGACCTAGAGATCCATCGATTCCGCCTGATCGCGGTCCCCCTCCAGTTCAGACTGCTCGGTCGGCACAACTCGTTCAAAGACATCACACTTCCTAGAGTATTAAATTCAGATACGTCCTCTTCCGGTTCAGCGGCTTCTAATTCGTTCATGCCCAAAGCGTCAGACAAGCAGCCCGCCTACAAAACAACAGTTAGTTACGAGTTGAGAAATGGCGAAACACAACTTTTCGGCTAATTTTGTGAGTCTCTTCATCTAAAGTTGTTAGAAGCACGTTAAGTAACTCGTGAGCGTCCTGTTCTCCGGCCGGGATCACCCAACCGAGCCGCTTTAAAGCGTTAATGACTGCAGCGGGAGCGTAAGTTTCTTTGACTGATTTATTAGTGCCATTAACGACTAAAAATGTTCCGTCAGTTTGATCCGACAAGATTGGACTGTTACCTGACAGGACGGTGGTGAGAGTCCCCCGCAAGCTTGTCTCTTTAACAAATCTGTCCTTCTCGAGCCAGGCAATGAACTGGGGGCAAGCCGCTAAAGCGTGTAGCACCGCATTGAGGAAGCAAGTCTTTCCCAGATTGACCAGTCCAGCTAAGCGGCCGCGACCGCTCCCCGAGGTCGTCGCCGGGCCCCAAAACACAAAAGCTCCAACAACTGCGGCTGCTGTTAGACCAGCAGCCACTAAAATTCGATCGGATTCCATCCTTCAACAGAAACGTGATTTCATAATCGAGATAAGCAGAGATCTTGACAGCACTTCAACTATACAGTTACAGCCATTGGGATTTTGAAAACGTCTAATTTTGCATCGGCGTAATGCCACAACACAACACAAGAATAGAAAATTATTGTTAAATCCGGTATTATTTAAAGTTAAACGTCAAAGTTGTCAACTGCGAAATAACAACAGAATCAGTAGTTCAGTACCGCCAACATATTTTCGCTCATCAAATTAATTATTTTTTACCACTAGTTACGCGCTTTGCGTACACGCAAATAATCATAAACTAATTGTTTACGCAAAAATTGTACAATATCAATTTTAGCGCGACATTTCAACAAGCAAAACGCAATAATATCTTTCGATTTAGTAACAAGTCGCGTCGATGTGTTGGTAGCGAAATCAATTTTGTTTATTGACAGCTGTCATCGCAGCTCGCCTGTTTCAGTAAATTTAAAAATAATGGACGAAAATTTGGACGATAGCGTTTACAATCTGATAACAAATTTGTGTGAGAAATTTTCCAACGATCAGAGTAAAATTCGGAAATTGCGGTCAACAGCGTACGAAATATTGTTAAAGAAGAGAACAAATAATTCCAGTACAAGTAAATTGATTGTCTCATTGTCAACCCCTTTTAACACATTTTTACAGATTTTAAAGACTTGAAAGCACCTGACGCTTTTTGTAATTTATTAGCATGGCAGTTTACACTTGCCACAAAGTATGGCCTAGTTGAACATGGATTAGAACTGAAGGAGTATGGTGAACAAGTGCATGAACATTATGGTGATGATATTATTCAGTTTTTGATGTGTTTAAGGAATGTGCCAGTTGAAAATGATGATTCTATGGTAAGTGGGTAATACCAACAATTGACTGATTTTTAAAATGATTTTTTAGGAACTGGAGTTGCCCCAATCTCTCAAAAGTTTATATAAAATGCCATCAGCAACGAAGAGTGACTATTCAACAAGTGTTTCGCTGGAATTTGATGATGCATGGTCTTCACCAGATATGTGGGATGTTGCCTCGAAAAAAGTATTCAGTGATAGGAAAAATTGGGAGGATTTTGGTCACCCAGAACCTGACAAAGAGAAACCTTTTTTGTCAGAGTTGGGGGAGCAGTCACAGTTATGGGTTGAAAATTTACCATCAGTTTACTGTTCGTGCTTGCAAGGGCACATCAGTGCTCCCCTTAAGCCCCAAGTCAAGACAGTTAGTGAGTTTGTGAAAGATGTCAAGTATTTATTAGGTAAGTTTAGTGTCAGTTTGACACTTGGAGTAATTCTACTCTGAAGTTTGATGAAAAATTTAACATTTATGTTAAGTCACAAGAATTGAAATTTAAAGAGCTCAGATTGAGATTATAGAATTAATTTTTACTTACAAGAACCATAAAATTTCGGCTGAGGGTAAAATCGCAAATCATCAAAAATGATGTGTGTAATATGTGTTGCCTAAGCTCAACAAACACTTTCATCGCTATCAAGTGATTTAATTTCTTTAGCACTCCTGTTCTTTATGATCTAGAAAATGAAATGCTATTCAACCCCTAAAATGATTTCCATTCTTTTGTAATATTTATTACTTTAAGCATTAAGACGTGCCCTACACCAGTCAGAATTTTTTAAATTCTATAGTTGGGGCGGCGAACTAGTGGAGTAGTCACGAGGTGTTCACGTGATAGTTTGTAGCGACATCATGAAAAGCCTGATTTACACTGCCTCGCCAAATTTGAGTTTAGTGCGGGAAATTTAAATCTTACTATGTACTGCTCGTCAAATATTAGATGGCCGCTGAGATTCGGATGCGCAATGGTAACGGTAGGAGTGGGGACGTCACTTGTTCGAGCGTCGCAGCAGTGGAAACACTGGTACACTCCAAACCATGGCTTTTAAAAGCACAGTGAAACATGTTTTAAATTTAAACGATTATTAATCATGTCATATTTGACATTATGAATTATATGGAATAATGGCTTTGATTTCGCAATACATAACAGTTTATTGAAATAATGAATAATTCTTTGTGCCTCATCTTACCGTATTCGAATTCTGGGAAATTGTTTACGGCATTATGTAAAAGTGGCTGAAGCGCTGCGAATAACGAACATCTGTTTGTAATTGTAATTTAAGCGGACGGTCCAATCGACTCGTCCACCGACAAAATAGCAAGGACAGGTACTTCAATAAAATTTACAGTGCTTTATGATTTTGAAATTTAAGGAGACGTAATTATCAAAATGTACAACGTGTATTAACAATAAGAGCAACTTTATGGGTGTCATTTTCTAAAAAGGGGAAATGTAAAAATTACATACAACGCCGTCGGAAATTTAGTGGGAAAGGTACCTATTTATTATTATTTAGGTAATAAAAATTGCAGATCACAAATGCGTTGAAGACTCGCAATACGTCAGTACAGATTACAGCTACAGGATGAAAAGACCGTTTCAAACCGTGTACGTTCAAGACGTGTACGCGGCTGCTCCTACAATAAGTTTGTAAATTTGAAAAACATAGTAAATATGGTGAATATTACGCGATCTAACACGGTAAATAGAGATCTTGAACACTTTATCGAGAATCTATTGAGTGAAAAAACACGTGAAGTAACACATAAAATAAGTGAACTTGAAACTCAAGTAAAAAATCTGACTGACTCCAACAGGGAACTTGTGAAACTATTGACCAGCGAGGGAACTAGAAGTCAATTTTTGTGTAATACTTGTGGTTGTCCTGGAAAAGTGACCATGTCTGAAAATGAAAATGTCGGCGACAAAGAAGAAAAGAAGAAATCGGACTCGTCGGTATCAACCGTGATAACAAATGTGGATAAGGCTAATACAAAAAATAGCCAAATAGAAATTATAAAACAACAATCCGACCTACCAGGAAAGGCCGAAAGTTGGAAGGAAAATCCCAATAAATCGGAAAACGGGCAGCAAAAACACAGTAAAAAAACTGAGAAGGCCAAGACTCCACAGGTAAAGAAGCGACAGCGAACAGACCTTCAGATAAAAGGAACCGATAACGCACAAAATTCGGTCGACTCTACTACAGAGGACCCTGGCTTTAGCGCTCCCGAACGGAAAATTTGGCTTCACATCAGTAGATGTAAATCTGACACCACAATCGACCAAGTGAATAGCCACCTGCACAAAAAATGGCCTCAACTAGCATTTGAAGTTGAAAAGCTTCAGTCTAAAGGTTCCAATTCCTCGTTTAAAGTAAGCACTCAGTATGATAAGGATTTACTCACTCTATTTTACACTCCCAGCAACTGGCCTGAGGGAGTGGTCATCAAACAGTTCAGGTTTTTTCGACGCAACAATTCGGGACAATTTTAGACCCGTTGATAAAGTAATCGTAAATAAAAATGACGGAGGATGTGCATCACATCTCACAAATCTTAGTTGCCCTAAACAACAAACTATTAGTTGCGAACTAACTGATCTCTATGTTTTAGTTCTCAACATTCAGTCTATGAGAGCTAAACTGAGCGAACTGGAACTGATATTGTCCAACAATAATTATTACTCTCTAGTCGCTATCAGTGAACACTGGTTAAGCTCCTACGAAGCAAGTGACTTAAGAATCGGAAATTTCTGTACAAAGTCGTTTTTCTCTAGGAAAACTTCAAAACATGGTGGTTCTATAATTATGTCGAAAACTGATGTGAACTGTGAAACATTACTTTTACTTGAACAGATGTCAGTGGAGAACCACTGTGAGATAGCAGCAATCAAGATAACATATCTAGATACCTTTTTCATTAATATATATAGACCTCCTTCGGGAGATTTCTCAATATTCCTAGACTGCTTGTCAAATTTACTGGCTTATATTGATACTTTGCAAAATTATGTCTTAATATCTGGTGATTTCAACGTAAAGTTCAATCAGGAGGATCCTTATAAAAAGCGTTTATGTGACTTTATGTATACTCACGGTTTGCACTGTATTGTTAATTTCCCAACTAGAAACGAAACATGTCTTGATAACATCTTCACAAATCTTCACTCATCGTGTTGTTCAGTAAATCAATTCGATACGCATTTATCTGACCACCTGGCCATTAAGCTTCAATTAAAACTACCCAAATCTAAACTTAACCACTCGACTGGACTCCAGAATTTTAAACCTATTACCAACATTGGTAAATTTTTATTTTATAACTCATTAAGTAACATAAACTGGAGTTTCATAGATGAGTCTTGTGATGCAAATACTAAATTTTCTTCTTTCATTGATCTAATAAGCCATCATGCTTGTATAAATTTTCCCGAAGTAGTAGTAAAAACCAACAACTGCTATAAAGTGAACAAAATTAAATGGTTTGACCATGAATTAAAATCTATGAGGAAGACTTTGCAGTCTTTAGATGTTGTATATAAAGCCTCTAAATCTGATCACTCAAGAGAAGCAAGAAATAGTTTTCGTAAATTATATAGAGAAAAAATCAAGCTCAAAAAAATGAACTACAATAAGAAAAGCATTGAAACAGCCAAAAATAAAACAAAAGCAATGTGGAATATAGTAAATCAAAATCGAAATACATATTCAAACACTTGTGATGAAACCTGTGACATAACATCTAATTCTTTTAATACTTTTTTTACGAGCATTGCTTCTCAGACTACCTCCTGCTATTCTAATTCTAATGCTAACACTAAAAATCCTATGAGTTTTATCAGGGAGCAACTGAATCCACCAAATTCGACTAATTTTCAATTTAGAGAGGTGTCATGTGTGATTGTAAGGGATTTAATTGACGGTCTAAAAAATAGTAATTGCAACGACATCTACGATCTTAATGTTAATCTAATTAAAACCATCAAAAATGTAATAATCTCCCCATTAACTAAGCTAGTTAATCTATGTATTCGTGATAGTACTTTTCCAGAGTGCTTGAAAAGAGCGAAAGTGATACCTATCTATAAAAAAGGAGATAAAAACAACCCGTCAAACTTTAGACCCATTGCGCTCTTACCGATATTTTCGAAACTTCTGGAAAAAGTACTGTCTATGCAGCTCTCAGAGTACTTAGAATCAAACAATTTAATATCAAAATATCAATTTGGTTTTAGAAAAAAAAAGTCAACAGTGGATGCTGTGTTAAATCTTTATAGCTTTGTAACTTCATGCTTTGAGAGCGGTGATATGGCTCTTGTTTCTTTCCTTGACCTCTCCAAGGCATTCGACTGTGTTTCTCACAGTATTTTAGCAAAGAAACTCCCATCGTATAACCTACACCCAAATAGCTGTAAAATGCTGAAGTCATATTTAGCAGATCGAAGCCAAGTCGTAAAGTTTAAAAACAAAACATCAAATTGCTTACCAATTAATCAAGGGGTTCCGCAAGGGTCAATACTGGGTCCATTACTTTTCATTATATTTATAAACGACTTACCACTATCTCGGAAATCGTCAAGTGGGTTATACGCAGACGATACAACTGTTAAAAATAAAGTAACGACCTACGAGTCGATACCAATAATTCATGAGTCAGCCTTAAATGAAGCCTTGGAATGGTTTCAGGCTAACAAACTGTGCCTTAATGTGCACAAAACACAAAACATGTTATTCTCTCTACGAAAAACTGAGACGCCAGAAAATTTTCAAACCTCAGCAAACTTCCTGGGTCTTCATATTGACCCTAAGCTTTGTTGGAGTATACATGGAGATTCAGTTGCAGAAAAAGTAAGTAAAAATATCTTTCTCCTAAGAAATCTCAAAAATCAACTTTCTCCTGAATATCTGAGAAGTATCTATTTCGGAATTTGCGAATCACACCTAGTATATGGCCTCTTAGTATGGGGACACACTACTATTCGCCATCGGCTATTTGGCTTGCAGAGAAAAGCGATACGCATCTTAGCAGGTTTAGGCTATACTGACGACTGCAAAGTTTATTTTACATCATTAAACATACTTACCTTACCATCACTTTATATATTGGTCTGTTTAATTTATGTTAAAACTCACCTGGATGAATACACTTCTCATCGTGAGATTCATACTTATGGAACCCGAAAAAAATCAAATCTATGTTTAAAAGAACTTAGACTTAATAAGTCTCAAACTGGAGTCTTGTTCTATGGTATTAAGTTTTACAACAAATTGCCAGAGGTGGTCAGGAATGCTAGTGTAGACAATTTTAAAATAAACATTAAAAAATTTCTTCTAAAGAAAGCCTACTACAATTTCGAGGATTTTCTGAGGGACACGATTGATACATTAAATTAAAATAGATATAATTGGATTGGTTTGACCTACTTTTATTGTGGGTTATGTTGTTGAAGCATCGTGTACTGTGTTTTGCTATTTTGTTGTACATATTTTGTTCTTGTATATGTTTGACGTGTGCGATACCTATTGGGTGGTGTACGAATAAAAATTATTATTATTATTATTATTATTATTATTATTATTATTATTATTATTATTAAAATCTTGTCGACAACGCGGAGTTAGAACAAGTCGATTTCTGTATCTGAGTGTACTTTTCAGAATTATACCCCACTTTACCGCTTCACCTTGTGGCATCTTGGTTCCACATCTTGCATCGCACTCCCTCTTCTGCGCATCCTTAGCGGCCATCTAAGATTTGACGAGCAGTACTTTAAGAATGGATGAAAATTTCGGCTGCGTGCATTGAGCTGCACCATACTTTTTAAAACGAGCCCTTTAAACAACAGGAAACCATCCCCCCAAAATCACGTCAGTTTATTATTCCATTGGGTCGCCGCACCGACTATAGTTTTATTTTGTTTTATTTTTTAACGTGGTAGGACTTCTTCTATGTTATGATGATTTTTAGTGGGCATGGCCTCGTACTCGTTCAGTTATAACGAAAGCGGAGACTTTTTTCTATTACCTAACATGACAGTCAAGGGATTGACGCCACACCTTTTGAAAACCTACTGCGACGAATTCATTTTCTGTGGGGCGTGTTACAAAGCTCTACACGAAATTTCAACCCCCAGTCCCTATTCGGGAGAGTACAAACAAGAAGGTTACATTTTCGCGGTAATTTCACTCCACAATTTGTCTCCATTTGACTACAACACTCATTTTAGGAGCTGTGTCAGAGCATACAACGCTACTTGGAGTTTTACCGAACAGCCATCATAAGCCTTCCAGACGACGTAGGTCTACTGAAGCTCCACGAACGTACCAATCAGCTACGCAACCATTTGACCACGCTGACCGAAATCTGCAAACTGGGTCCATACTCGCAGTCGGAAAGGATGCCTCACGGTGTCCAACTTTTGAACTACCTCTACCAAACCGTGCTGAATCTCACCGACAGAAATATTTTGCTAGTGCTCTACGCCATCCTCTTTCCTTGCTGTCAAGTTTATTTCAGCAGATTTTTGCAGCAGTGGCTCCTGGAAGGTACCGTCAACGATCCCTACGAAGAGTTCTTTATCCAGCCGAATTTCAAGTACATATCTACCAGGGGAAGGACGTACTGGACGAGGAGCTACACTCTGCGCAAGGATATCGTTCCAGATTTCTTAGCTGACTTGCGGATGGACATTTTGAATTGTGGGAAGACGATGAATCTGCTCAGGTTATGCGTGCAGTCGGTTAGTCCCCGAGATGAAGTTGTCACTCTAATTTTTTTATTTACTTGTTCTTTGGTTCGTCAGAGCAAGTTGTGTTCGTACTTGATGGGGAAAAAACCTCTGATCATTTCTTGTTGCCTGACGGCGGAGCAGTTGTCGTTGTTGGAACAAAACGCGACGAGTTACTATCTGGAGATTTTGTCCGAGTGTGGACCCAGGATTAATCTCGAGCAAATAGTAAGGAGGAGCAAGGAGCAAGATCCGATTTTCATGAATTTAATCGCGAAAAAACGAGCTGCTACGTTGAAGAGACTCGAACGTGAGTAGTTAGTGTTTTTATTTATTTTTTGACACAATGGTTTTTGTCTGTTTACGTCTAAACCGAGAGAAAAGCTGATTTTCCTTGGCCTAGTTTGAAAACTTCAGACGACGCTAATTGGTGGATGTGCACAAAAGCGTAAATAATTCGATATGTTGTAGAAATGATGCTCATGCAGATTTTAAATATGAATCTCTTAGAAACTTGTATGTACTTACCTACATAAATACTGTGATATTATTTTTAAACACCGTTCGCGTTTTGGCATAATGGAAGCCCATGATTTAATTTTTTAACGTTGGACACACTGTTTGATTTTCGACACTAAACTGCCTGACATGCGGACCTATCTAAATTAACATAACTTGTTGCTGAATTTCCCGCGATGTCTAAGGGGTAGATTCACGACACTCAGATAATTTGAACTTGCAAATGGTTAACGAAACGTCAAATAGATGCAATGCTTCAACAATATCAGTTGTGATGGTTTTGAATTTGCAATGTCTTATCTAGCCGTACCGGGTTTCGTGAATGACCCCCAAGTATTCTTCTATTGCAAACTAGTAAAACCGACAACAATGAACTAGACATTGACGCTATTTATAACCGCAAACTTAGAAAAACATAACTTAATTTAACAGACAGTTTTACTACCAAGTTAAATGCAAAATGTCCATTGCCTCGCATTATGCCAAAACAACGTGAATGCATTTTAATTGAAACTGGTAGTAGAATTTTTTATTAAAGTGAAAATTTGACTTTTGACGAGTAGAATTGTTATTATTGTTGACATTTCACTACTCGTAAACTTCAATTTTGGAATTGTATTTTTTTGACAGTTATTCATTGGGAAATATTTTCTCCACGACTATTAAAAAATGAATGCATTCTTGTTGGTTATTCAACGAAAGAATGACACCCAGTGACCCATTGATAGAAAATAATAAAACCCACGGCTGTCGGCTAATCCACCCTCGTATTTACATCACAGCGCGAGGTTTTTAGATTGAAACACGACCGCGCAGCAGGAGTGTTTTAACAAAAACCGAGCGATGTAAAATGCCTGCCTCATTAGTCATTAGTAATGTATTAATCTTTTTGGCCGACGACCCATTCATTACTCGTTTTCTAAATTTTGAAATTTGTTGTAATCAATAATTTTGTACAACCTGTCAAAGACTGACATTTGATTAATGAAATGGCAGAAAGTATCTATTATACCGATAACTGACATGCTTACGATTTACACCACAATTTTCATGTTAGTTTACACACTTCGTGCGGTAAAATGACAGATAGTTTGGTTAGTGTCTAAAAATTAAGATACCCTAGCTGTTCAAAATGTGTAAACATGTCATTTAGAGTTGAGGATGCCAAAAATACTCTTTTTGGCCTTCTGTGATGGAAACTGCAAATACGCACATGAAACTTTGTTTTTACAGCGACTGTGCGATGGTGAATTTTCCCACATACAGTTGGTTGCAAAAAAACCGGGAACTGTCAGAATAAAATTGACACATTTTTACAATTTTTTCGTAGTGTGAAACCTTGTTACGGGATATAGGTTAGAATTGTGATCAAAATTCAATGACGTTTTTAAGAATTATTTGACAGGTATTGTCAAGTAGACAATTAATTGACAAATGGACAAAACCAAATTTACATTAGGAAAAATTTCGTTTCCCGTTTTTTTTGCAATCAATTGTACTATGCGGCAAAGTAAATAATCCTTGTTTTTAAACTTTAGAAACGTAGAAGAAATACACAATTTTAAATTAATGAAGACGAGTTTCAGGAGAACAATATGTATACATTTTGAATTTAATTAGTTTTAGAAAATAAAATCTAAAAGAAATGAAAATAGCAGCGCCATCTGTCGGTTCTACCTTACATTTGACAATTCTTGGGTGCGTTCCATTAAAATTCGAAAAGTAGTAATTGTTTTTAACATTTTAAATTAAAAAACGTCGGCCAAAATGCATTGTATGTACATACCTTGTGTGTGAAACATTTTGCAACTTGCAACGCTCAGTTTATGAAACATTCCGCTGCTCGTCGTGTTTCAAATTAAACTTCGCGCTGCAAAATGTAACTTCCCACACTCGATTGTAAATAGCTATTTCGTGTTCGTTTCCCGAGATACATAACGTGAAAAGTGGTATACAGGATTATTCACGTAAAAGATGACGAGCCTGACCAGGTAAAAATGCAACCCAAAATACGGTTTATAAAGCTACCTCGATCCCATTATCATAATACACATAAAACACAGAAGATAGCTTTTAACGTCAAGTTCTGACAGAAAAATACCTCTCTCAACAAAGCATGATTTAATAACAATATAAGCAATTAAAATCACAAAAGTAATGGGTACGTAGGATCATGCCGGTTCTGTCGTCGTTCTAAAACATTTTCAAATACTAAATTTTCTGACAAGTGGAGGGTGGTACTATCGCTGGCCAAAAAAAAAAACTCGTACAGTTAGAGACACGGATGGGCATTACTGTCAAAATACTGTCAAAAAATGTAAAATAGGCTTTACATTATTAACCTCAATTTTACCGTTTGCGACGATTTTGATTGACATGCGATTGACGTGAACAGAAAATACATTTCAAAATTTGACTTTTGAATGTCACGTTGACAATAAAGAGGGATTTACATCGCAATTTGACAGAAAATGATACCTGAAATTCCACGTCCCCAACTGTACATCGATGACAGAACGACAGATCCAAAAATTAAAAATTTGAGTTGTGTAAACATCGCTTTTTTAATAAAGGTTTTGTATGCATAGGTTTAATTTTTTGTTTGGGCAAGAAAACTGTACCTTTTCATTTCAGTTAAACCCATTTTTTCGCATTGACTTTGACACTGACATTATTGTTTGGCGTTGTAAACTTTAATTTACAATTCTAAAATTTTGACTGTACGAGTTTTTTTTTTCGCCAGCGATAGTACATCAACCTGAAGTGATAAATTCCTGAGGTATTTTTTTGGGCTTTGTTCCATTCGTTGGCGTCGTCGTAAATCTTCAACAATTTCTTCATTCACTGGCTATCTTCCCACACTTTTACTTTTTTCAACCCTTCCAGATGCCACATATCTATCCCCAATCCTTCTGTGTGCAATTAAATTTTGTCTCCACGACGTTGTCATGTGGAAATTTTGCGAAAAATTCTTCCTTGCAAGCATCTACTGAATAAATTCACCCTCCATTGTGCAGGGTATTATTTCGGTGATACGACATATAAAACCATTGCGGTTTACTGAAAAAATTGCTTATTACTTACTGTAAGCGTACGAAAATAAATGTCTTACCTTCGCGTCTTCGTAACTTGTTTTTGGTATTCACAGTTCACACTTATGCGGGAAAACGTTTTAGTCTTGATGAAGACTGTTGGAAGGAAAATCACAAGCAAAACAACTAAAACGCCGAACTCACAACTGACGCTAAGATTTCATAATTTGGCATTTGACATCTAATTTGACGGCTTCAACGGCTCGACATAGTTCGACACAAACATATTATAGAGCCGCACAATTCCACAGGACTCTTGATATTTGTTCTTTTATAGACACTTTTTTTTTATTTAAGGAAAATTGGTAATTAAGTATTTTCGGAATTAATGATTTCGCAAAATCCAAAGAAAAAAATTGAAGTGTGTATTAAAATAGTGTATTTTGAAAATACGTACAGGGTCATTATTAATGATTGTCCCATCGCAGTTGAAAACTCACACAAATTTTGGATGTGCCGCCAGCCTCGCAACGTAAGACAAACTAGTAGACAGATTTCCACTACCGCCGGTAGCGCCACCTATCGGCGATACTAGTCTCACTCATGTTATCAGGCTTGCTGCACATTCCACTACGTCACCAACGCCCACTGCGATGGGACAATCATTTATATTGACCCTGTAGTAATAAAATTGATATTTAACTTGAGATAAAAAAGCTTTCTTTTCTCTTTTAATGTTACGTGTCAGTTACTAGAGCGACCGGTGGAAGCTGAATTAATTTTGTAATAACATGCCTACACGAATATAAATATTGAATTGGAGAAAATAATTTTTTAACAAAACGTTATCGGCCACACCTACTAGAATGTTTTATTTTTTCACATTCATATTCATATTCTAGCGTTTCAGTCTGTTCGGAAGGTACAATACGGTAAAAACCTGGAACACACAATGAAATTTTTATAATTACATATTTTATTAGAATGTTGGCAAATAAAATATGTAGCACCAATTACAAATGAAAATAGGACACATTCGTAAATATAAAAGCGGTTAATACCGTTGTCTAGTTAGTCAAATATGGAGTTTAACCAGATCAAAATATGTCGTACAACATTAAGAATTCTACGGTATAGTTTGATATGGCCCGACGAGGACGAAGAATTAAATCCTGGAAAGCGCTACTACATCAGAGTGTTACTCTTTATCGTGATAACAAGTATGTGGGTTGCTTCAGTTTTTATGCACCTTGTCATGTCACTGAGGAGTAATGTAACCGTACGGAAGTAGTTCTGTCTTGTAAATGACATAATTTGCAGGTGATCTCGGCACACATTTGAGTGAAGATTGTGGTTTCATTATCGCTTTCTGCGGTATTTATTACATGACTTTTATTTACGTGAAAAATCAACCGAAAATAGCTCTTCTTCTTCGCGACTTGTCCAGTTTCGCAACATTTGGCAAACCTCCTGGTTTTGAACAAATCGAAAACAAGTTGTCGTTTTGGTCAAAATTTTGTTTTTCCTATGCCGTTGCAGGGATAGTCGTTTATAATTCGATCAGACTACTCCAAAAGTCCGATTGCGAACGAATCAATCGAGAAGAAGGTTTAAATGAAAATTGCGGCCTACTCTCCCCTACTTGGTTTCCTTTCAAGATTGATTATTTCCCAGTTTTTCATTTGGTTTTTCTTTATATCTTCGTTTCCACGCAGATATTAATGAAGCTGGCTTTAATGATTTCTTTTAACGCTTTGGAAATGATCCATCACATAATACTGAGAATCGATCATTTGAATATCATGATTGGACAGTGCTTCGAAGACGAGAATTATCAGGTGTCTAGGAACAAATTGAAAACGTGCATTTTATATCATCTAGACATACTAGAGTAAGTTTAAATCATCATCGACAACGACAGGATTTATACAATTTCTTGTCAGTTTGTCTACCAGACTAGATGACTGCTTTTCTAACTGCATGTTTGCACACGTCTTCATCACGGCCGCGATATGCGGGTGTTTGGAGAAACAATTTGTTGACGTAACTACATAAAAATAACAATTAAGTACTTTTTCTCTTGATGTCATCTTGCAGGGAGATAATAGGATCGGTGCTTTGATACACGTTCTCGGTTGGATCATGCTTTTGTTTCTTGCTTCCCTTGGAGGACAGCAATTGATTGATGCTGTAAGTTACGACCGCAAAAGAAATTTCCACACTGACTTATTTTACAGGGCGTTTCCATTTCCGAATCTATATGGGCCTCTCAGTGGTACAACGCCGATTTGAGACTGAAAAAAGATTTGTTGTTTATGTATCGCAAATCACAAACTGGTTTTCGTCTCACTGCTGGTTCTTTCAGCGTTCTTTCTTTTTCTCTGTTCCTCTCGGTATGACTGTGCTGAAAGTAAAAATAACTGATTACAACGACGCCATTTTTAGGTTCTTAAAATGTCATATTCTATTCTCACAATGCTAACGTCCTAGTTCCGTAATTACATACTTATTACACGAAATGTATCTTGAATTATTATCTTTAGCGATATTAGTTAGTAGAGAAATTGTTTTTCGAAAATCTTTTATTCAATTTTTACAAAATCACAAAACTGTCAACAACTCCTTGGCAACTGTCGTCATGACCACAAACATACACCTGGCAATCGCTGTCACGGACAACTAGATATCTACATAAATAAATTACTCCAAAAATTTGTTACACAGTCTAGGACTGGTTTACAAATCTATGAGGGGCATGATGACCAACTCAATAGACCGGGACCAATGGCTTAACGTGACTTCCGAATCACGAGACAGAATATAGCCTTTTTTTTTTTTTTCGCCCTGGGTCGGAATCGAACCCGCGACCCTCGCGTTCCTGAGCCGAGACGGACTCCCTTAGGCTATATTCTATATTGTTGTTTGTTATTTATTTAGCGAATTTTTGTGTTTTTTAACATTAAATAAATTCTAAAATGTATTTCTGCCACGCACCGCACATTAAAAGAATGAAAAGAATTGTTTTTTCTTTTTACACCGGGAATTCCCCAATGATGATATTTAGAACCATTTTGTTGCTGTAATAATTAATAATTTATTGAATAGTATGTTATATTTATTTTTGTTGTATAAATTAAATTTTAAAGAAAATTATGAATGTGTCAACATGTCGAACGTGTCCATTTCAGTTGAAAGGAAAAAGGCTTTGGAAGAAGAAAAAGAAAAGAAGTTGGACGAAATAACTGCTCTAAAAGAACAATACGATTCCGCTCTGCAGCTGAAACAGTCTCGAATAGCGTCAGAAATAGAAACCGAGATAAAACTGATTCAATTTAATTTATCTGTAGAAAATGCTCGAGATAAGCTGATCGAAAAAGAAGCGTAAGTGTCTTATTTTTTGGTGAATAGATGCTTTAATGTAGGTGTTGTAGTAACGAGTTGATCGACTATTACAATAAACTGTACGAAATATCGGACCAGCGGCGAAGAAACATCGAGAACCACATCGCCAAACTGAAGAACTGCTGCGTGGACCAATCTAACCCTCTGGAATCGAACTCTTCGGAAGACTCTTTCTATTCCGTGGACGACCACGTCAAAGAAGAAGAATCCGAAGAGAAATTCGTCGATCCGGAACCAGAACCGGATCCGAAGCCGATTCACTCTTCCAAGTCCCTCGACATAATCAACGCCAACAAAATCGAAGAAACCGCGTCGAATCCGACACTGGAAACGTTCGCGATGGCGCGACAGATCAAGGAGAAGGTCCTTTCGGAGGAAATGGGAATGATAATAACGGTCCCGATCATCAAGAAGCCAGCGACGATTTTGGACAATCACAAAATGACCGACGCCCAAAGAAATAAACTGAAAGTGTTGAGTTCAGAATTCGGAATCGAGATCAAGCCGAGGATCAAGAAGAGTCTGACCCAGTGCGAGATCAACAGGAATCTGGTTCTGGGGACGAGCGATTGGCAGCCCAAGCTGGACAACGTAAATTTCGTCAACAAAAATTTCGCCAACAGCGACGAAAGCGAGAAGAAAGTGAAGAAGTCGACCAGTCTGTCTTTGGATTTTGTAAAAATTGATCCGCCTATCCCGATGAGTGTCGATTCGACGCCCATGAGCGAGTCCACGACTAGCAGGCTGGTCCTGAGCGTGGAGAAAGGGGACTTCGAGAGTATTCCCACGACGGGTGAGACGCAAATCACCGACGAAGGGTTCGTCTTCGATGGAGTCCCAGAGTCGACGTACATCCCAATCAAGCGCAATTTTTCCGAAAGCAACCTCCAGAAGAAAGTCTTCTCGAAGAGGGTGACACGAGAAGAAGCGTCCGGATTGAGCACCAACTGCTTGAAGCTGTTCCTGCACGAGAGCGTCTCAATTCCTCTCGCCACTCAGACAAAACTGGTCGACAACGAGCTACTGAGCTACTTCGTCGACGACTTGCACTGCTTCCGACACCTGAACAGCTTGAGGGATTACTTTTTCCTTCAGGACGGAGAGTTCGGGCGCAACATCACGGAAAACCTCTTCGAGAAGCTCTACGACGTCCACTTCCCGATCGAACTGATCAACTGTCGCACCCTGCAGAATCTGGTGTTTGGGGCGTTGCAGATGTCGAGTCGATTCCAAGAGAACTCCAGTTCGCTGTCGTTCAAAATCAACAGTTTGCCCAAGAGGTTCCATCTGGGCGATCCAGATGTTCTGGATTGTTTGTCGCTCACTTACAAAGTGAAATGGCCTTTGAATATTCTGCTGCCGGTGGACACCATAGCCAAGTATGACGAAGTCTTCAAGTATCTTCTCAAGCTGAATCGGATCTCGTGGGTGTTGAAAAAAATATTTTTGGTGAGTAGAGTTTTGGGAGGTGCGAGAAGTGTTACGATTGGTTTTGTAACAGGAATTGAAGATTTTGGCCAAACTGTCCGGAAAGAAGGAAATCTACTTGATGATGTCACCTCACTACAGGAGACTCCACCAGTGTCGGCACGTCATGTTGCACTTCATCCAAACGCTCCAGAACTACATCGTTGGTGAAGTGTTGCAGTCGAGCTGGGAGATATTCGAGAGGAATCTGTCGACGGTGACCAATCTGGACGCTCTCTACCAGACCCACACGACCTACATTAAACACATTCTATTTTTGTGAGTGGAAGAAGGTGTTTTTTTGGACACGTTTCTGATTGTATTTTTCAGGTGCCTTCTCAATCAGAAGTCGACACCGTTGAGGAAAGTCATTCAGAAAATATTCGTGGTCATTTTGAAGTTCTACGACCACTTGAGGTCGAGGAGTTGGAAGTGTGAAAATGGGACTTACGTTCATCCCAATTTTACCAAGTTGGAGAGTATCTTCCTCAACTTCGAGGAGTTTGTTTTGTATTTATTTAAGATAGGGCGGAAAATAGCGAGGAGCGGCTACCAGCCACACTTGACGCAGTTGCTCGACATGTTGGATGTTAACGGTTATTACTCGAGTAAAAATTATAATGTTACTTAAAATTTTATTAACGTTAATAAATTAAGCATACGACTCGTTGTAAAGTGGCTCCATTTTTGTTCTTTCCCTATTTATACTTTCTAAAGTACCTATACTCTTGGCTTGTGTTTTTTCTTGTGTCAAGATCTAGAGGCAACGTCATCATACGCATACATGAGCAATCTTCTATGATGGTGCTTTACTCTGCACAAATTCGTTAAAAAAAAAGGTATGGAATAAAAATATGTACACAAAAGACTTAAAAAAACAACTGTGGTTGTGATGACAAATTTAACAAGATAATAGGTAACCAAATTTACATAACCTAAAAAAATTGCAAATCCCTACCTCCCTACCTGTAGAATAAAAGAATTATTTTTACATTATTCGTCACTCAACAGATCACTGAAATCATCTCATAAAGAATCATCTGCCTCTAAATGAATTACTAGTGGTGCAACATCGTCAAAAAGTATTTTGCGCTCCCACCACCACTTTTTGATTGCATCCTCTACATGACGGAATGATTTTTCCCAAGTTTCTGGTGCAATGCTTCGTCCCATATGGCTTTCACAGCTTCATCAGAATAATCATTAACACCTATATTCAGGGCCCCCCCGAGGTCAAAAGACGCCCGCGTGCGAGTTCATAATTTGGCGCCCTTTGGCGAAAGAGGTCAGGGGGGGGGGGGATGCTTCATAATAGGAAATTTTTAAGCCATGCCTGAAATTATAGTTAAAATCACAATGAAAATATAAGTTTATCTACAAAATTGCGAGTCTCTTAAATGATGTAAAATATGTAAAAAAAAAATATGTTCTGCTATTTTTATGTTTTAAATTTTCTTTTATCGTGCCTTTTTACCCCTTTTGTCACTTGGAATAAATTTATTATCGGTTTGGGCTGCCCCGATATTTTCAACGACAATCTTTTTTTCCAAAGGTACACAAAAAAAAATCACCGAGAATCATCTTGCTACCGTGTCCCGCAAATAAGTCGGTTTGAAAGTATTTTTATCTTACAGGTTGAGTTTTTGAGCTACCTTAGACCATTGGTTTTCGGTGATAGAAATCAAATATTATTCACAAGTGAGATAAAGTACTCACAAGTGAGTAAATTTGACAGCTGTCAGTTTTAATTAAAATTTGTAATTTTGTATTGAAAATACTATTTTGTTACAGAATATTATTTATTCAAATTTTTTACAAACTAGTTGAACACTTTAAACAATTACAAAATCTCTAAATCTTATTAATGGTAACATTAATAGTACAGTTCGTGTTGTTGAAGTAGATTTTTTTTCCAACGTCAAGTCTGAAAATGACATTTCCATCACTCAATTTAGAGATGAAAGTAGGCGTTTGCATCACATGTGAGGAAAGTAAATCACTTCCCTCACTAGTGGGGAAAGTAAAACAAAAATTTGATCCCCATTTAGGTATGTACATACTTTCTTTAAAATAACGTTCAAATATACATTTGTAAGAATTCTTTATTAACAATTAGCACTTACAAAGATACTTAACTTTTTTTATCAGTATTATAGAAATTAAATGTACAATTTTTTACACGAATTAAAACTCCAAATGTTCCTGTTTTTTTTTTCTAAATAACGTGTCGTTACAGAGCTTGACGTTGAAGCCAAACTAGCGCTTCTTGCTACTTGTCTCCATCTCAGTAACGCATTGTATTCCTTTCCGTAGCGTGCTCGAGATTTTATAGGTAATAACTCCAAAGATACCTAGTTCGCTGCTTCTTTAATTTCTGTATTTGGTAAATTTACAACACTATCTTCTACTTCCATCACTATTTGTTTAGTAAATTCTGATTGATTTTCAAGTTTTGGTAAAAACACGACTTGACATTCATTAATTAAATTTTATTGTTTACTGTGAGCATGGAAACGTGATTTTCAAATTTTACTTGTATGTTGATTTGTATAAAATAATAAATTGATAATCCTATGCAAGATAAACCGAAAGCTCTTGACGTTGGAAAAAATAGTATGTTATATACGTGAGGAAAGGTCCATTGCTAAACTTGAATGATTAGATCAACTCGCTATCGCTCGTGATCCAATTGTCATTCTCGTTTAGCAATGCATCCCTTTCCTCACTTATATAACAATATACTATTTATCAGCATTGAATCCTGCTTCCTTGTTCTGTTCCACAATCGTGATTTCATGGTTTACTATACTTGTAGAACTGCTACTCTCATTTCCAAGAATTTTTTTCGCAATACCAATTTTATTTTGTAGAGAATCCTCCACATATCCCTCAACGACAGTGTCACTCTTCCAGCCACCGAAACGCTTCAGAGTTCTCACATCGGCACCACAGTCAGACAACAAAGTAGCAGCCGATCTACGAAATGCGTGTCCGGTATTCATTTTGGAGTTCTCTAACTTCAAAAATGTTGCTATCAATTCTAGCATCTTTCCGAAACTGTTAATGCCAACGGGTTGCACCGTACATTTTCCACTTCGATAACAAAGAATTAGTCTCATTGTACTCAATTTCTTTGGGCGCAAATTAATATATTTGGGATATAAATTAATAGGATTAATTCCAAATCCAGTAGACAACATTGTGAAAGACCTTTTCTTATGGGTCTTTGTGAAAGGAATATGGATCAGGAGGAGATCGCCTTTGTCTTCTATGTCAGTGATACACATTTTTACTAATTCATCGCATCTACAGCCACCAGCAATTGCGACAACAGCCACAAGCTAAACAAATTATGCTAAAATTTAATACCTCGTTGACATACGTCAAATGTATACGTACTTTGATTAATAAAAACGTGTCATCGGGCGCGTTAAGAAGGAACTTGTCGATTTCATCCCTTGAGAAAATCAATGATTTTTTTGCTTCGTAACCAACATGTTGTTGTTTCAAAAAGGCGGTTAATTTGTTGTACTTCCCTATGTCCACATTCTCATGCACATTTAGCGCAGCTTTCAGCATTGAATACTGCGCCCAAAGAGATGACGACTTTTATTTTCGTGCCTATGTATTTATAAAATACCACATGTATTAATACATAAGGTAGATAGGTACTACATAACTTACCTTTTCAACAACAGATTATACTCTTTTTCGTATATATGTTTCGACTTTACCGGAAGCAAACTGGAAACGGCAACTTCCACGTCTAATTGGATATTTTCCGGTAAAACATCCATTTTTATAATAACGTTTTACAAATTGTGAAAAAAACAACGACATTGTTTATTTCATAACTATGACAATCATTGGTAACTGCGAAAACTGATACATATACATATATGCCATTCACGATGTTTTGGCATAAGGGGAGGCCATGGAAAAAGTGCATTTAAGTTGGCAGTAAAGATGTCTGTTGAATTAGGTTATGTTTTTCTAAGTTTGAGGTTATAAACTGCGTCATTGTCTAGTGCATTGTTGTCAGTTTTACTAGTTTGCAATATAACAATACTCACACATTTTTAATCCAATTTAACAAAACAGGAAACTGACTTGAACAAACTACAGAATAGTAGGGACCGGGACCGAAAGACGAAGTGGCTCCTGTTAATTTATGCACCACTTAGATAACCCACCTATACAGTGTCTTAACGAACCAGTTAGTAACTTCTCAATGAATTTTTCATTTTAACCAAAACATTCCTAGAACTAGATGGTATAAAATCTTGTACCTACTTATTAAGCCTTACTTTATTCGAATCTTTCTGCAAAATATTTACACACCCATCGTCTATGACAAAAAAGAACAAAACTATTCAACTTCCATAATTTCATTAGAAAATTCTGAATCATCATTACCTGCTTTAAAATCCCAATCAAATTCCGAGTCAGATTCTCCTAATGAAATTATTAAAGGAAAAACGTTTTCAAATGAAAGATTTCACATTAATTTTGCCCAATCTTCCGAAATAAGTTCTTCACAATATCTACAAAAATATTGGCAAATTTCAGGAGTACATTTCAAAATAGACTCAAGCCATAAATTCACAACTCTGTCGCGAAGTTATAATAGGTCTTACAAAACCCCTGTGCCATTTCAATTGGGTCGTTGTTTCTTCCTTCACTATCCGTGTTACATTTTTTTCTTGTACTCACCTACGATTCAATTTATACACAAAAAAAACTTGACTTCATTGTAACTTACTGAAAATATGTTCTGCAGTCTAATACAAACACCATCAATACGTCTTAAAGTCGCTTAATTATGATTACGGTAAATTCGGCAACATGTTACGTTCATTTTGATAGGTCTGCATGTCAGGCACTTTAGTGACAGCAGAGATGACAGAAATCAAACATGTATCCAACGTTAAAAAATGAAATCATAGCCTCCCCTTATGCCAAAACATCGTGAATGGTATATACAAGCATACTATTATATTTTTATAGGTGAATATTTTAATTGAATGAAACTTCATTTTTTGGATAGTTGCACCTGTAAGATAAAACGTCGTATATCACATGTGATCGAAATGCCATTATGAAACTCGTGAGAAGTGTCCCACTCGTGCGCAAGCGCACTCGTCGGTGAAAATTCTCACTCGCGTATAATGATGCATTTCTATCACTTATAATATAATAACGTCCGCCAAAAAAAGTGCAAGTTTTTTCATTCGTTTGCGTTCATAAAATATGTGATTTTTGAATCTGCCAAGAAGCGTTAAAAAAAGTGCCATAGCGGTTCATTTTTGCATTTAGGTTAAAAAATGTGTAACGTGTCATTTTTTAACGCAATTATAAAATTTTTCATTCATAAGTAGTAGTTTTTTTAACGAGTTCGTATGTAAATTGGGATTTTTTTGGCATGAGTGGGCCAATTTAAAACGCGAGTAAAACCGTAGTATGCAACTCGTTAGTAAAGTATCTTTTTTACTCGGCGGATTTGCGCACTCGCTGCGTTCGTGCGGCAAATTTTCCTTCTCGTAAAAAAGTATTACTTTACTCACTTGTTGCATAAATAACTATTCTCGCACTCATTTCGTAAATATGTAACTATCTTATGCGCAATAAATTATTAAAATTTTAGTTTTATGTGCATGCAAGTTTTAAAATGTGAAACACGCACAGCGTCGCCAAAAGGCTATTTGCCGCCCCTTGGAGATGCCGCCCGCGTGCACCGCACTCTTTGAACACGTACTTGCGGGAGCCCTGCCTATATTCCTATTATAATAGTTTTTGATATACCCCAAATCACCTCAATTGGGTTAAATTGACAATGATATGGGGGTCAATAATATACTCCTTTGCTGTTTTGTAATTTTTGCTTAATTCAAGAAGATCTGTTCTTAAAAAAGTGGGGTGGGGTCGTGAGGCACATTCATTTTTTTAGCCAACTTACAATTTCACTTTTCTCCACGATGATGATGGCTGTTTGTTTACAATTCTAGAATGGTAAGGTTTCTTATATTCCCGAAGAAATTTCGATCGTAGATAAACAACGTGGAACACTTCACATAAGACTCTGCGGTTTGAAGAACCGGTTTGGAAGCGCTGAAGACCTGTCACTGCTATAAAAGTTTTATGCCAAAACGGCAAATTTATTTGGGAGAAGGGCCCCACAGACTGCGTGTTTGTTCGACGGTTTTGTTCGAACAAAAACGATGCAAATCTGAAGTGTGTGACTGGAAAACCGTCGGTTTTGCTCGCGAACAAAAATGAGGAAAATTATCAGGTTTACCCTGATTATGTCCGTCGAACTTGTTCGATAGGCTTGTCAATTCGAGCAAATCTGAAGTGTGTGCGGTGAACGGTTTTAAAAAACGTCGGTTTTTGCAGTGGTGTAGTACTATTGCGATCAAAAAATTTTGGACACTAATGTCATTGTGCTGTCATACATTCTAAAACGACCCTTATGTATTAATAACCTCAATTTTGATTGTGTCAATTTTGAAAATGTGAATGTCAGATTTACCGAGAAAATATTCAAAAAGTTGTAAAAATCATAGAAATGGAATAGAACGAGGTTTTAATTAATAAAAAATATAAAACAAATACCCAAATGTACTCGCATATTAAAAAGATTATACAGCGTGATCAACAATGACTGAGTCTGTTGGCAATGAAACAATTGAAAATACTGGTGATTTTTATCTAGTAATTGGCACTGACCACGCACTGACCGGATTTTTTCACTTGAGATGACATTAAAAACATTCTTGGTAATGCAGGTTATGTTTATACTATTACAAAAATTAACCTTCGTTGGTAAATTTTAAATTTGCCAAATTTCATTGTTACCAACCGACTCAGTCATTCTTGATCACTCCGTATTTTAAACCGGTGTCAAATTGACAACAATTTCATCTTTCATGTGACAGTTTCAATAAAGCATGATTTAGAGTAATTTTTTTAATGTGACAGAAGTTTGATGTCCAAAATTTTATGATCGTAATAGTACCAAATAATAAAACCAGATTTAGGCGATGACAACTCATGTTAGAAAATAATGAGAAAAATAATTAAACATTTTTATACCTAATAGATTTGAAGGTATGGGGGCTCAAAAGGCACAGCTTTGATCTCGTGGTAATTGTTCACTTTAACTACTTCTGGAATTTTCGCGTTTTTTCTAGCTAGACAGCCTCAGGGCGTCCTCCTAGATCGTGTCCCACCATTCAAACCTTGTGCAAATGCCTTTTTTTCTCTCTTGTTGTGTTTCAAGGTCGCGTCAAGGTCGCGCCAAGTCTTAGTATAACTAAAGGGTAAGGAAAATTTTCATTTGCACAAGGTTTGAGTGGTGGGAAACGATGTAGGAGGACGCCCTGAGGCTGTCTAGCCAGAAAAAACGGGAACATTCCAGAAGTAGTTATAGTGAACAATGACCGATCTCGTTTATTTCAAATATTAAAAAAAAATTTACTATCTGTCTTTAACTAGCCAGTCGCATAATAATTCTGAATGATTGTGATCGAGTTTGCAATTATTTACTTCATTATTTCCAGCATTTCCAAGAAGTGACTTTAGGTCGGTTTTACTTCAAATAACGTATGACAACATGACTTTGATTTTTCTTTCTTATTTCCACGGATACAACAAAAATTAAATATTTCCAGACTATTAGGATCACAGGATTTTATTGGTAACCTATTTTGCTCATTTAAAACACGGCTGAGCGTGTTTAAATCGAACTTTCAAAAACGCACGTTTCTTAAAATTTCCATGGCATAATCAACAACCTGAGAGGACCGGAGAAACGTGAAGTCTAAATATGTATTAACTTATTAATGATTGATCTGACAGGAGTACCTTGTAACGTCAAATAAAATACTACTAACAAACGTTTCAAAAGCTTTAATCAAATATTCAATAACCTGAACAACCTTAATCTTTTAAATGAATGTGAATAATATAGTTGAGATTAAGTGACAGATTGGAAATTAATTTTGGTTTTTTCATTTTCCATGACAACAAAAGGTATATTCATGTCACATCACTAATGTATTCACGTTCTTATTTCCATTTTTTGTAATATTTGATTTGATTTCAAAGTGTACCAATAAAAAAAAATTGCGTAAAGTATTCGTGGCTGCGCCGTCGTGCTCGAAAAATCGCGCGTGTTTTAAAGACCTTAATATCCACTTATACTTTAATTTTAATATACTATAAATGTTGCCACATTTAGTGTAACAAATAGGTCCATATCTTCTACAAAGAAGAAGATTGATTTTTGAAGTGAAACTTTTTATGGGAGGGTTTTGAAATTCTGATCGCCAATCTTTTTGTGTGACGAAAAGTGGTGGGGGTAAACACTGTCGGGTCGAGTGCGTGCAGTGTCTCGCACAACGGTTGCGCCAATATTTCCAGCTCAGCATCTCACTTAAATGTAAGTTAATCTGTATGACACGATACCAACATCTCTTAAAATTGTGTATACTGTCTTTGTCACACTCACGGCATTTATCGATAATGTCCTCTCTTTTAATTTGGAGGCTTAAAAATGAACAATGAGTTACGGATTTCGATATTGTTTAGTGTTATCGTTGTTTATAATTTATTTTCTTCATTAAAATATACAATTTTGTTGTGAATATGCTATTTAAAAGTGATTGATGAATAATTACAATGTTTCCCTGTAATACAAAAGTTTCACTTCTATCGTGCGTCTTTACGACACTCTCTGTTTTTTTAAACATTTTTACGTGATATTTTAATGACTAGTTAACAACGTACTGCTAAATTCTTCCGCGAATTTGGCGGCACCCAGTATAGTATTTTTACCCCTCATAGAAATATTGACTAAAATCATAAATCACACCAGCAAAGAAACAGTTTACAATCCACTTACAGGTAAGAAATCGGTAATTTTTGCCCGTTGGGTCCACCAAATATTTGACGGGTTATTTAACACCCACCATAAATTACCGGATGGGGTGCTTTAAGATCTGTTTCCTTGATGGTGTGATTCATGATTTTAGTCAATTTTTCTATTAGGGGTAAAAATACTTATACCGGGCGTTGCCGCTACCTACCTTTTTTTACTTTTTTTTCGGTATTTTCTACCTACTCCTTTTCTACTTTGCTTTGTTACTTTTCTAACTACAAGTGCAAACGATTTTAGTTATTTTCAAAGGTAAAATAACAAGACCAAATTAGGTCGCGTTATTTTTGGCAAGATTAATTCCAGAATACAAACTTTAATATATTTATAATACTTACAGTTATTAAAAACAATTTGAAAATCTGACAGGAGTAATATGAAATTTTATCCGCTTTTGACAGAAGACAGATTAGGAGGATGCACGTTTGATGTACATTATGCGGGAATTAATCTACGATAAACGCTTTATTTCTAATTTGCAATTCTCGCCCTTTAATTTCACATTTGACAAAAATTTGAGAATGCTAAAAAAAAGATAATTAACCTAGTGAACATTAATTTGGTGGTTCTCTCAATTTGAAACCTGTTAACATCAAATTCATTAATTCAATTATCCCCTGATTTTAACTGGACTTTCCAAATTGTCGAACGAGTAGTAATTTATTGCAATCTTTCTTTTCCCATAACCATCTGTGCCCTCGGTGTTGGTAATTTCGCCACCAAGCATTATTAGGAGATTAAGATACAGGTAAATTCGCCACCACCGTTTAATGGCATGCTAAGCCTACCAGTAATTTCGCCACTGTACTTCCCGGAATTATGCCGGGAACCCACTTGCTCCACGCCACGCGATACCACGCTACACTACGCTACGCGACGGAAATGTGTGCAGACATTTAACAAAGATTTGAATGCAATGCGTACTCATTTGTTCCACGCTCTCGTAAAACCTAATTAAATTAAGCTGTGAATTAAACACAACGTAGGAATCGTAGGATCAATAAATATCTAGTTCTTTTCTCATTATTTTCGTTTCGTATTTTTCCCCAAAAATATCACCTGAGGGAAGGCGGCAACCAACAATACACCAAATAAGGGAAAAAGTTACATTGAGGAAGAGCCAAGGAAATCGCAACGTTTCAATTTTTTTTTTTATTTTGTCTGAAAATAACGATATTATTTATTATTAATTTGTAAACCGGATCTTTAAAAACTGCGTTTGATAGATATAAATGTGAAGAAGCGAATGCAATACCGCATTATACAGGGTTATTCTAAATGATTGTAGTCGAAGTAGGCGTGAAAACTGAATGTAAAATTTATGGTTGCCGCTCCACATAAAAAAAAAAACATAAAAATGATGTGAATAAGTGAATACACACCATTCACACACGGGAGTTAAACTGGGTCCAAAACAACTCAATATTTCTGGGTTCAATCATTAATTTAACAAAAATTAATAAAAATCTCATCACCGCACTTTTCACCTAAAAAATGACGAAACCTACAGTTCACATGAAAGCGGCAAAAATGTAATAACATGGGCATGGCCTACTTCAACTACAATAACTACAATCATTTAGAATAACCCTGTATCTCTAGCAGAAGTTGAAAATAGTTACTCGTACCTATTTGTATCACAAGGCCAGAAAATGCTATTTTACAAGTGCAAGCACGGTTTGTGGAGCAGAGGCGCCAGCCGAGCCGGCATTAGGCAGGGAAATGCTAGTTTCCAGACGATTTAGACGAATGAAACATCAGTGTTTCTAGACGGAGGCCGAAAAAAACTATAAACATCCACATTTTGGAAGAATATAGCCTAAGTGGAGAGTCGATTGAGAGTGCACCATTCCTGTAAAAGCGTAAGATTTAAACAGCTGATCCGTGATCCGTAACCTGTATAGTGCGTTCACAATCGACAGTTCAACGCCTACTTCGACGCCAAATTAAAAAAAAACGACCCGTTATAAGTCCCAGGATATTTTTGTGCTACAATAACATTACAATCTTTTTTGTTATTTATGCCAGACCAAATTTAAAACCACTGTTTTATAGATTTAGCTCTGACGAATCGAACGCAAGAAAACTGTGTAACTTTATTTCCGGGATGAATGGAGAAAATGCCAAATAAAATGTTTTGAAAATGGTGGAGGCGCCAGGATATTTACCTTATGTAAATAACGACATCCTCGTCATTTTTAAAGTTAGATCAAATCTAAAGACTACGTTTTATGAAGTTATTTGTGACAAATAGAATGCAAAGAACTTTGAGAGTCTGTCTTTAGCATCAGTTGAAGAAACTGCAAATAACAATTCTGAAAAAATGGTGGAGGTGCCAGGATTTTTTTGGACTAGTACAAATATCAGCGACTATTGTACTAGTAATTTGATTCATTAAGGCCCGGTATTTCAGTCGTGGGTTAAACCAAATAAAAATGGTTAACTATTAAATTACCTGGTTAGGGGTATTTCGGTGTCGGGTTGGTTCTAATCAAGGTTAAATTTAACTGGAAAGTTAACCCAGGGGATAGGGGTGGGTTAACCTGCTTTTTCTCGGTTAGACATGCGCATTACTCGTGCCAAAAGTGCGGTGCAGAATTATTTATTTTTCTGTTTTGACAAGTTTAATATTAAATTAGCACTTATAACGGCTATTTCGCATTTTGAAGGGGCGCCAAATGAAAGTTTGAAAATGGACAGTCGTCGAAGATCCAAAAATTAGAGTTTGATATAAGCATTGTATTTACATTAAAATGTTAATTGTGAAATTCAATTTAATTTGATCTTACAATAGGTATTATTTATTTTTACTTGAATAGATATTTTTTTATTATAGTTTACAGTATTGTAAAGGAATTATTTTTTGTTAATAAAAGATTATTTTATTTAATAGTATACCCGTACCTTGTGTTTCATAAATTTTTATATAAATTCTGATTTTCCCCGAATTAAAAAGAGCTAAAAGATTATTTTTTTTTTATTGTTACATTAATATTTATAATTATTTTCTTGTTTTTTAATATACATATCTGATCCAAAAGTCGGTATCTGTTGTAAAATTCCATTATAAAAAAATAGGTATGTATTTTTGAATAAAAACACCTCACTCTTTAACCAAAACAACTCTACACGTGGGTTAAATACTGTCACAGCTGACAGCAAACGGCAGCATTCTACACCTGTCCGCTACGACTGGCTACGAGCTTTTCGAATATGTCTGCCGAAAGCACTGCCAACTTTAAGTTGGTTAAATACTTTAACCCATAACTAAGCACTGAAATACGCATACAAGGTTAATAATTGGGTTAAAATTTAACCGCGTTTTGCAAACCCAAAAGTTAACCCTGCACTGAAATACTGGGCCTAAATAGTTCCCCAAATACGACTCGTAGTCAATGTTATGCAGATAATTTTTGCGGTGGTGTTACTCATGTCAACGGGGCTTTCGAATTCGGCTCGTGCTAACGCATTCGTCAAATTCATATCCCAGCGCCGTTGACATTCGTAACACCACCACAAAAATAATCGGCATAACATTAACTACTCGTGGTATTACAACTGAATATTTCACAAAACTGGTACAATTCCCGAACATTTTTGCATTTAAATGACGAAATCTTAGTTGTTGCTTGCGCTAAATCGAATCTGTCAAGTGGGTTTCATAGATCAAATTGTATTGAATCGAGTTCAAAAAATTTCCAACTCTATCTCTAAGATTAGAATTAGAGGCGTTAGGATATTTGCTCTACATAAATAACGCCAACTCTGTCATTTTTAGATCTAGATCAAACATAAAAACTGCGTTTTATAGAGTTGGTCGTGACGAATGGAATGCAAAAAACTGTGCGGGTCTAGCTTTAGCATCAGTTGAGGAAACTAACTAGTTACAAGTTAGTTAGTATTAATTCTGCAAAAATGGTGGAGGTGCCAGGATTTTTTTTCAATAGACTATAACAATATGTTATTTATTGGGCTAGATCAAATCTGAAAACTACGTTTTACAGAATTAATTGTGTGTTTTATACCCTTGACCGTGACAAGTCGAATAAAATTAAACATTAGTTCTGAATTAGATCAAGTCTAAAAACTGTGTGTTGTAAATTTAATTGTTACGAATAGAATGCCAAAAACTGCTTCACTCATTAGCATTAGTTTAATGATCTGCAAATATGAATTTTTCAAAAGCGATGAAACTGGCAAAGTGTTTTTACATCAAAACAACGAAATCTCGTTTTTTGCTGGTGCTAAATCAAATCTAAAAATTGTGTTTTATAGAGCTAACTGTGAAGAGTCGAATACAAAAAAAAAACCCGCATAACTCTTTCTTGAATTAGTTAAAACAATTACAAATGTAATATTTTGCAAAAATGGTGGATGCGCCGGGATATTTGCTTTATACAGGTGTTTTCGAAGTTGATGTGTTCCTTGTAACACGAGGTACTATACATTATTTTTAAGAATTTTAGCCTAAATCTTCTTAGTAAAATGTTTGTATTAACGGAGATAATATTGATTGTATATTTTTATTGTTTTCTAAAATTTTGAGTCCGGTCCTGTCTATTTCCCGCTGTACTAGATTTAATAACTGACGTGGCCCAGGATGGTGTCTTTCCGGAAATCGCTTTGCGTACTGTCTGGTGGATGCCGCGGCTGTATTCTGATAACATTGCGCATATATCTGTGAGCTCATTATTTTCGTAATGATAAGCCATTTCGACTAATTGGATGACAACTCTGACAGTATTTTTGATTAACATCCATGCTCATTTAATTTTTTTTGTTAATTCTAATTTCTAATAAATCAGCGCAAATTTGAGCAGGACCGGTTTAAACAGTTTCAAAAAATTAGCTTATTGTATCTTCATTGCCGTACACATTTTACTAAGGTAATTTTGGCTAAAACTCTTTAGAACAATGTATACTATCACATGTTAAAAGGAACGCCTCAATTTCTAAAACACCCTGTATAAATAAGACTATCTGGGTCATTTTTGCACGAAATCAAATTTGAAAACGGTATTAACAATAAACTTAGTTGTAACGAACCGAATGCAAAAACTGCATGATCTTATCTCTTGAATTAGCTGCAAAAACGATAAATATGTATTACAAAAGTGGTGGAAAATCCACGATATTTTTTCACTAGAAATGACTACATTGGTATAATTGCTAAAGACATATTTTTATTTGTTATCACAGCTACCGAAGATAGATTTAAATTAAAATGTATGTTCGTTTATTATTCAAGAACCCACGAACTTTCAACCAAATTATCTCTACTCTGCTGTCAAGAAAAGAAGTTATAAAAAATTCTGGACAATAGATAGAATCAAAACAAAACGAGGTAAAAACTTCAAGGCGCTTGGAAAATGTTATATCCACAGTTGTTTATAATTTGAAAAGCCCCTAAAGTTCTTTAAAACTGAAGCTATTGTAAGTATCATTTAGATGGCGCAGCAGTAGAATTAGAAGTAGACCTTGAAGATGTGGTTGAACTCTAAGCAACGAAGATTTTTATGAAGTTTAAGAGTATCAGAAGCTTCTGAAGATAATACATATATTAAATTGTAGGCTGAAAGGATTAATTTTTAAACGACTATTTAGAGTTATATAAAAGAGAAATATAAAAAAATGATTATTTAAGGCGACAGGGAAGATACAAAGGAATAAATCAACAGAATCGAAAACAGCAATTCTGATGGTAATTAAAAAAAATTATGACTTGCAAAAATGGTGAATGTGCAATGAAACAAGCAATGAGCCGCGCTGTTTGACGAGCCAGATTAAATCCAAACACTGTTTTTTGTAGTAAAGCGAAGGAAGAAAAGCGCTTTAATTTTAATCCTGGAGGAAGAACTACTGCGAGGAACTGTCTAGAAATTTGGGTTGTTTGATGAGTTGAATTAAATGTAAATAAAGTTTAAGTGCAATGTAACATTCTCTATTTTTATATTAAGTAATTATATTTTTGAATTAAAGAACATGAATTCTCAAATAAAAAGAAACTCCTGATCTTTACTTTTGTTTATTTTTTCTTTGATATGTCAGTGTTAACACAAATTGTAACTAAAAATACATTGAAACTCGATATGAAAGAGACGACCAATTTAATAATAACCCTCTCCCCGAACTAGAGAAATTAATTTCAGCGAAATTAATTCCCATTGGCGTTAATTACCTGAAACTGGATAGGTCGCCCGTTAAAAACTTGTCCCTCCGATATCAAATATTGATGTGTTAAATTTTATTAAATTTGTTGTGACACTCCGAGTTTATTAACTTTGCCTTGACAATAAAAAAATCTGCCAGCATCACGACCGAATGAAAATTATTCGTCCAGTCTATTAAATTACAAGGATATTGGAGGAATTGAATTTTTTCTATGTTGTCGTCTGCATTTTTTGCCACACGTGTCTTGCGACTAGGAGATCGTTTTTATCTCAGTCAGATGGGATTTTTCCAGCCAGTTTGAATACACTCTCAGAAAGTTTCAATCATTGGAAAAAAATAAATTGTCTGAGACGAGGTGATATATTTCTGGATCAGCTTTACAATGAGATCTTCGCCTCAGGATTTTAATTGCTAACTGATGAAGGACAACTCATGATTCTTTTATTCTCCTGCTCTCGGAGCTTTTACAAATCTCGGGTTGTCCTGGAAGACAAAGAATTCAATAAAGTGGTGAAAATGTCAAAGGTAAGTAATTTGCAGTCTAAAAACGAAAGACTGTGGTGTCTTGTAGATAGCAGTTATTGGATTATAGACCTATTTTTATATTTATTTATTTTGACGTGCAATAGTGAATTCACACATTTAAGAATAAAATATGAAACTATTATTTAAGCACTTTTTTAAAACAAATCATTGCACCAAACGCAACATTTTTTATTTAGAGAGATAAGATCCTTATGATTTTTTCATTTCAGTTGTGAAACTGCGCCATCACTATGACGAATGAAATAATTGTTTCCAAAATGCTAAGTACTGTGGAGTTGTCAATAAGAAAAAAATTTGCTGCTGTGAATTTTGGTGCGTTTTTTCTTATTAACTCGACAAAGTCTTCCAACTGTTGTTTCTTCCTCTCAAAACTCCACCTCAACTGGTAAGTAAGTGACACAATTTTTCTTCTTTCTTCCAGAACCTTACCACACATCAAAATCAGAATGATATTGGGGACCTGCAAGAAAAAAATATTTTTAGATGAAATGGCAAAGCAGTAGTACCAACCAGAGTTAAAAGTAACATTAGTAAAATGGTTACGAGTGTTTCAATTCCTTTCATGTTATATAGTAGGAAGCTGAGGTGGGACAGTGATTGGAATACAGTGTGGACAATCATCAACGCGATTGGCCACCCTAGCAGACTGTTAAATATGTCGACGCTTTTCTTCTGAAAGAGCATCGCCAAGCCCACTCTTTTTAAAAGGTCTTGACCCAAGAATTTTTTTAGCTGCAGATGTATGAAGCGGTATCTGTTAAGGAGCATCTGTAGAATAGTACACAGGAAGCAACTGTAGAAAAATTGGATGTAGTTTTCGACTTGTCGCACTGTATGTTGCTTGAAATAATCAAGAGAAAGCTGTTGGTACCAGAAGTAGATAATGTAGGAGGTGAAGGCAATGTAGACCAAATGACAAAAGAGAAGATTCCTGTAATATCGCCTTTTTGATGTCTCGTCATTGTCCATTTGAATTATTTCAGCTGTGCTCTGCAAACTCAAAATCAACTTGTTCCATTTGTCTCTCTTCCAAAACGTGAAACAAACAATTACGTAGAGATTGAAGATGTAGAGGGTTCCATTAGAGAAGAGATGTATGATCATGATAACGAAACTGTAATGTCGATACCAGTTTTTACACATGATAGAATAAATATTTCCTGTGGTGTACAGCACAATCAGAATCGATGCCCACATCTTGCGCCTCGAACTTTCACTCGTTTTTTTACAGTTAGAGGTGGGTGGCGTCACACAAAGAAAATTTCCAAGTTTGAAAAACGTTTCCAACAGGTCGAGATCCATGATTGCGCCGACGAGACTGTACAATGCAGCAAATTAAATTATTAAAGCAGCAAGGGTTGTTTTATTGGATGGTGAAACGTGAATGCACGAACGTGAATGTGTTGGGGGTGGGTAAATGTTGCTTTGGTGTTCATTGATCGGGTGGGGGTTGGTGGTAGATGATAAAATGAATAATAATAGATGGTGATGTTCAAAAACTAGTTTTAGTTTTATCAGAGTTTTTTGGGGGGAAATTTTAATGAACACCCCATATAATTGGGTGGATATGCAACCAGATATTATTCATAAACACCGTTCACGTTGTTTTGGCATAATGGAAGGCCATGATTTATTTTTTAACGTTGGACACACTGTTTGATTTTCTTAACTAAAGTGCTTGACATGTGGACCTTTCAAAATTAGCATAACATGTTGCGATGTCTCAGTTATTCTTCTATTACAATCTAGCAAACTGACAACAATGCACTAATCATTGATGCTATTTATAACCTCAAACTTAGAAAAACATCACCTATTGCCGGAACGTTATGACAGATTTCTTCAAGTTCAATAATAAGTTTTCAGCGGCCTCGAGTTTGACAATCCACATCTAAAACGTTTTTACTGTACTTCAACAGACAGCTTTACTGTCAAATTATATGCAAAATTTCCGTGGCCTCCCATTATGTCAAAACAACGTGAATGCATTTTATGTCCTTGAAAATGCGAAATGACGTCCATTTAAAAAAGCGTGGGATTTTGGGTTAAAACTCGATTTATACAGGGTGTCTTAGCTAAGACTTTCAAGCCTAATATCTCGGTTATTTGCAAACGGATTTTTATGAAATTTAAAATGCATATATTTTACACCGTGAAAGTTCAATTAGTGATAATAAAATTACCTCAAGTTAAAAAATGTAATTTTAACACATGTTTCCTTTATCGAAAATTATGCGCGATTATTATTAGATTGTTAAACATTAAAAATAGGGGTCTACACAAACAATTAAGTAAACCACTTGTCTGATTCAACGAAAAGATTAGATTTTGTCGTTTAAAATTTAATGTAAAATTTGAAGGTATTTGAGCAGTTACCTTTTGAAACAATTGATGATTAATTGCCAAGCAACATTTTGTACACCCTTTAAAGTCTGTCAAAATTGGGCGCGCTTTATTAGAAACGTCAAATTGGGAAAATTTATTGAAAATAAAGTTCATTCACGTTGGATTTTCCCTGTCAAATTGTTGTCATGTTGCAAACCTGCACCTCCTTTTCAAGTAATTTTCACATTATCGTGTTAGAGCGATTTGACGTTTTTAATTTTGAATGTTAGTTTGACGTGTGAAATAAAGTTACAGATTTATCAGCCCGTATTGGCGACATACACAGCTAACATATTATATTATTGAAGTAAAAGTCACACTGCCAAAAAATTAAATAATTTGACTTTGACGAGGAAAATCCAACGTGAATGAACTTTACTCTAAAAATAGACTACAGTGGCAGAAATTTCAATATTGTTGAAAAAGGAAAAAAAAATTGCCTGTGGAGAGTATTGTAAGAACTTCAATGACACAGTTCGTTTTCTCGTGGAACACTATCCAAATGTAGGCTTTACAAAATGTAAGGTTAAGAGAGTCGTCAATTTATTTGAAGACACAGGAAGCGTACGTGAACTAAATAACCTTGCGAAAATATCCCGATCCCGATCGTGTTTTAGTCATTTATGGAAGAATTAAAGCATCCTGTATAATAAATTACGTCCAAATGTTGTCTTTAACTTTGTAAGTGTTTGTAAGGTTAGCAAGATAAACGTCAAATATGTCACCTGCGCTTCTGCGAAAACGGATGACCAAAATTCTACAAAATTGCGCGTTTGTTTCATACGCGTCTACGTTTTTGCATTTGCAACCACGTTTAACACAGTTTTTTGGTTTTTTTCTTGCAAACCAGACGTCTTTCAAGGACGAGTTTTTCCCTACAGCATTTTTTATTGACGATCATTTTAAAAAGGCATGTAAAAATTACGTTTTTAAGACTTGGGTGACATGGGATTTTATTCTTCACCGTCTAAAATATCTGCATTTTAAATTTCACAAAAATCCACTGGAAAATAACTGAGTTATTAGGCTCGAAAATCTTAGCTGAGACAGCCTGTATAGTTATTAACGAAAGATGTATTGAATTATATTTTCTCCGATGCTTCATAATCATCTTTATAATAATACATTTTGCCAATTAATCCTGTTTTTCTAAATTTTGTTGGTTTTCATTCAAAGCAACAGATATTTCTGTTGTTTTTATGTTTCTATAAGATTCATCTTCCGCAAATAGGACATTATTTTTGGAAATATTAAGATTCTTCCTATTTGTGTTAAAAAAAAATTCGATATCTTTTATAAAGCTTTATCAATTCTTGATAATAATTTCAGACAACTTATACACTTTTGTAGATAGTATCAGGCTTTTCAATGAATTTTGTTTGCACGTGAAAAGGCAAATAAATCTTTGCTTCGCATTTGAGGGTAATCTCCAGCATATTGTTAGCCACTGTCAACAATATCGAACAGAATAACAAAATAAGCGTGGGATGTTTCTGGCCACGTCATATTCGCAACATCAATCTTTCACTTGTATAGAAAATTCGTTAAAATTATAAAATTGGAAAATTTTTCTGGCTTCCTTGATTGGAAAGGAACTTTGGAAGTAAAAAAAAATCAAGTGTTTTAACTTCCTGGTAGTTGTGCTAAATTACTGATACGGGAACTTCAAAGAAAATTGAAATTAGTAATTATTGGTGACGTTACAAAAATTTTTTTCACAATATTTTTACTGGGTTCTGACCAGATAAGATTTGACTTTGACAATATCTTTAGAGTGGCGCAAATTATACAAATCTTTTGTTTGTAACAACTGCGATTGAAAGAGCAATTTATGAAATTAGTTCTAGGTCAGCGGATTAACAAGATAAAGTGGTTGATTTTAAATGAGATGTCACTTGCATCGGAAGCGAAGCTTCACCGTCAACTTTTAAACGGCCTATTGATTGAACAACTTTTCATC